>NC_090732.1:48982015-49102015 GCF_036898095.1 Palaemon carinicauda | reverse complement strand
AATATTAGTTCCTATACTTTTTTTCAAAATAAATGCAAATATGTTTTATAAACTATTTTCAGTTGTATATAGAAAACTTACCTAGCTAACGCTTTTGAGCTATGACTAAGCAAAGTTTGTGGTCAGTTCATAGACATTTTACGCTTTGATAAACTAGTTAAGTTTCATATTAGTTTAAATATTAAATTTATGACAATTTACCTTGAGTAATGATATACAGCAGTTATTACTTTCTCTTATCAGAGGTATCTATATGAACCATTTAAGTGGTTATGCAGAGTTCAATAATCTACTCAAGTTACTCATTTAGGACAAAAGGCAAAAGCCTACAATACTGAATGATTGTGTAGGCCTACTTCCAAGTAATCATATATGTACTCAAACTTTTAAGGCCAATTAAAAGGAATTTAGAGCCAAGTTACGGCCATTTTTCCATAGAATGAAACTTATTTTGAGCTATAGGAAACTTTAAAGGTCATCCAGGAAAACTAAGGAATGCAAAATAATTTTTTTTATTTTCAAAAGGGGTTAAAAAGTCATCCATAAATCTACAATAAGTGATACACTTTGGTTGCAAGAGATCCGACCAGCCCCCTCAAAAGCAGACAAGACAACGCAAACACCAAATCTTGTCCAAATTGTCTTCCATGCCATGTAAGTGATTGAGTCGGGTAGAGAGGAAGAGATGTACAGCGAATGTTCTCATTATCTCTACTTCTCCCACCAGCGAGATAATCAAATCGGACCGAAGTCGCCTTCTTCTGCACATGGACCACAGACCAACTCTGGTAAATGTTATGAGAGATTCTTTAATATGCATTCTATTTTACATAATTTTTACAATAAGTTTTATATTGACATTTCAGATGTATTGATGCATTTTCCATTTAATGCCTAAACTAAAAATATTACCTAAATTGATTCTTAGAAACCAAAATTACAAGGCTAATCACTTCTAACCCTATATACAATTTCAACTTCCACATTTCTACCAAATTGCTCCTTTGCTAAGAATTAATTAATATAATGAAACACCAAGGAGATTTATATTATATATTATAAAAAGCTTGTACCTCAGTTTGCTGATATACCACGATTTTCTTTTCTTTCATATTTGTGAACTAACATTTTATGGTACATTTTATTGATAAGGCTGTTTGGTTCTAGACAAAACTTAGAATGATCAGTTACGGTGTTAACGAGTACACGAAATAGAACAAGAGCAAGAGAGAACAAGAGAGAAAGCGAAAGAACAAGAGAGCAAGAGAAAGAACAAGAGCAAGAACAAGAAACCAAGAGAGAACGAGATACCGAGAACGAGAACCAAAGAAAAGAGAACAAGAACGTGAGACAACTTGAGAAAGAACAAGAGATAACGAAAGAGAACGAGAAAAAGAAAAAAGAACGAGAAAGAAAGAACAAGAGAGAACGAAGAGAGAACGAACAAGAGAACGAAGAGAGAACGAACAAGAGAACGAAGAGAGAAAAAACAAGAGAACGAAGAGAGAAAGAACAAGAGAACGAAGAGAGAAAGAACAAGAGAACGAAGAGAGAAAGAACAAGAGAACGAAGAGAGAAAGAACAAGAGAACGAAGAGAGAAAGAACAAGAGAACGAAGAGAGAAAGAACAAGAGAACGAAGAGAGAAAGAACAAGAGAACGAGGAGAGAAAGAACAAGAGAACGAGGAGAGAAAGAACAAGAGAACGAGGAGAGAAAGAACAAGAGAACGAGGAGAGAAAGAACAAGAGAACGAGGAGAGAAAGAACAAGAGAACGAGGAGAGAAAGAACAAGAGAACAAGAGAACGAGAGAGAGAGAGAGAGAGAGAGGAGAGAGAGAGAGAGAGGGGGGGGGAGCGAGAGAGAAAAAATGTTACAAGAATTTTTGTCGAGTGATTTGACTTATTTTTAAACTCGTTCACCGTGTTACTGTTCACTACATGCTCTTCAAGTCTGTTCCACGTATTTGCTGTTTTGTATATAAGGAACTTAATACTGGGTAGTTTTGTATCTCGCCAATTCTAGTTTGTATCATTTACCTCTGGACTGATTTGTGCTAAGCGTGAATAGATTGTTGTAATATACATGTTATTCCTTTAAGAATTTTTAATCTCTTATCTGTCCTCTTATTGGTCTCGAGAGAGAGAGAGAGAGAGAGAGAGAGAGAGAGAGAGAGAGAGACCATTCCTCAACTAACAGACCATTCCTCAACTAACAGACCATTCCTAAATAGAGAGAAAAAGAGCATTCCTAAACTAAGAGAAAAAGCATTCCTAAGATAAAGAGAAAAAGAGCATTCCTAAACAGAAAGAGCATTCCCAAGCTAAAGAGAAAAAGAGCATTCCTAAACAGAAAGAGCATTCATAAGCAAAAGAGAAAAATAGCATTCCTAAACAGAAAAAGTATTCGTAAGCTAAAGAGAAAAACATTCCTAAACTAAGAAAAAGAGCATTCCTAAACAAAGAGCATTCCTAAAATAAAAGAGAAAAAGAATTCCTAAACAGAGCGCATTCCTAAGCTAAAGAGAAAAATAGCATTCCTAAACAGAAAAAGTATTCGTAAGCTAAAGAAAAAAAGAGCATTCCTAAACTAAGAGAAAAAGAGCGTTCCTAAACTAAGAGAAAAACAACCCCAAGCTAAAGAGAAAAAGAGAATTCCTAAACAAAGTGAAAAAGAGCATACCTAACCTAAGATTAAAGAGCATTCCTAAACTAAGAAAAAGCATTCCTAAACAGAAAAAGCATTCCTAAACAGAAAAAGCATTCCTAACCTAAAGAAAAAAAGATAATTCCTAAACAGAGAAAAAGAGCATTCATAAACCAAGAGAAAAAGAGCATTCCTAAACCAAGAGAAAAAGATTATTCCTAAACAAAGAGAAAAAGCATTCCTAAACTAAGTGAAAAAGAGCATTCTTAAACTAAGTGAAAAAGAGCATTCCTAAACTAAGTGAAAAAGAGCATTCCTAAGCTAAAGAGAAAAAGAGCATTCCTAAACCAAGAGAAAAAGAGCATTCCTAAACCAAGAGAAAAAGAGCATTCCTAAACCAAGAGAAAAAGAGCATTCCTAAACCAAGAGAAAAAGAGCATTTCTAAAATAGAGAAAAAGAGCATTTCTAAAATAGAGAAAAAGAGCATTTCTAAAATAGAGAAAAAGAGCATATCTAAAAGAGAAAAAAGCATTCCTAAACTAGAGAAAAAGAGCATTCCTAAACTAGAGAGAAAGAGCATTCTTAAACCAAGAGAGAAAGAGCATTCTTAAACCAAGAGAGAAAGAGCATTCTTAAACCAAGAGAGAAAGAGCATTCTTAAACCAAGAGAGAAAGAGCATTCTTAAACCAAGAGAGAAAGAGCATTCTTAAACCAAGAGAGAAAGAGCATTCTTAAACCAAGAGAGAAAGAGCATTCTTAAACCAAGAGAGAAAGAGCATTCTTAAACCAAGAGAGAAAGAGCATTCTTAAACCAAGAGAGAAAGAGCATTCTTAAACCAAGAGAAAAAGAGCATTCTTAAACCAAGAGAAAAAGAGCATTCCTAAACTAGAGAAAAAGAGCATTCCTAAACTAGAGAAAAAGAGCATTCCTAAACTAGAGAAAAAGAGCATTCCTAAACTAGAGAGAGAGAGAGAGAGAGAGAGAGAGAGAGAGAGAGAGAGGATTTCCAAGATAGTAATTAGTAAAAGCTTAAAAATTTAGACTTTATTCAGTGAATAATAGAATCTTAATTTCTGATAATCTTTATTGATATTTATAACCTTTATTCAAGTATGAAATTAGTTAAAGAATGCCAATTGTTCCACTAAGACTCTAAAGTTTACCAATAGTAAAAATTACATGAAAATAGCATTCAACATATTTTTGATAAGTTGGAGGTGGGCATACTTTTGTAGTATTGAATATTGGTTAAGATGGTCTGTTACCTGTAAGTGCACTTCCTTGATGGAACCTATGGGGTGTAAATGTAAACTTATAGTTTGATGGCTAAAGTTTTAATTAAACTAAGTTTGACCAAATCTATCATTGTGTAGTGCCAATCTTGACATTCATTACATAAGAAATTGTGCATTCAATAACAACTATGCCAAACAACAACGAAGTGTCAAAAATTTTTGTCTAAAGGGAAAATACCAGTCAACGACATTTCTCGGTGATATTTGTAATACAATAAGCATAGAAATTGTTCTAAACATAGTTGACAAAGCTATACAATTAAGAACACCCTAAATCTTAAGAGAACACTACTGTATAAACTTTAGATATTGAGGTTGCAAGTTTTTAAATAAAATTATTGTACAGAATAATTCTGAGTCACTACCAGTCCTAAACGATGCTATGCCTGCCTGAACATAAAAATGATTAAAACCAGATTAAGAGGATCCTTGATTCAAGTTAGTTTAAGTCACACACGATTAGTTAAGTAGCTATACCGTCGAGTTTCATAGAAAATATAATGTTTCTCTATCTCCAAAAGATCCACCAAGTTAATCTTCAATATTTCAAATATATTACCTGTGCCTTACAGTTTACCAAGCTAGGAATTTCATGAAGATATTCGCCTAACAGTTTATACCAATGTCCAATAAGCTACTACCTCAGTAGCCCTCTATACACTATAGAATGCAATTGAAGTAACCCCCATACAGTTACCAGAAGACGTCACGAGTGATATTCTAGCCCTTCTACTATGTCAAGTACACAGAACGCAAAGAAATATATAGACAAAAGGTGATGTTTGAGCCACAAGCTGGTACCCCCTTTTAAGATGGCCCACGGACCACAAATTGCAACTAAAAGTATCATATACAAGATGTTAAGGATGACTTTTCTGTAAATGGAAAGGGAATAGCTTTTTTTTCTTCAAATATGGCAAAATGTCTGGATATTCTAAAACTGCTGTATATCATTTACCAATGATAAATGTCATTAAACTTTGATAAAAGCAATAAAGAGTAGTGTTAAATTCATAATCGAATTCATAATAAAAACACTTATCTAGTTAACTAAGAAAACACTAAGATTAAATCCGACATTTATCTTACATCTTTTCTCTGTTAATAATTATTTAATATACTTAACGCACAAATACTAGACAAAACGAGTAAAAGCCTTGGTCAGTAAAATGTGTCTGGACATATGAAACTACTGCCATGACAAAATATAATATTGCGACCTAAAAATACCTTTGTTTGCCAAGTAACCAGGTCGTATTCAAACAAGATAGTTCCTCCCTTTAAAATCACAAGTAAAGAAAACCAGCTAGTTTATCAGCATTGACAGTGGACACTAGTATTTGAGTGAAAACAAGGCCTAGAAGGGTTCCTTTCCTCTCTGAACAAATCTGATATATAACAAGAAACCTTCCTCATGACTTGGAGTTCAAACCTTTTTCTAGAACGGGCAATGAGACTTTCCTGGTTGTCCTTTGCTGAGAACACTCGCTCACTTTCCTCGAGTCACTTGTAGTGTTGGCTCCAATAGTTTTTTCTTTATTTTTTATCTTTCCAAGTTTTACACAAGGTTGGCGAGAACTTCTGTATAAAATCGTCAAAAACCAAAATCTACATTTATGTTATGTCAATTATCCTTACAATTGACATCTAAGTATTTCAAATTATTATAACTTACAATATACCTTAGCTTATCATTTTGCCCTTCAAGGAAAATATTAAAAAGGGTGGTTAGAAATTATCAATTACTTTACAAAAAGACGACTGTCGAACTTCAGAATTTCGAACTTGGTAATTCTATTTAGTTGAACAGGTTGACCCCAAGTTCCGTTATATAGTGAATACATGACTGGTCTATTTTAATGTTATCTTTAAATTTCATATTTTTCATTCATTACTTTTTCATAATTTCCTATTTCCTTGCCTTTCCAGTCTGCTTTCCCTGTTGAAGACGTTGGGCTTGTGGCATTTTGCTTTATCAACCAAGAGTTGCTGCTTTGAAAATAGTAATATAACCGAACCTAACGTTAATACTAAACAGATTAATGCAAACTCCAATATGAAAATTTTGTTGTACTGTAAATCTGAAACTAATGAATCTCCAAAATTTGAGCTGCATTTTGACTAAATTAAAGAATTTTAATGTTTAATGTTTACGGACTTTATTCAATTGCTATTTATTAAGATATGGGAAGAATATTACAACATTTCAGATTTATACATTACATTTGAAATAATGGCGGAATATATGTCAACGGTATGAACATTATTAGAGTAATTCTAGAATAAGTTATAAGGGAGGGAATTAAAACTTTCATATTCAATATTTACAGGGATAATCAAATTACTTTAGGTCATAAGATACTAGGTATACTAATTGATAAGACTTTACTATACAAATTTTCTAATATAGGCAAATGCCATTCTCGCAATCTAGAAGATATGACTTTAAAATAACCTAAATATGGCTATGATTTTAATAAACATTAAAATTCTATAAATCACTATTGATTATCAATCTACCTGTCAAAGAATCAAGATTATTTGAGCAGCATAGAGGATAGTTACCAGATTATTTAATTCACTGCCGCGTAACCTACACAAAAAAAATTTCTATAATACTAGTAATGAATGAAAACATAATGAAATATTATGCAAACTAAGGAACTATATACACGCAATGCCCATATTTTTTTCCAAAATAACAGAAGTAACATTTCACGTTCGCTATCTGAAACAATCTATGGTATACTAACATTATTCGACATTGGAAGCTGAACGCTCAATAGCAAAAAGTTTGGTGGACTGGAGGGAACCTTACACGAGATACTTTTGTATATGACAAGTTATTTAAACTAATCTTACGTTTAAAGTGCTTTACATACTATCTCAACCTTTAACGGTTTAAATTTAACGTTATTAATTTTAAGTAATGAATCAGTAGTGTAAACACGATTATCATATGTATTGTTAGCTTCTACAGGTGGGAACATTTGATGACAGCAAATTTGACCATTAATTGATCAATAGCTTTGTTATAAAACATTGAACCATAAACTTCTAAACAAACTTGCTCTACCGCTTTAGAAACAACAAGATGGCAGACATTAACATTTTAACTAGACTAACCAAAGCATTACTGAATCATATGGAGGTTGAGGCCTACTATTTTAGCTGAAATGGACATATAAAGTTTAGTGATCCGCGTAAGTTTAAATTTCATTAATTTAGTCAAGAATTTCCTAAGCTATCTGAGCTACTGCATGTGCAGTTCCAATTTAATACCCAACGATCTTATTTAAGACAGGAGTGCGATATCCTAAAAAGGGCATAATGAGAGCTTTATGTAAAATAACTGGCAACTATATTACAGAAGTTCTCGTCAAACAAAATATACAAATATACAAAATACATATAAACCAATAAACATTAAAAATAAATTAATCAAATCAATCACTTCATAAGTAAAAAACAAAAACATTAAGACATTCAATCAAGAAGATTAAAATTATAATCTAGACCACTTTGAAATTATCACTAATCAACATTTTGAAATGATCACTAACCAACATTTTGAAATGATCACTAACCAATATTTTGAAATGATCACTAACCAACATTTTGAAATGATCACTAACCAACATTTTGAAATGATCACTAACCAATATTTTGAAATGATAACTAACCAATATTTTGAAATGATCACTAATCAACATTTTGAAATGATCACTAACCAACATTTTGAAATGATCACTAACCAACATTTTGAAATGATCACTAACCAACATTTTGAAATGATCACTAACCAACATTTTGAAATGATCACTAACCAATATTTTGAAATGATCACTAACCAATATTTTGAAATGATCACTAACCAATATTTTGAAATGATCACTAACCAACATTTTGAAATGATCACTAACCAACATTTTGAAATGATCACTAACCAACATTTTGAAATGATCACTAACCAACATTTTGAAATGATCACTAACCAACATTTTGAAATGATCACTAACCAACATTTTGAAATGATCACTAACCAATATTTTGAAATGATCACTAACCAATATTTTGAAATGATCACTAACCAATATTTTGAAATTATCACTAATCAACATTTTGAAATGATCACTAACCAATATTTTGAAATTATCACTAATCAACATTTTGAAATGATCACTAACCAATATTTTGAAATTATCAGAATTATCAGTAAGCCATTTTACATTCAGGACATCTAATTATTTATATTATCCTTTGTATAGTTCAAGATATTGCATAATGTTCAAACTTATTCCTGTTGACAATTTCTGAGAAACTAGTAAAAAGTAATGAAACTTCCAGATAATTTCGTGTAAAAAGTGATTATCAAATGGAACATTGGCCAGATTAAATTGATATAAAAGCAATTTGATTTTTATGGGCAAATATAAATCATGCACAAATTTCTGAATCACTAAACGACAAATTCAATAGTGAATCTGGGGCAAGTTTCATCAATGATTTTTTAAAATGACGTTCTTAATTGGAACTAGGCTTCATCTGATTACTTGAGCATTGAATGCTATTTAGAGTTGGGGCTTTACTTCAAATGTTAATGTTGAATACTATTAACTTGGGGACTAAAAGTTAAAACACTAACTTGGGGACTGAAAGTTAAAACATTAACTTGGGGACTAAAAGTTAAAACATTAACTTGGGGACTAAAAGTTAAAACACTAACTTGGGGACTAAAAGTTAAAACACTAACTTGGGGATTGGCAGTTAAAACACTAACTTGGGGATTGGCAGTTAAAACACTAACTTGGGGATTGGCAGTTAAAACACTAACTTGGGGATTGGCAGTTAAAACACTAACTTGGGGATTGGCAGTTAAAACACTAACTTGGGGATTGGCAGTTAAAACACTAACTTGGGGATTGGCAGTTAAAACACTAACTTGGGGATTGGCAGTTAAAACACTAACTTGGGGATTGGCAGTTAAAATACTAACTTGGGGATTGGCAGTTAAATACTAACTTGGGGATTGGCAGTTAAATACTAACTTGGGGATTGGCAGTTAAATACTAACTTGGGGATTGGCAGTTAAATACTAACTTGGGGATTGGCAGTTAAATACTAACTTGGGGATTGGCAGTTAAATACTAACTTGGGGATTGGCAGTTAAATACTAACTTGGGGATTGGCAGTTAAATACTAACTTGGGGATTGGCAGTTAAATACTAACTTGGGGATTGGCAGTTAAATACTAACTTGGGGATTGGCAGTTAAATACTAACTTGGGGATTGGCAGTTAAATACTAACTTGGGGATTGGCAGTTAAATACTAACTTGGGGATTGGCAGTTAAATACTAACTTGGGGACTGAAAGTGAAATACTAACTTGGGGACTGAAAGTGAAATACTAACTTGGGGACTGAAAGTGAAATACTAACTTGGGGACTGAAAGTGAAATACTAACTTGGGGACTGAAAGTGAAATACTAACTTGGGGACTGAAAGTGAAATACTAACTTGGGGACTGAAAGTGAAATACTAACTTGGGGACTGAAAGTGAAATACTAACTTGGGGACTGAAAGTGAAATACTAACTTGGGGACTGAAAGTGAAATACTAACTTGGGGACTGAAAGTGAAATACTAACTTGGGGACTGAAAGTGAAATACTAACTTGGGGACTGAAAGTGAAATACTAACTTGGGGACTGAAAGTGAAATACTAACTTGGGGACTGAAAGTGAAATACTAACTTGGGGACAAAGTGAAATACTAACTTGGGGACAAAGTGAAATACTAACTTGGAGACAAAGTGAAATACTAACTTGGAGACAAAGTGAAATACTAACTTGGAGACAAAGTGAAATACTAACTTGGAGACAAAGTGAAATACTAACTTGGAGACAAAGTGAAATGCTAACTTGGGGACTGAAAGTTGAATGCTAACTTGGGGACTGAAAGTTGAATGCTAACTTGGGGACTGAAAGTTGAATGCTAACTTGGGGACTGAAAGTTGAATGCTAACTTGGGGACTGAAAGTTGAATGCTAACTTGGGGACTGAAAGTTGAATGCTAACTTGGGGACTGAAAGTTGAATGCTAACTTGGGGACTGAAAGTTGAATGCTAACTTGGGGACTGAAAGTTGAATGCTAACTTGGGGACTGAAAGTTGAATGCTAACTTGGGGACAAAGTTGAATGCTAACTTGGGGACTGAAAGTTGAATGCTAACTTGGGGACTGAAAGTTGAATGCTAACTTGGGGACTGAAAGTTGAATGCTAACTTGGGGACTGAAAGTTGAATGCTAACTTGGGGACTGAAAGTTGAATGCTAACTTGGGGACTGAAAGTTGAATGCTAACTTGGGGACTGAAAGTTGAATGCTAACTTGGGGACTGAAAGTTGAATGCTAACTTGGGGACTGAAAGTTGAATGCTAACTTGGGGACTGAAAGTTGAATGCTAACTTGGGAACTGAAAGTTGAATGCTAACTTGGGAACTGAAAGTTGAATGCTAACTTGGGAACTGAAAGTTGAATGCTAACTTGGGAACTGAAAGTTGAATGCTAACTTGGGAACTGAAAGTTGAATGCTAACTTGGGAACTGAAAGTTGAATGCTAACTTGGGAACTGAAAGTTGAATGCTAACTTGGGGACTGAAAGTTGAATGCTAACTTGGGGACTGAAAGTTGAATGCTAACTTGGGGACTGAAAGTTGAATACTAACTTGGGGACTGGCAGTGAAATACTATCTTGGGGACTGGCAGTGAAATACTATCTTGGGGACTGGCAGTGAAATACTATCTTGGGGACTGGCAGTGAAATACTAACTTGGGGACTGGCAGTGAAATACTAACTTGGGGACTGGCAGTGAAATACTAACTTGGGGACTGGCAGTGAAATACTAACTTGGGGATTTACCAACTTGGGGATTTACCAACTTGGGGATTTACTGATAAATATTAAAACCGGCAGGGAAATACAATATGGAAATTCTCAGTTGCAAGAAATTTATCGGCTACTCTATAAATAGCAACGAATCTTTTTCAATTAAATTCCAAGTTTATTTCGAATAAAAAAAAATATGTTAAAAAAGAATTAGAAAAATAAATTCCTTAAACCTTACAATTATAAAATTCACAATAATACCTGCATCTATAGCCTACTCCACAAGTTGAAGATATTTTAATTGTGTTCCTCATACATCCTAATGAGTTTTATAGTAATTCAGATTTGACTAATACAGTTTTAATACAAGCAAATCTGGAGTGGATATTATTAAGGTAGTCCTCGTTTATAAAAAGGCAATTAAGATTAAGTAAACTGGAGTGGTTCCCTAGTTCTCAACATTATACTGGAAGGGATTGTCTACCAAACATGATTGTGCAAGTAACAATCTATAGGTAAAAATTTAGAATCTACATAAGCAAATTTGTAGAAAACTGAAGAGAAAATTTAAAGATCCCCAATAGCATAATGAAGCAGCACTGTATGAAAATTAACCTTTACTTGGGGAACTAAGTGGAAAAGCAGAAGTAATAAAATTCAGCTAAATCTGTATAGGGCAAGGCTATACTTTAAATTAATGCTTTACGGCCTAAATTAACTATTTCAAATACTGACAGGAAAGGCTAAAGCAATCAATTTCAACTATCATCTAATCAGAAATCCTCTAGTGTTAACTAGATATTAGAGAGCCATAGAATGATCTTCCTATGCCATTTAGACGGGATAAAAAAAAAAGAATCACTAGGCTGAATAATCTGCTTTAGGATAGAATTATAAACTGCTTTATAGCGTGTCTACTAGTGTACCTCAGTAACAGTTTTCCCCACTAAAGAGATTCATAACGTTTAAATAATCCACTTTCTCATGTCAACTGACACTGGCTCAGTCCACCTAGGCTCAGTCCGCCTTATGCACATGTTTAAATCACATTGTCTGGATCAATTAAGGTTTCCATTATGAAGTCTGCTTCAGATGCTGAATGAGCAGTTCTTGTACTGGAATAATACTGCTTAGATGACATGATTCAAAAGTGTCTCCCATTAGTTGTCTTCTATCAGTTGAAAGGTGAACCTAGAAAAAAAAATACAACTAATTTTTTGCAAACATGACAGTTTTATAGTTTTAATTTACCAATAATTAGTTTGAGATAAAATATTTTCGATATGCCAAGATTAACTTTGAGAAAACATGATTATATAAGTGTGACCTAAGATTTGTTACAAATATTGGTGCTAATGGGTGGTGAACAAACCCTCAATTTAATTACATTACCTCTCAGTTTAAACTTGAAATATTTTGATAGTCCAAATATTTTTTTAACTTTAGTTTGCATATAAAAATATATTCTTATAAGTAGAAAAAAACGAACGTCATGCTCAGATGCTAAAGAACCACATGGAAAAGGAAAATAGGAAATTCTACTTAAATTGCTGTATGTAGTAGTTGACATTCTCAAGCTGACTTCCATGTGGTCATCACAACCTTAAAAACCATAGTACGATATAGGTCAACTTCATTAAGTTCGCCAAATTGAACCTGAAACAGAAATCATAAGTGTCAAGCTATAATATGCAACCTAGATTTTTTTCCATTCATGAATAAAATATTACGTTTAACTAGAACGCCATTAATGGTTTTGATTTGGTTCGTAGATTAAAATTGAATATACGATTAATTCAAGCTAATATATAAAATCATACCATTAACTTTTCAAGAACTTAATGCAACTTTTTTATATAAAAATGTCTAGTCTTACCCCTCTTCGGAAGTTGTGCTCCATAATGATCGCTGAAGTTAATCCTTTCAGCAAACTAGTCAAGAGTTAGGGACTCAAAATATCTTGCTGGAATTATTGAAGTGTATTTTTCCACAACCAGAAACCCACTTGTTCTAGCTATTAAAGTCAATGAAACTGGCAGAGCTTAGAATCGATATAGCTAAGAAATTTCCTTTAGTTTCTGCTATTGTTTAAGTATTTAGTTTTTTTTTATTTGGATAAACACAGTATAACACTTTTTAATCCTTTAAAATGTCGAGTCACAGTTTCCAATGTAAACTTATTTATTTTTTCTCAAAGTCACCGTCTGCCATCCATATAAAACCGAACAATGGTTCAACATCAGATGAATGCTTGTTAAAATCGCTCAATTTGATCCATGAGTAACCTGCCACCAATAATACTCCAACTAGACTCCAAAGACAATCTGAAAATAACAGACCTATTACAATCTAGAATTGAATAGTTGATATTTGAAAAGAAGTGTTACCCCAGACCGTTTCTCATTGCGAACTAGTTCAGGACTTAGCCTTCTAAATATTACAGAATTGACTTTCCTTGCTATTACAGAATTGACACTTCCTTGAAAGATGATTAAGCATACTTTTGACAAATTGAAACACTAGAGAAACTGCTTCTAAAAGTAAATAGGATATTTGAAAAGACACTAGTTACCACATTTTCCCATTGCAAACTAGCTCACGTCTAGGCCTTCTTAATAGTAAAGAAATTAAATTTCCTTGAAAGATGAGTAGGCCTACTTTTGACAAATTGAAACACTGGAGAAAAGCTTTTCATTCAAGATTCCTGAGACCTAACTTTATCTCCCAAGTTAAATAGTTAAATTAATAGACCTGACCTGGTAGCCTTACTAATTAAATTAAAAGTTATTTATGGAAACAGCAATATCTTACCTTTAAAAAACTTTACTTTATCTGGATCAATCTTAAATTCTTCATTGCCAGTTCACTGGATCCTCCTTACTAAGTTTGAAGTAGTTATAAAGCACATTTTACCATTTGGAGTCCATCTGAAATGTAGAGGAAATATTCATATTAAGTACTACAGTGGATTAAAACTATTCATCTTAAAGGGCTACAGTCGATTAAATTATTTCGTTTTAAATCAGCTTTAATTCTGTATAAGTTGTTCATAGAAATTCCAAACAATATCATTCGTACTGTTTAGTTAAAATGAAAAAAAAAAAAATTGTCTGAACACCTGTTTTGGAGTATTTGGAAGGCAGTTTTTTTTTCTTTTTATATCAAATGGTCAGAATCAAAATGGTTTCTTAATTTTACCCTTTACTTTCTCTGAATAAGCATTATTTCCATGACCCATTGAGAAACATTAAAATAGTTTCCAGTGGTTTATTTAATTTTGCCTTAAGATTTATCCTATCTGACATTTTCTTCAAAATATGGCTCTAAATAGGTAACTTGAGAATATTACTACTGTCTAGGGATGTTTCACAAATTTTAATTCATTAGCTTGATACTTTAATATCACATACTTTTCTTTATTCTATTCTATTCTTAATCTGCACCATTTAAAAGTCACCTAGGTATGTCCCAAAAAATAACCCAGTTCCAAAAACACCGATTACTTGTGCACGTATTAAAAAATGAAATTCAGCACTAAAAATGCATTCTGTAACAACCATAAATGCAGCAGTTTCTAAACAAGAACGCGCTTCACGACCCCGGCAAACCCGAATGTGCATCACGCCCCCGTAAATTCTAAAAAATTACATATCCCCCCCGTAAATTTCAGCACAAGTTAATTTCTCCCCGTAAATTCCAGAGCAAGTTACGCTCCCCCGTACACTTTAACGCGGCAAACATGAAGACGCATCACATCCCCCATTAACTCAAAAAAATACCCCCTAAATTGGAATGCAACTTACGCTCCCCCGTACACTTGCACGCAACTTACGCGTCCCCCGTACATCTAAATACAAATTATGCCCCCCGTACATCTGAACACAAATTACGCCCTCCCCGTACATCTGACCACAAATTATGGCCCCCGTACATCTGAACACAAATTACGGGCCACGTACATCTGAACACAAATTACGGGCCACGTACATCTGATGAATTACGGGCCACGTACATCTGATGAATTACGGCCCCCGTACATCTGATGAATTACGGCCCCCGTACATCTGATGAATTACGGCCCCCGTACATCTGATGAATTACGGCCCCCGTACATCTGATGAATTACGGCCCCCGTACATCTGATGAATTACGGCCCCCGTACATCAGATGAATTACGGCCCCCGTACATCAGATGAATTACGGCCCCCGTACATCAGATGAATAACGGCCCCCGTACATCAGATGAATAACGGCCCCCGTACATCAGATGAATTACGGCCCCCGTACATCTGATGAATTACGGCCCCCGTACATCTGATGAATTACGGCCCCCGTACATCTGATGAATTACGGCCCCCGTACATCTGATGAATTACGGCCCCCGTACATCTGATGAATTACGGCCCCCGTACATCTGATGAATTACGGCCCCCGTACATCTGATGAATTACGGCCCCCGTACATCTGATAAATTACGGCCCCCGTACATCTGAACAGAAATTATGCCCCCCCTACATCTGAACACAAATTACGTCCCCCCCCCCGTATATCTGAACACAAATTACGGCACCCGTACATCTGAACACAAATTACGCGAAACGTACATCTGAACACAAATTACGCCCCCCCCCCCCGTAGATCTGAACACAAATTACGCCGCCCGGCCCCCCCTCGTACATCTGAACACAAATTACGCCGGCCCCCTCTCGTACATCTGATCACAAATTACGCCGCCCCCCCTCGTACATCTGATCACAAATTACGCTGCCCCCCCTCGTACATCTGAACACAAATTACGTCACCCCCTTACATCTGAACACAAATTAAGTCCCCACCCCGTACATCTGAACACAAATTAAGTCCCCACCCCGTACATCTGAACACAAATTAAGTCCCCACCCCGTACATCTGAACACAAATTAAGTCCCCACCCCGTACATCTGAACACAATTTACGTCCCCCCCTACATCTGAACACAAGTTACGTCGCCCCCCCCCCCCGTACATCTGAACACAAATTACGCCCCCCCCCCAACGAACATCTGAACACAAATTACGCCCCCCCAACGAACATCTGAACACAAATTACGTCACCCCCTTACATCTGAACACAAATTAAGTCCCCCCCCCCGTACATCTGAACACAAATTACGCCCCCCCCATACATCTGAACACAAATTACGCCCCCCCCCCGTACATCTGAACACAAATTACGCCCCCCCAACGAACATCTGAACACAAATTACGCCCCCCCAACGAACATCTGAACACAAATTACGGCCCCCCGTACACCAAGACATAAATTACGACCTCCCCGTACATCTGGACACAAATTACGGTCCCCGCACATTCGGACACAAATTACGGGCCACGTACATCTGATAAATTATGGCCCCCGTACATCTGAACAGAAATTATGGCCCCCGTACATCTGAACACAAATTACGTCCCCCCCCGTACATCTGAACACAAATTACGTCCCCCCCCGTACATCTAAACACAAATTACGTCCCCCCCGTACATCTGAACACAAATTCCGTCCCCCCCCCCGTACATCTGAACACAAATTACGTCCCCCCCGTACATCTGAACAAATTACGTCCCCCTCCGTACATCTAAACACAAATTCCGTCCCCCCCCCGTACATCTAAACACAAATTCCATCCCCCCCCCGTACATCTAAACACAAATTCCGTCCCCCCCCCTGTACATCTGAACACAAATTACGTCCCCCCCCCCCGTACATCTAAACACAAATTACGTCCCCCCCGTACATCTAAACACAAATTAAGTCCCCCCCCCATACATCTGAACACAAATTAAGTCCCCCCCGTACATCTGAACAAATTACGTCCTCCCCCCCCGTACATCTAAACACAAATTCCGTCCCCCCCCCTACATCTGAACACAAATTCCGTCCCCCCCCCTACATCTGAACACAAATTCCGTCCCCCCCCGTACATCTGAACACAAATTACGTCCCCCCCCGTACATCTAAACACAAATTACGTCCCCCCCGTACATCTAAACACAAATTACGTCCCCCCCGTACATCTAAACACAAATTACGTCCCCCCCGTACATCTGAACACAAATTACGTCCCCCCCCCCGTACGTCTGAACACAAATTACGTCCCCCCCCCCCCGTACGTCTGAACACAAATTACGTCCCCCCCCGTACGTCTGAACACAAATTACGTCCCCCCCGTACATCTGAACACAAATTACGTCCCCCCCGTACATCTGAACAAATTAGGTCCCCCCCCGTACATCTGAACACAAATTCCGTCCCCCCCCTACATCTAAACACAAATTCCGTCCCCCCCCCGTACATCTAAACACAAATTACGTCCCCCCCCATACATCAGAACAAATTACGTCCCCCCCCCGTACATCTAAACACAAATTCCGTCCCCCCACCCGTACATCTGAACACAAATTCCGTCCCCCCCCCGTACATCTGAACACAAATTAAGTCCCCCCGTACATCTGAACAAATTACGTCCCCCCCCCCGTACATCTAAACACAAATTCCGTCCCCCCCCGTACATCTGAACACAAATTACGTCCCCCCCGTACATCTAAACACAAATTACGTCCCCCCCGTACATCTGAACACAAATTCCGTCCCCCCCCCCGTATATCTGAACACAAATTCCGTCCCCCCCGTACATCTGAACAAATTACGTCCCCCCCCGTACATCTGAACAAATTACGTCCCCCCCCGTACATCTAAACACAAATTCCGTCCCCCCCCCGTACATCTAAACACAAATTCCGTCCCCCCCCCCCGTACATCTAAACAAATTCCGTCCCCCCCCCCGTACATCTAAACACAAATTCCGTCCCCCCCCCGTACATCTAAACACAAATTCCGTCCCCCCCCGTACATCTGAACACAAATTCCGTCCCCCCCCGTACATCTAAACACAAATTACATCCCCCCCGTACATCTAAACACAAATTAAGTCCCCCCCCCCGTACATCTGAACACAAATTAAGTCCCCCCCCGTACATCTGAACAAATTACGTCCCCCCCCGTACATCTAAACACAAATTCCGTCCCCCCCCCGTACATCTGAACACAAATTACGTCCCCCCCCGTACATCTAAACACAAATTACGTCCCCCCCGTACATCTAAACACAAATTACGTCCCCCCCGTACATCTAAACACAAATTACGTCCCCCCCGTACATCTAAACACAAATTACGTCCCCCCCGTACATCTAAACACAAATTACGTCCCCCCCGTACATCTAAACACAAATTACGTCCCCCCCGTACATCTAAACACAAATTACGTCCCCCCGTACATCTAAACACAAATTACGTCCCCCCCGTAAATCTAAACACAAATTACGTCCCCCCCGTACATCTAAACACAAATTACGTCCCCCCCGTACATCTAAACACAAATTCCGTCCCCCCCCCGTACATCTGAACACAAATTACGTCCCCCCGTACATCTAAACACAAATTACGTCCCCCCGTACATCTAAACACAAATTACGTCCCCCCCCCCCGTACATCTGAACAAATTAGGTCCCCCCCCGTACATCTGAACACAAATTCCGTCCCCCCCCCTACATCTAAACACAAATTCCGTCCCCCCCCCTACATCTAAACACAAATTACGTCCCCCCCGTACATCTAAACACAAATTACGTCCCCCCCCGTACATCTAAACACAAATTCCGTCCCCCCACCTGTACATCTGAACACAAATTCCGTCCCCCCCCCCCGTACATCTGAACACAAATTAAGTCCCCCCCGTACATCTGAACAAATTACGTCCCCCCCGTACATCTAAACAAATTCCGTCCCCCCCCGTACATCTGAACACAAATTACGTCCCCCCCGTACATCTAAACACAAATTACGTCCCCCCCGTACATCTGAACACAAATTACGTCCCCCCCGTACATCTGAACACAAATTACGTCCCCCCCGTACATCTGAACACAAATTACGTCCCCCCCGTACATCTGAACACAAATTACGTCCCCCCCGTACATCTGAACACAAATTACGTCCCCCCCGTACATCTGAACACAAATTACGTCCCCCCCGTACATCTGAACACAAATTACGTCCCCCCCGTACATCTGAACAAATTACGTCCCCCCCGTACATCTGAACAAATTACGTCCCCCCCGTACATCTAAACACAAATTACGTCCCCCCCGTACATCTAAACAAATTACGTCCCCCCCGTACATCTGAACAAATTACGTCCCCCCCCGTACATCTGAACAAATTACGTCCCCCCCCGTACATCTGAACACAAATTCCGCCCCCGCCCCCATACATCTAAACACAAATTACGTCCCCCCCCGTACATCTGAACACAAATTCCGTCCCCCCCCGTACATCTGAACACAAATTCCGTCCCCCCCCCCGTACATCTGAACACAAATTACGTCCCCCCCCGTACATCTGAACACAAATTACGTCCCCCCCCGTACATCTAAAGAAATTACGTCCCCCCCCCCCGTACATCTGAACAAATTACGTCCCCCCCCGTACATCTCAACACAAATTCCGTACATCTGATGAATTACGGCCCCCGTACATCTGATGAATTACGGCCCCCGTACATCTTATAAATTACGGCCCCCGTACATCTGATAAATTACGGCCCCCGTACATCTGATAAATTACGGCCCCCGTACATCTGATAAATTACGGCCCCCGTACATCTGATAAATTAAGGCCCCCGTACATATGATAAATTACGGCCCCCGTACATCTGAACAGAAATTATGCACCCCCTACATCTGAACACAAATTACGTCCCCCCCCCCGTATATCTGAACACAAATTACGGCACCCGTACATCTGAACACAAATTACGCGAAACGTACATCTGAACACAAATTACGCCCCCCCCCCCCCCCCCGTAGATCTGAACACAAATTATGCCGGCCCCCTCTCGTACATCCGATCATAAATTATGCCGCCCCCCCTCGTACATCTGATCACAAATTACACCGCCCCCCCTCGTACATCTGATCACAAATTACGCTGCCCCCCCTCGTACATCTGAACACAAATTAAGTCCCCACCCCGTACATCTGAACACAAATTAAGTCCCCACCCCGTACATCTGAACACAAATTACGTCCCCCCCCGTACATCTGAACACAAATTAAGTCCCCACCCCGTACATCTGAACACAAATTAAGTCCCCACCCCGTACATCTGAACACAAATTAAGTCCCCACCCCGTACATCTGAACACAATTTACGTCCCCCCCCTACATCTGAACACAAATTACGTCCCCCCCCGTACATCTGAACACAAATTACGCCCCCCCAACGAACATCTGAACACAAATTACGCCCCCCCAACGAACATCTGAACACAAATTACGTCACCCCCCTTACATCTGAACACAAATTACGTCCCCCCCTACATCTGAACACAAATTACGTCCCCCCCCCGTACATCTGAACACAAATTACGCCCCCCCCCCCCGTACATCTGAACACAAATTACGCCACCCCAACGAACATCTGAACACAAATTACGCCCCCCCAACGAACATCTGAACACAAATTACGCCCCCCAACGAACATCTGAACACAAATTACGCCCCCCCAACGAACATCTGAACACAAATTACGGCCCCCCGTACACCAAGACATAAATTACGACCTCCCCGTACATCTGGACACAAATTACGGTCCCCGCACATTCGGACACAAATTACGGGCCACGTACATCTGATAAATTATGGCCCCCGTACATCTGAACAGAAATTATGGCCCCCGTACATCTGAACACAAATTACGTCCCCCACCCGTACATCTGAACACAAGTTACGTCTCCCCCCTGTACATCTGAACACAAATTACGTCCCCCCGTACATCTGAACACAAATTCCGTCCCCCCCCCCCGTACATCTGAACACAAATTACGTCCCCCCCCCTACATCTGAACACAAATTACGTCCCCCCCCCCCCGCGTACATCTAAACACAAATTCCGTCCCCCCCCCGTACATCTAAACACAAATTCCGTCCCCCCCCCGTACATCTAAACACAAATTCCGTCCCCCTCCCCGTACATCTAAACACAAATTACGTCCCCCCCGTACATCTAAACACAAATTACGTCCCCCCCCGTACATCTAAACACAAATTAAGTCCCCCCCGTACATCTGAACAAATTACGTCCCCCCCCCGTACATCTAAACACAAATTCCGTCCCCCCCGTACATCTAAACACAAATTACGTCCCCCCCGTACATCTAAACACAAATTACGTCCCCCCCATACATCTAAACACAAATTCCGTCCCCCCCCCGTACGTCTGAACACAAATTACGTCCCCCCCGTACGTCTAAACACAAATTACGTCCCCCCCCGTACATCTAAAAACAAATTACGTCCCCCCCCCGTACATCTAAACACAAATTCCGTCCCCCCCCTACATCTAAACAAATTCCGTCCCCCCCCCCGTACATCTAAACACAAATTCCGTCCCCCCCCGTACATCAGAACAAATTACGTCCCCCCCCGTACATCTAAACACAAATTCCGTCCCCCCACCCATACATCTGAACACAAATTCCGTCCCCCCCCGTACATCTGAACACAAATTAAGTCCCCCCCGTACATCTGAACAAATTACGTCCCCCCCCGTACATCTAAACACAAATTCCGTCCCCCCCCCCCGTACATCTGAACACAAATTACGTCCCCCCCGTACATCTAAACACAAATTACGTCCCCCCCCGTACATCTAAACACAAATTACGTCCCCCCCGTACATCTGAACACAAATTCCGTCCCCCCCCGTACATCTAAACACAAATTCCGTCCCCCCCCCCGTACATCTAAACACAAATTACGTCCCCCCCCGTACATCTGAACACAAATTACGTCCCCCCCGTACATCTAAACACAAATTCCGTCCCCCCCCGTACATCTAAACACAAATTCCGTCCCCCCCCTCGTACATCTGAACACAAATTCCGTCCCCCCCCCGTACATCTGAACACAAATTCCATCACCCCCCCGTACATCTAAACACAAATTCCGTCCCCCCCGTACATCTGAACACAAATTACGTCCCCCCCCGTACATCTGAACACAAATTAAGTCCCCCCCGTACATCTGAACACAAATTAAGTCCCCCCCCGTACATCTGAACACAAATTAAGTCCCCCCCGTACATCTGAACACAAATTAAGTCCCCCCCGTACATCTGAACAAATTACGTCCCCCCCGTACATCTAAACACAAATTCCGTCCCCCCCCCCCGTACATCTGAACACAAATTACGTCCCCCCCCGTACATCTAAACACAAATTATGTCCCCCCCCGTACATCTAAACACAAATTACGTCCCCCCCGTACATCTAAACACAAATTACGTCCCCCCCGTACATCTAAACACAAATTACGTCCCCCCCGTACATCTAAACACAAATTACGTCCCCCCCCCGTACGTCTAAACACAAATTACGTCCCCCCCCGTACGTCTAAACACAAATTACGTCCCCCCCGTACATCTAAACACAAATTACGTCCCCCCGTACATCTAAACACAAATTACGTCCCCCCCCGTACATCTGAACAAATTAGGTCCCCCCCTACATCTAAACACAAATTCCGTCCCCCCCCCCGTACATCTAAACACAAATTACGTCCCCCCCCCCGTACATCTAAACACAAATTCCGTCCCCCCCCCGTACATCTAAACACAAATTCCGTCCCCCTCCCCGTACATCTAAACACAAATTACGTCCCCCCCCCGTACATCTAAACACAAATTACGTCCCCCCCGTACATCTAAACACAAATTACGTCCCCCCCGTACATCTAAACACAAATTAAGTCCCCCCCGTACATCTAAACACAAATTAAGTCCCCCCCGTACATCTGAACAAATTACGTCCCCCCCCCGTACATCTAAACACAAATTCCGCCCCCCCCCCCCCCCCCCGTACATCTAAACACAAATTACGTCCCCCCCGTACATCTGAACACAAATTCCGTCCCCCCCCCCGTACATCTGAACACAAATTCCGTCCCCCCCCGTACATCTGAACACAAATTACGTCCCCCCCCCGTACATCTGAACACAAATTACGTCCCCCCCCGTACATCTAAACAAATTACGTCCCCCCCCGTACATCTGAACAAATCACGTCCCCCCCCGTACATCTGAACACAAATTCCGTCCCCCCCGTACATCTGAACACAAATTCCGTCCCCCCCCCCGTACATCTGAACACAAATTACGTCCCCCCCCCGTACATCTGAACACAAATTACGTCCCCCCCCGTACATCTGAACAAATTACGTCCCCCCCCGTACATCTAAACACAAATTACGTCCCCCCCGTACATCTGAACACAAATTCCGTCCCCCTCCCCGTACATCTGAACACAAATTACGTCCCCCCGTACATCTGAACACAAATTCCGTCCCCCCCGTACATCTGAACACAAATTACGTCCCCCCCGTACATCTGAACACAAATTACGTCCCCCCCGTACATCTGAACACAAATTACGTCCCCCCCGTACATCTGAACACAAATTACGTCCCCCCCGTACATCTGAACACAAATTACGTCCCCCCCGTACATCTGAACACAAATTACGTCCCCCCCGTACATCTGAACACAAGTTACGTCCCCCCCCGTACATCTGAACACAAATTACGTCCCTCCCCGTACATCTGAACACAAATTACGTCCCCCCCCCCGTACATCTGAACACAAATTACGTCCCCCCCCCGTACATCTGAACACAAATTAAGTCCCCACCCCGTACATCTGAACACAAATTAAGTCCCCACCCCGTACATCTGAACACAAATTACGTCCCCCCCCTACATCTGAACACAAATTACGTTCCCCCCGTACATCTGAACACAAATTAAGTCCCCCCCCTACATCTGAACACAAATTAAGTCCCCCCCTACATCTGAACACAAACTACATCCCCCCCCCAACGAACATCTAAACACAAATTACGGCCCCCCGTACACCAGGACCTAAATTACAACCTCCCGTACATCTGGACACAAATTACGGTCCCCGCACATTCGGACACAAATTACGGGCCACGTACATCTGATAAATTATGGCCCCCGTACATCTGAACACAAATTCCGTCCCCCCCCGTACATCTGAACACAAATTACGTCCCCCCCGTACATACATACATACATATACCAAAGGCACTTCCCCCAATTTTGGGGGGTAGCCGACAACAACAAGAAACAAAACAAAAAGGGGACCTCTACTCTCTACGTTCCTCCAGCCTAAACACAAATTACTTCCCCCCCGTACATCTAAACACAAATTACGTCCCCCCTACATTTAAACACAAATTACGTCCCCCCCCCCTACACCTGAAGACAAATTAAGTCCCCCCCTACATCTGAAGACAAATTAAGCCCCCCCCTACATCTGAAGACAAATTAAGTCCCCCCCTACACCTGAACACAAACTACGCCCCCCCCCCAACGAACATCTTGACACAAATTCCGTCCCCCCCCCCCCCCCGTACATCTGAACACAAATTACGTCCCCCCCGTACATCTAAACACAAATTACGTCCCCCCCGTACATCTGAACACAAATTCCGTCCCCCCGTACATCTGAACAAATTACGTCCCCCCTACATCTAAACACAAATTACGCCCCCCCCCTACATCTGAAGACAAATTAGGTCCCCCCCCCTACATCTGAAGAAAAATTAAGCCCCCCCTACATCTGAAGACAAATTAAGTCCCCCCCTACACCTGAACACAAACTACGCCCCCCCCCCCCAACAAACATCTAAACACAAATTCCGTCCCCCCCCCCGTACATCTAAACACAAATTCCGTCCCCCCCCCATACATCTGAACACAAATTACGTCCCCCCCCCCGTATATCTGAACACAAATTATGTCCCCCCCCCGTACATCTGAACACAAATTAAGTCCCCCCGTACATCTGAACACAAATTAAGTCCCCCCCCCTACATCTGAACACAAACTACGCCCTCCCCCCAACGAACATCTGAACATAAATTACGGCCCCCCGTACACCAGGACCTAAATTACAACCTCCCGTACATCTGGACACAAATTACGGTCCCCGCACATTCGGACACAAATTACGGGCCACGTACATCTGATAAATTATGGCCCCCGTACATCTGACAAATTACGGCCCCCGTACATCTGACAAATTACGGCCCCCGTACATCTGACAAATTACGGCCCCCGTACATCTGACAAATTACGGCCCCCGTACATCTGAACAGAAATTATGGCCCCCCAACATCTGAACACAAATTACGTCCCCCCCCCGTATATCTAAAATTAGGCTCCCCCCAAGCACATTTAAAATTACGACCCCCGTACATCTGAACACAAATTACGGCCCCCGTACATCTGAACAAATTACGGCCCCCGCACCTCTGCACGCAAATTACGGCCCCCCGCACCTCTGCACGCAAATTACGGCCCCCGCACCTCTGCACGCAAATTACGGCCCCCGCACCTCTGCACGCAAATTACGGCCCCCCGCACCTCTGCACGCAAATTACGGCCCCCGCACCTCTGCACGCAAATTACGGCCCCCGCACCTCTGCACGCAAATTACGGCCCCCGCACCTCTGCACGCAAATTACGGCCCCCGCACCTCTGCACGCAAATTACGGCCCCCGCACCTCTGCACGCAAATTACGGCCCCCGCACCTCTGCACGCAAATTACGGCCCCCGCACCTCTGCACGCAAATTACGGCCCCCGCACCTCTGCACGCAAATTACGGCCCCCGCACCTCTGCACGCAAATTACGGCCCCCGCACATCTGCACGCAAATCACTGCCCCCCCCCACATCTGGACGCAAATCACGGCCCCCCCCCACATCTGGACGCAAATCACGCCCCACCCCACATCTGGACGGAAATCACGGCCCCCCCCCCCACATCTGAACAGAAATTACGTCCACCCATACATCTAAAATTAAGCCCCCCCCCCCCCAGCACAAATTACGACCCCGTACATACGACCCCGTACGGGGTCATAATTTGTGCTCGTATGTACGGGGGCGTAATTTGTGATCGTATGTAGGGGTTGCATAATTTGTGTTCGTAGGTAGGGGTTGCATAATTTGTGTTCGTAGGTAGGGGGTGCTTAATTTGTGTTCGTAGGTAGGGGGTGCTTAATTTGTGTTCGTAGGTAGGGGGTGCTTAATTTGTGTTCGTAGGTAGGGGGTGCTTAATTTGTGTTCGTAGGTAGGGGGTGCTTAATTTGTGTTCGTAGGTAGGGGGTGCTTAATTTGTGTTCGTAGGTAGGGGGTGCTTAATTTGTGTTCGTAGGTAGGGGTTGCGTGATTTGTGTTCGTACATCTAAAATTCTGTCCCCCCGTACAGCTAAAGTTCCGTCCCCCCGTACAGCTAAAGTTCCGTCCCCCCGCACAGCTAAAGTTCCGTCCCCCCGCACAGCTAAAGTTCCGTCCCCCCGCACAGCTAAAGTTCCGTCCCCCCGCACAGCTAAAGTTCCGTCCCCCCGCACAGCTAAAGTTCCGTCCCCCGCACAGCTAAAGTTCCGTCCCCCCGCACAGCTAAAGTTCCGTCCCCCCGCACAGCTAAAGTTCCGTCCCCCCGCACAGCTAAAGTTCCGTCCCCCCGCACAGCTAAAGTTCCGTCCCCCCGCACAGCTAAAGTTCCGTCCCCCCGCACAGCTAAAGTTCCGTCCCCCCGCACAGCTAAAGTTCCGTCCCCCCGCACAGCTAAAGTTCCGTCCCCCCCCGCACAGCTAAAGTTCCGTCCCCCCCGCACAGCTAAAGTTCCGTCCCCCCCGCACAGCTAAAGTTCCGTCCCCCCGCACAGCTAAAATTCCGTCCCCCCGCACAGCTAAAATTCCGTCCCCCCCACATCTAAAATTCCGTCCCCCCGTACATCTAAAATTCCGTCCCCCCGTACATCTAAAATTCCGTCCCCCCGTACATCTAAAATTCCGTCCCCCGTACATCTAAAATTCCGTCCCCCGTACATCTAAAATTCCGTCCCCCGTACATCTAAAATTCCGTCCCCCGTACATCTAAAATTCCGTCCCCCGTACATCTAAAATTCCGTCCCCCGTACATCTAAAATTCCGTCCCCCCCGTACATCTAAAATTCCGTCCCCCCGTACATCTAAAATTCCGTCCCCCCGTACATCTAAAATTCCGTCCCCCGTACATCTAAAATTCCGTCCCCCGTACATCTAATCAAATTCCGTCCCCCGTACATCTAATCAAATTACGTCCCCTCCTACATCTGAAAATTAGCGCCCCATACATGTGAACAATTTTGGTCCCTTACATGTGAACAATTACGGCCCCTTACATGTGAACAATTGCGTCCCCCCGTATACCTAAAATTACGTTCCCCGTACATCTGAACATAAACTACGTACCCAGTAAGTTGAAACGCATCACGTCCCCCATTAAAAAATCACTATGTAATTCTAGACAAATCGCGTCAAGAGTAAACTAATACTTGAAAATTTGAACAATTCACGAAGTTATATGCAGCAAATTGACTAATCACGGACACTAAGGTTACTCAATTCTCATCCCTAGAAAATAACTCAATTAAGTAAACTTATAACTTTAGCTTTTGGTCAAATATATTAAATAGTTTTCCAGTTGGTTATCTTTTGTTATCCATTTCCGATCATGAATACCAGGGCAAAACCCTCAATTATGAGTATTACTACTCTTACCCTTTATAAAAACCTATGGCGGATTCCACTGGGATACTAGTTTATCTAAATATTGAGAGCCGTACATGCATAGTGAAACAAATTATGGTTGATGTTTGCGGGAATTAAAGTATAATCACTTAATTTATATCCCTCAAAACTAGTCTGCTCAACTGTTTTGGCGATAGAAAAAAAATAATTGTGAATGTCTTAGTACTTCTGACAGACATTAAAGAATAAAATTGAACCGAGCTCATCCCAGTGTCAGTACTGTAAATATTATATTTCTGAAAATACTAAGCTACTTACCATGCAATCAGTCTTTAATATTCTCAGATGTAATTGAAATCAATAGTATCTTTTACATTTTGAAGTCCATGAAAGGTTTTAACCAGAAGTGCACTATCATTAAAAAACTTGAATTATTTTCGTATTACGTAGCTTCCAGATTTGCAGTGAAGCCTAGTTTCCACACTGTAGTTGAATGGCGCTTTTCTTGGTCCTATCTCAGGGAAACCCTATATTCTACACGGCCTACGAGATCTTGTCTTATACACCATACACAAGGCATTTAAATATCACAGCTACTCCTTTAGTGGTCAGATCTGCATTATCAATTAATTTTAAACGAGAAAGACTTCAGCTTCGACGTCAGCTTTAAAATCTTAATATTTAAGTATTTCGGGTTTAATTATCTTGGGCCGCATACTTGAAAGGCTCTAAAACAGTATAGGCTACATCTTTGCTCCAATAACTAAACTATTCTTGTCGACAATTCGTTGGCTGCACTATAGCAATTCTGATATATTTTGGTACGTCCGATTCTGATTGTTTATCATTGCATATAATTTCTACTTTAATAAACACTAAACTGCTCCTGTTTATCTTATCAATTCAGAAGTTCCACTCGAGTTAGATCGTATGTTTAGAAAGCTATTCAGACCTATTTAGTTTAGTAATTTGAAAAAAAACATTAATATTTAAAATAAGATTTCTAAAAAAAATTAGGCTTACTGATAGAGACTGAAATTCTCTCATAACCCCCCGACATTTCATAACCTTTTCTATGCCTTCCCGGATTATTACTTAATAATTATAAGATTTAGACTACCAGCCCAGCGAGCCTAAGCACTAAGGGTTTCATAATAATAAAAATTTTACTTACAATTTTACTTCCAATCTTTCCGATAAATCTCAAAAAGTAGAATCGCTTGCATTATCCAACTTATTTAACGAATAACGAAAAAATGCTATAATTTTTAACTCCGGCAAATGCTACCTTGATATTCGGCATAATCTGAAGTAACCATGACTCAAAATCAATCATTGCCTACAAAGAAAAAAAAAGTTTAAAAAAAGTAATTTTTTAAACTGAAGTTTAAATCTTACTACCTTAAAACATATGATCATTTACAAACGTGTAAAGATTCCTATCTGGCTATTTGTAATTCATCAGAAATCTCTAAATTTACGCAGTAAAAAAATATTCTATGCTACCCCAGAACAAATATCTTATATCTAATTACGAATGAAAAACAGCAAACCATGCATCACTTTAGTTAAAATATCAGTCTTTTCTTAACCTATTATAAATGCACTAAATTATCGGTACAAACTGAAATTTTAAAAAGTAATTACAAAATATTTCATATCTCGACGGTACACTACAGTAAAATCAAACGAGTTAAACCATTTCCTGCATACCTTTAACCAAACTAACTTCGAATTTAGGATTAGGCCTACTGCGTTAAAAATGCTCGGCAGTTTAAAAGGTCACTGATAGATGGCAAAGGCAAGAGACCGTGACAATGGCCTTAGGCCTATCTCCATATGAGTTAGGACCGTGCAATAGCTCCTGATGACTCGGCAGATTAGGCCTATAAATAGGGTACCCAATCGTCTATCCTTAAATCACGAGGATGCTGTTACAGACAAACTAACAAGCTCAGGCGAGAGCCTAACCCCAAGCCAGCAGATCGTTTTTAAGATATTTTAAAACATGGAGAAAAGTCTAGTTAGAGTAATTAATTATCGTCTAGTACGCTGCACAAAATAGGTAACCAGCTAACCCTAAAATTCTATCCATGCGACAGGCCTATCTTAAATCTGTCCGATAATGCATTATTAAAAAAAAAAAAAAAGGCAATCTATAATTGAATCAAGACAAGCCAGACGTTAAGGACCGTTTAAATTGGCCATTAACTGCAACCTACAATGGCAGGTCTAATACAGACTAATTGCGAAACTAGATTTGAAAATTATACCAACGATAAATCGAAGCAGATAGGTCTAATAAATGCAATAAAAAGTTTGCATATAGTTATAAACCAAGTTGGTTTCCCTTAAACTGGGCGAGAGCAATTTCAAATATAACATCCCGCACGCCAAAGCGACCTAGGTTATATTGTCTTGAAATACATAACTAAGAAATAACGCCAATATTAACTCATTTCAACACATTAACACAAAGAACTAGAAAAACTAACATAACTTACCACAAAAATAGTCCTTTGGTTGAAAACTGGAATAATTGTAAACGATTTCTACCACAAGCTGTCGTACAAAAACGGAGACAAAATACGTGATGTTTAAATTTCACTTTCTGTAAAGCAAGGATCCCAGATACATGTAAAACATTTTTATGATTTTCTTGGAGAGTTTTAGTGTCCTTGGAGGAACAACAACGCCATCTACATTGTTTCTTTTTCTCTAAATGGTTTACTAAATACAATTTTCTTAGGAAATAAATCAAAAGACATTTAGATAAAATCGAAAAACCATTAGGTCAATTCATACTAATTCATTGATAACATATTTTTGCAACAACAAAGATAATGTGACAGTAATTTATGGTATAAGAATAATTAAGAAAATCGAGATGAAAATTTAATTTAAATTATAGGTTAATTATGTCACAAAGTACTTAATATCATATATCAAATTATTAAAAACTAGCCGATTACATAGGCCTACTATCCATTTTTAACCCCCTAAATAGTGAGTTTTCAAAGGCTTTCAAACAATTTTCCCAATTTTATGTATTTACCCCATTATTTCGAATACTAAGTCAGACTATTATAGTTCATGATACTTCTTTTCTTACCATAATCTTAACTAGTATAATCTTTGAGCAATTGCTTCTTTTGCCAGAAGTTCTAACATAGGCCTATTTTCTTATTTATAGAAAACACAAGTTTATATAAATGAGTTAAAGTAATGGAAAATTTCCTATTCACTGTCCACGTTTAAATCTTGATATCAGCGTTTTTTTTAGTATGCATCGTTTTCATGAGACTAAAATACTTTGCAAATGGAAATAGTTCTTAAACTTATGTGTACATTCCACATACGCTCTTCCGTACGCATTTCCACGACGTCATTACGCGCGCGCGCACACACACACACACACACACACACATATATATATATATATATATAAAATATATAATATATATATATATGTGTGATGTGTGTGTGTGTGTGTGTATTTTGTATAGTAGGCCTACAAATGCCACTAAACATGCATACACAACCATTAATCCATTCTGTATACTGTACTACGCCTAAAAAGTAAATAAAAGTTAATGGTCTATTTATAAAGGATTTGATGTACACATCAGTTAAAGAATTTGCTTCAAGTTCCTATCTTTGTCACCAAAGATATATTCTTCTTACTTTGGAATCTTAAAACGCCGGAAACATATATTTCTTTCATTACTTACCTTGGAAAAGTAGTAGCAGGAAAACCACTGTTAACTAGCCACTTTAAATATGTCAGAATAGTGACAGTAAGTGTGTAGATAGAAGTGTACGTACACAGCACACAAACTAGATTAATACTGGCCATGTAGTACCCTGAATCAGGGCTGCCGGATTCTCCCACGCTCAGCCTCAGAGGTGTCGCTGATTAATCCCAGTTTCACCTCACTAAGTCTCACTTGATAACGTTTGTGTTACATTATATTGAACTGAGGAGGATTTTTCTTGAGACGACGAATCAATTCGTCAAAAGGCAACTGTTGTGCGGCAATTGCAATTAATTCCCTCAACACTGATTCAAGAATCAGTCTATCAGTGAGTCTGCAACATCAAGCGCTGGACTCCACTGAGCCTCCTAGTTCCATAGCATCCACACTTTCATAGACTTTACAAATATTGTAATTTTTATATAGATATCACGGGGAAAATAAATAATAAAACACTCGTGTTCATTATTTATTACTTTTTATTACATTTTAATCGACATACATCATCTCTTTACAAAGTGTGGAATTTATCCACTCGGATTTCACATTACACACTTGATCAAGATGTGGAGCAGATTGGCCGTATCGATGACGTAAATTCCACGTTTTGGCAGCCCTGCCCTGAATCATTGTACTCAGGCTTTACCGTGATATCTTAAACGGCTAGAGAGAGAGAGAGAGAGAGAGAGAGAGAGAGAGAGAGAGAGAGAACAAGCCACTTAAAGTTTGATCATATATCTGAAAAGCAATGACTTTGAGTTTATACTCTTAGCAGCTTCTTTCCTGAGAGAGAGAGAGAGAAGAGAGAGAGAAAGAGAGAAAGAGAGAGAGAGAGAGAGAGAGAGAGAGAGAGAGAGAAGCCTCTTAAAGTTTAATAAATATCTGAAGAACAATGGCTTTCAGTTTATGCTCCTTTATAGTTTTTTCCTGAGAGAGAGAGAGAGAGAGAGAGAGAGAGAGAGAGAAGAACAAGCCCTTTAAAGTTTAGTCAATATCTGAAGAGCAATGGCTCTCAGTTTATGCTCCTTTATAACTTTTTCCTGAGAGAGAGAGAGAGAGGAGAGAGAGAGAGAGAAGCCCTTTAAAGTTTAGTCAATATCTGAAGAGCAATGGCTTTCAGTTTATGCTCCTTTATAACTTTTTCCTGAGAGAGAGAGAGAGAGGAGAGAGAGAGAGAGAGAGATTTAAGAATCCTTTAAAGTTTAGTAAATATCTGAAGAGCAAAGCTTTCAGTTTATGCTCCTTTATAGCTTTTTTTTGAGAGACGAGAGAGAGAGAGAGCAGAGAGAGAGAGAGAAGAACAAGCCCTTTAAAGTTTAGTCAATATCTGAAGAGCAATGGCTCTCAGTTATGCTCCTTTATAACTTTTTCCTGAGAGAGAGAGAGAGAGAGAGAGAGAGAGAGAGAAGAACAAGCCCTTTAAAGTTTAGTCAATATCTGAAGAGCAATGGCTTTCAGTTTATGCTCCTTTATAACTTTTTCCTGAGAGAGAGAGAGAGAGAGAGAGAGAGAGAGAGAGAGAAGAAGCCCTTTAAAGTTAGTCAATATCTGAAGAGCAATGGCTTTCAGTTTATGCTCCTTTATAACTTTTTCCTGAGAGAGAGAGAGAGAGAGAGAGAGAGAGAGAACAAGCCCTTTAAAGTTTAGTCAATATCTGAAGAGCAATGGCTTTCAGTTTATGCTCCATTATAACTTTTTCCTGAGAGAGAGAGAGAGAGAGAGAGAGAGAGAGAGAGAAGCCCTTTAAAGTTTAGTCAATATCTGAAGAGCAATGGCTTTCAGTTTATGCTCCTTTATAACTTTTTCCTGAGAGAGAGAGAGAGAAGAGAGAGAGAGAGAGAGAGAGAGAAGGACAAGGCCTTTAAAGTTTAGTCAATATCTGAAGAGCAATGGCTTTCAGTTTATGCTCCTTTATAACTTTTTCCTGAGAGAGAGAGAGAGAGAGAGAGAGAGAGAGAGAGAATGAAGCCCATTACAGTTTAATAAATATCTGAAGAACAATGGCTTTCAGTTTATGCTCCTTTATAGCTTTTTCCTGAGAGAGAGAGAGAGAGAGAGAGAGAGAGAGAGACCTTTAAAGTTTAGTCAATATCTGAAGAGCAATGGCTTTCAGTTTATGCTCCTTTATAGCTTTTTCCAGAGAGAGAGAGAGAGAGAGAGAGAGAGAGAGAGAGAGCTCTTTAAAGTTTAGTAAATATCTGAAGAAAAATGGTTCAGTTTATGCTTTTATAGCTTTTTTTTTTTTTTTTTTTTTTTTTTTTTTTTTTTCGAGAGAGAGAGAGAGAGAGAGAGAGAGAGAGAGAGAATCTAAATCTGAACGTCTATGAAGCCCATTCATGCTATTTGTTATCATGTTGATAATATTTTTCAATCTTTATGGCACATGGAGGTATTGATATCACGTAATTCCTCATATTCTTTCAATGAAAATATAATTCTCTTAAAACTTTTACTTATCCTTTTATGCCTTATAAACTTCAGTGTCTAGATAGGCCATGACATTTTCTATTTTTCATATTGCACAGTTCCCAAAATTTTGCCTATACTATTCAATAATTAACTCTTCATTCAAATCTTCAATAAGTCGTTTAAACAATGAAATATTTCCCTTATTTATGAGTAAACTGGCTCCACTATATAAACGAATTTTGAGCGAAGCGAAAAATCTATTTTTGGGTGAGATAGCCATGACGTCCTGATGGAAGGTAGTCATATATACCCTCAGGAAGCTACTGAAGGAACCTTCCATCAGGACGTCATGGCTTGAGGCCAAAAAAGATTTTCATCAAATGCACTTGCTGTAATTTCAATAACTTCTGTATTTGCTGTAGTCTACATCATATAGTTTAGAATGGATTTGCAATTTGGCAAACCCCTACAGTATGAATCAAAAGTTAAGAGAATGGACAGCAAGATGGAAGAAAGAAGCAGGAATGGGGGTAGGCCAACACTCTGGCACATTATTCTATCTTGTTTCTCTTCCTCTTTTGTTAGTTTTTATAGTTCATGTATAAAATATTTACTTTGGTGTTGTTGCTGTTCTTAAAATATTTTATGTTTTCTTGTTTCCTTTCCTGACTGGGTTATTTTCCCTGTTGGAGCCCCTGGGCTTATAGCATCCTGCTTTTCCAACTAGGGTTGTAGCTTAGTAAGTAATAATAATAATAATAATATAATAATAATAATAATAATAATAATAATAATAATAATAATAATAATAATAATAATAATAATACAGTAGAAGTATAGGCTACATTAGCTACTGTCTTCTGTATTTTTTTTTTATGTATGCTCTAGAATTCTTTTTCTTTACTAATATGAAAGTTGATACTTTTCTCCACTCATTTTCGTGGCAATTCTAGCTCAACATCACTCACTCACATCAATGGAATCTAAAAGGAGGAAACTTGCCTAATATAATATGACATCGTTGGAATCGCAAAAGGGTTAAAATCTATAAGATAAAATGAGTTACCTTTTAAAGCAACTATGTATACCTCTTTCTCAGTTTCTTATTCAAATATTTCAACATGGTACCAAGGAGTAACTTAAACACTTACCAAATTGGCCACCTCACTATGTATACTGTAAGTTAAAATTTTCAGTGGTAGGGGTAATTTAAAAAATATTACCCCTACATGCATGCAAGTGGCCCTGGGACATCACAGGCAGGAGCTTCGAGGAGTGTAAGGTATGATAGAATCCGAGAATATCCAAAGGATGTATGGTTGACTCAGCAGAAACAGAGTATGACATTGGAATGATACTGATGCACATTTTACTGGCTTGTGGCTACAGGTTACCTGATTGTGATGCATGTTGTTACGAGGGGAGCAACCCTGAAGAGATCCTAGTCTAATCAAACAGATAAATATATCCCACTAAAGCCTTGAGATAATGGTTCTTGCCTTACAGAAGGTAATCAAGATATCAAATGACCATTTCCTGTTTTACTTGGGTTGGTCAGTAAGTTCAATGAGGTTGAATGCTTCACGAACCTCCTTAACAGGAAGTGACTTTGTCTTGGTTTTGTCGTTATCAACAACAGTAGCCTGAGAAGCAGTCTGACAAGTGGTGATCTTATCATACATGACTTCATGACTTAATACTTAAGATCACTTTTATCCTCAGTCAACCACTCTCTTGGCTGCTACAATAATACCTTGGCAGGCCTACAGTACATTGATTGAAAAATACCATTAATGTAAGACAGTAACCATATACTGTACAGTAATATATATAATTCTAAATGACAGCCAGCAGGATAATACTGAATGGTGCATCTGTTGAGTATATTATGTATATGTACTGTACAGGGGGAGCTTCCCAGCGCCGGCGGAAGAGGGCAATGCCTGTCGGGCAGGCAACAAGGCGGGCCTTGACATAACAAGAACCCGGCAGCCCGATGCAACCAACATCGGAGAAGCAGCCTGTCTCATATGTCTTGAGCCGCGGTGAAAACGGTGTGGGCCATGTGTGTGTGCGTGGCCGTTGCAAAGCCACGACCACCCAAACAATATACCCAGCTACTGGCATTCTGTCGTTTCCTCCACCCTTCTTCATCTCTTTCTCAGGAGGCTGATGGCTAACGACAGAACCCAATACTTGGACACGAGTGGGCGCCGACGACGACTGTACAGTAAATAGCATTTGTACACATAATCATTCAACTGTATTTCTATGGGATTAACTGTGCTGAAAAGTATAATACTGAGCACATAGGCTCGAAACAATAATAATTTTTCATCTGCATCATCACCAAGCATGCAACAATCAATGTCAAATTACAAGGCAAAGGCAAGAAACGACATTACAGAACTGTATGCCTAACTTTAGCCATGAGAATGCAAATTGAAAACCAACGATAGCAGATTCTTTTGAATTAATCTTATTAAAACAGTATAGATGACTAATATTCTTTTACTTTACAAGAACATCAGAAACCAGAGTAGAGAGATATAAACATCACAAGTACCCGCAAAAAATGAAGGACATTGTTTATTATCAAACTATTAGTATTATCACAAAAGCATAAAATTTATTCAATAATGAAAGTTGGACATATTGAAAATGAGGGGCATTCCTGACTATCCTAAAAGTACATTATAGGCTGATTTTACAAATTCTTGAATTCAAGGTACTGGTAACTAAGTCAGTATCTGTATGAGCACAGTTTTGACTGTTAGGCGTGAATTTCTCATTACTCTTCCTTACAACATAACTCAGGGAAGGTTAACACTATTCAAAGGCTAATGATATAAAAAGTTTCATTAGTACCAAGCATGAGGTTATAAGGAATGTAAAATTTCCCACACTGATCTTAAAGACTCACTGTTTATATAATGTTTGCCACTTTTTAATGGTGCTATATAAATTATCAATATCATCAGCATTATCAGCTCAGCTACAACCCTAGTTGGAAAAGCAGGATACTATAAACCTAAGGACTCCAAAAGGGAAAAATACCTTAGTGAGGAAAGGAACTAAGGAAATAAATAAACTACAAGAGAAGTAATGAACAATGAAAATAAAATGATTTAAGAAAAGTAACAAAATCAAAATACAAAAAGAAAAATCCCTTGTCAGAATTCAGCATCATAAAATATGCAGTCAGTTAAGACACCTTCCTTGCTGTCTATTAGATGCTCTGTCTTGCAGCTATCCCTTTTAAAGGTTTAAAGGCTACTCATGAATAGCAGCGGCAAGGAACAGTGACATTGCACCAACAAGCAGGACATTGCCCTAGAGACTGACCATATATCATATGATCAGTGCCCATGACCCCTCTCCACCCAAGCTAGCAAGCTAGAACCAGGGAGGGCCAGGTAATGGCTGCTGATGACTCAGCAGGTAGACCTATAGGGTCCCCCAAACTCCCCATCCTTAGCTCACAAGGATGGTGAGGTTGCAGACACTAAAGGACCTAACAAGTATGAGCAGGACTCGAAACCCCGTCTGTTGACCACCAGGCAGAGACGTTACCAATAAGGTCAAAACAGTCTTTTGTGATATGGTAGAGTAGGCTACTGGTCAACATACTGCACAGTACACATTTAAGAAAAACAAATCCCACTCTCTTCGAGGAAGCTAAGAATAATATAAATTACAAGATAATGGGAGTGACATGTAAAGGCATATTTCACAGAAGCAGAATAACTATGGTTGTGGAGAAGTAATGGTACCAGACAAATATATAGTGCGAGGTATGTCATCATCATCAGCCGTAACTAGTCCAGTGCAGGAGAAATGCCTCAGACATGTCCTTCAACTCCCATCTGTTTATGGTCTTCCTTCCCTTGCTTCTTTTGAAATATCTAGGGACCCATTCAGTTAATCTTCATATCCATCTATTATCAGACATTCTCATTATAAGTATGTATGAGGGATTAAAGTGCCAAGAAAAATCTTGCCTAGAGTATCACCGGAAGTGAGCATATTCGTAAAATTACCAATGTTTATCTGTCTTCTGATTACTAAACATCTTTAGTTGTGGAACGACTGCGTCTGCAAGTTTCGTGAAGATCCTTGGGGCTATGTTTAGTCTGAAGGGCATGGCTCTGAAGACACTTTTTCTTCTGTAGGTTGAATCCTAGGTAGGAGGAGAGGGGGGTTGTTGACTGAAATATGCCAGTAAGCATCTGCCAGGTCTACTGAGACTGTGTACGCCCCTTTTGGTAACAGGGTCCTTATGTGCTGAAGGGTTAACATCCTGAACTTGCTGTTCTCAATATACTTGTTGAATGGCGACAAGTCCAGAATGACTCTGAGTTTGTTTGAGTCCTTCTTGGGAACACAAAACAGCCTTCCCTAGAATTTGATGGACTTTGCCCTCCTTATTACCTGTTTGCTCAATAGTTCTAGGGTATATTCTTCCAAAGAGGGGGTGGAGTGTTGGAAGAATTGAGGAAATGATGGTGGAGGCTTGCTCCAGCTTCATCCAAGTCCGTTCTTGATTAGGCTGTGGGCCCAGGGATCGAAGGTCCAACGATCCTGAAATTGTTGGAGCCTCCCTCCTACCTGAAGCATCTCATTGCTTCGATTGTCCAGAGTATTTACCTCCCTGACCGCGTCCTCCCTTATCTCGTGAGGGGTGTTTTGAGGAGCCCCGTCTGGAGCCTCTACCTTTGGGACGAAAGGTAGTGGTTTGCCTCTCGAACCCGGGGTTGAATGCTGGTGACTGGGCAACCAGCTGTTGAGGCACCATCTGGAATGTGGTTTGTGGTTGAGCAACCACTTGGGGCACCGCGGTCATGATGGCTGTGGGATGTTGTTGTTGGGCAGGCCGAGAGGGTAGTCTGGGTCTCTTGGTCTTCCTCTTAGGTTGGGGACCCGCATCCGAGGAAGACTTACGTTTAGATGACATGCCCTACTTCTGGAGAAGGTTCCTATTCTCCGTGGCGGCTCTGTCAATTACCTCCTTGCCACTTTATTTGGGAAGAGGTCTTTGGCCCAGATACTGGAAGCTATCAACTTCCTGGGTTCGTGTTTTACTGTTGCTGCAGCAAACATGAACTCTCTACATGCTCTCCTGGCTTTCATAAAGTCGTACAGGTCCTTTACTAAGGTGGCCATGTGCATTTTGGCCATGACCATGTTCATGTCTGGGGTGCTCTTTAGGCCTGCACACATCTCCATGCAGTTCTGTAGGGATAGGGATGCCGCTAGTCTCTCCTTCGTCTCTTGCTCCCTACGCAAGAGAAAGTCTGACAGTTTCGGAAGACTCTCGCTGAACTGTCGTCCCGCGATATCTGTATCCAACTTCCCTACTGAGAAGGTTAGGTGGACTTCTTTCCATTCCATATCCTCCATGGCCAGGGCTAACAACAGAGGCCTACACTCCTCCAGTGTAGGACAAGGTTTGCCTGCCTCCACTGCCTTGGCAACGGCTTTAAAAGCCTTCGATGTAAAGGGGAAGGCTATTGAAGCTGGAGCAAGAAAAGTAGGATGCTTCTTGCTCAGGGCGGACACTTTAGAGTTCGTGTAGCCCACCTTCTTTAGGCTGCTCAACAAGAGAGCCTGTGCCTTGTCGTGGTCGAGTACTATGACCTCTTTGGGTTCCGTCTCTTCTTTAGACGCTGGCTCCTGCTTCAGTCGGATCAAGCAGTCTGGGTAAGGATTAAAGCTTGGCCAGACCTGAATGTCATTTAGGGGGACGGCTCCCATCTTCTCCGATATGTAGAGTTTGCCATTGGTGATCGGCATAAACTCCGCATACCTCCAGGGATTAGTTTCGGAGGAGGGTGGGAGGTCTTGGACTCTGAGTCGCTTGTATAAAACTCGGGAGGCGGAGAGTCGAGCTTCACGGAGCTCTTTCTCGAGTTTCGCTTCCCTAGCTTCGCCTTGCTTGCGAATGCTCTCCATTAGGGCCGTAAGATTGGCCAGTGCCTGTCTCATGTCGCCTGATGGAGGGGCAGAGGAGGAAGATGTTGACAGTAACGGCTCCGGTGCTGGCACAGACGAAAGGGACTCCGACTCGACATCATCATCTTCATCCGGAGGTAGAGTAGACTCCTCCTCGGGATCATCCTTCAGTAGATCCCTTTCAGTGTCCGTGGACACTTCAGACATCCTTTCCTCCTGGTGAATGTCCATGCCTTGCATCGCCTCACTGACATCCGTCTCGATGGCAATCTGGACGCAGGGGGGTTCAGGTCGTGCTTGGGGTACGACAGCTTCGATACCTGCTTTCGGGAACAGCAAGTCGCGCATCCTTTCATTAGGTAGGTACTCTTCCCCCTCGAAATGAAAACGCTATTCAGGGTGAAGATTGCTATGTGTCGTATCAAGATATACGTCCCCTGATATTATGCGATATCCTTAAGAGAAATTTTAAGGATATTCGCGCCAGGAGTTAGAATTCTGGAGACCTAAAGGTTAATTCTCTGGGAATATCACTGTAGCCAAATATCCCTTAGAAAGCTACCAATAGGAACCTTCCATCAGCACGACATGGCTTGAGACCCCCCAAAATATTGTAAATTTAGAACAATACTTTAAGCACAAAAAGCAATTTTTTAATTGATTTCCATGTTATAGTTACATTCAGTCTTAGAAACTTACTCCACTAATGACAAGTATGGCATGAAATTTATAAAAAATAGTGAAAAAAGCCTTTATTTATTTTCACATTTACATAAAAAATAAATTACCGTATTTCACCTATGGTGTAAAAAACAAAATATTTCTCCATAACATCCCCTTAGGATACTGCTAATACTTTTATAAAATTCTTCACAGTAGAAAAATGTTATTTTCCTTAGTAAAATAAATTTTTGAATATACTTACCCGATGATCATATAGCTGCAACTCTGTTGCCCGACAGAAAAAACCTACGGTCGGGATACGCCAGCGATCGCTATACAGGTGGGGGTGTACATCAACAGCGCCATCTGTCAAGTAGGTACTCAAGTACTCGATGTCAACAAAGAACCAATTTTCTCCTCTGTCCACTGGGTCTCTATTGGGGAGGAAGGGTGGGTCCTTTAATTTATGATCATCGGGTAAGTATATTCAAAAATTTATTTTACTAAGGAAAATAACATTTTCCAATATTAAACTTACCCGATGATCATATAGCTGATTCACACCCAGGGGGGTGGGTAGAGACCAGCATTACATGTTGACATTATTATGAGCTAAGTATTCCGTATTTCATTTTAGCAGTTATTCAAAATAACAAGCATAAAATAAATAAGTACCTGGTAAGGAAGACGACTTGAACAATTACTCTGCCTTTTTAAGTACGTCTTCCTTACTGAGCCTCGCGATCCTCATAGGATGCTGAGCGACTCCTAGGAGCTGAAGTATGAAGGGTTGCAACCCATACTAAAGGTCCTCATCAAAACCTCTAATCTAGGCGCTTCTCAAGAAATGATTTTGACCACCCGCCAAATCAAGTAGGATGCGAAAGGCTTCTTAGCCTTCCGGACAACCCAAAAATATTTCAAGAGAAAGATTAAAAAGGTTCTGGAATTAGGGAATTGTAGTGGTGGAGCCCCCACCACTACTGCACTCGTTGCTACGAATGGTCCCAGAGTGTAGCAGTTCTCGTAAAGAGACTGGACATTCTTAAGATAAAAGACGCGAACACTGATTTGCTTTTCCAATAGGTTGCGTCGAATATACTTTGCAGAGATCTATTTTGTTTAAAGGCCACGGAAGTTGTGACAGCTCTAACTTCGTGTGTCCTTACCTTCAGCCAAGCTTGGTCTTCCTCATTCAGAAGGGAATGAGCTTCTCGTATTAACAGTCTGATAAAATAGGATAAAGAATTCTCTGACATAGGCAAAGATGGATTCTTAACTGAACACCATAAAGCTTCAGACGGGCCTCGTAAAGGTTTTTAAAATAGAACTTAAGAGCTCTTACAGGACATAATACTCTTTCTAGTTCATTTCCAACCATACGATAAGTTTGGAATATCGAACGATATTGGTCAAGGCCGAGAAGGCAGCTCGTGTTTGGCTAGAAAACCAAGTTGTAGAACATGTAGCCGTTTCGGATGAGAATCCGATGTTCTTGCTGAAGGCATGAATCTCACTGACTCTTTTAGCTGTGGTTAAGCATATCAGGAAAAGAGTCTTAAAGGTGAGATCTTTCAGGGAGGCTGATTGAAGTGGTTCGAACCTGTCTGACATAAGGAATCTTAGAACCACGTCTAAATTCCAACCAGGTGTAACCAAACGACGCTCCTTCGTGGTCTCAAAAGACTTAAGGAGGTCCTGTAGATCTTTATTGTTGGAAAGATCTAAGCCTCTGTGACGGAAGACTGATGCCAACATGCTTCTGTAACCCTTGATAGTGGGAGCTGAAAGAGATCGTTCTTTCCTCAGATATAAGAGGAAGTCAGCTATTTGAGTTACAGAGGTACTGGTCGAGGATACGGATACTGACTTGCACCAGTTTCGGAAGATTTCCCACTTTGATTGGTAGACTCTAAGGGTGGATGTTCTCCTTGCTCTAGCAATCGCTCTGGTTGCCTCCTTCGAAAAACCTCTAGTTCTCGAGAGTCTTTCGATATTCTGAAGGCAGTCAGACGAAGAGCGTGGAGGCCTTGGAGTACCTTCTTTACGCGTGGCAGACGTAGCAGGTCCACCCTTAGGGGAAGTGTTCTGGGAACGTCTACTAGCCATCGAAGTACCTCGGTGACTTATTCTCTCGCGGGCCAGAGGGAAGCAACTAGCGTCAACTTTGTCCCTTCGTGAGAGGCGAACTTCTGCAGTACCTTGTTGACAATCTAGAACGGAGGGAATGCATATAGATCTAGATGTGACCAATCTAGTAGAAAGGCATCTATATGAACTACTGCTGGGTCCGGGATAGGTGAGCAAAGTATTGGGAGCCTCTTGGTCATCGAGGTTGCGAAGAGATCTATGGTTGGCTGGCCCCAGGTGGCCCAAAGTCTCTTGCATACCTCCTTGTGGAGGGTCCAATATGTTGGAATTATTTGTCCCTTCCTACTGAGACAATCTGCTATGACATTCAAGTTGCCTTGGATGAACCTCGTTACTAGTGAAAAGTCTAGACCTGTTGAACAGGAGAGGAGGTCTCTTGCGAACTCGTACCATGTCAGAGAGTAGGTCCCTCCTTGCTTGGAGATGTACGTCAAAGCAGGGTGTTGACCGTGTTCACCTCCACCACTTTGCCTTGAAGGAGAGACCTGAAGCTTTTCCAGGTCAGACGTACTGCCAGAAGCTTCTTGCAGTTGAAATGCATTGTCCTTTAACTCGAGTTCCATAATCCCGAGCATTCCCTACCGCCTAATGTCGCACCCCAGCCTACGTCCGATGCGTCCGAGAAGAGAACGTGGTTGGGAGTCTGAACAGTCAGGGGAAGACCCTTTCAAAGGTTGATAAAGTCCTTTCACCAAGTCAGACCAGACTTTATCTTTCCGGAAACCGGGATCGAGACCGCTTCTAGCGTCTTGTCCTTTTCCAGTGAAAAGCTAGATGATACAGAAGAGGATGGAGGTGTAGTCTTCCAAGTGACACAAATTGAACCACGGATGACAGTGTCCTAACCAGACTCATCCACAGCCTGACAGGGCAGTGTTCCTTCTTCAGCATCTCCTGGATGGATAGCAGGGCTGGGGGTTGATCGTCTTGTTCAGCAATGTCCTCATCAGAGGGTTCCTCATCCGAAACTGATGAGGAAACGGCAACGGAGTGGGCAACGTCTGACTCGCTGAATCCGGTCGCACTGGTGGATGCGTGACGGAGCCGGACACAAGATCATGGTACTGCTGCACAGTCTGTGAACTGTCAACCATGGGGACGCGAGGAAGTACAGCGTCAACCCGAAACTGTCTAGACTGTCTGGGTTGTGCAGTCAACCCCCTACAGGGTTGCTGAGGTTGCCGCACTGCGTCACAACAAGTCACCTCTGCTGGATGTTGAACGTCTTCCTAGTGACACACTGAACGTCCACAACCACCTCCGAGAGTCGCTTAACGTCAACGTGCGACTGGCAACCCACACTGGGTCGCACCGGTGGAGGAACCATCTCAACTGGCGGACGTGAGTAGGATACCTCAGCGTCAACAGGGCGTACAACCAACCGGTAGGAAGGTTGTTGGCTAGAAGGTTCTTCTCCGTAAAAAATCCTCTAACAAGGACACAAGCTTGGACTGCATGTCTTGCAACAAAGCCCATTAGGGTCTATGGGAGCAGGTGTGGCAACAGACGGGGTTAGCGACTGAAGCGGAACCATTTACCATCCCTGGAAGCCTTGTTATGCTTTAATTAAAGTCCATAGGAGGCTAAGCAGCTTAAGGCTCCTCTCCAAATGACAGAGTCCTCAAAGGAATATCAGAAGGAGGGAGAACAGCACTTTCTCATCTACAGGAACCATGTCCGAGAAAAGCTAGGTTATCTCAGTGAGGGTCTCACTGGTGCAAAAGCAGCAGACCAGAAGGCAACGTTATGTAACTGCTTGACAGTCTGTGAACTGTCAAAAACTGAACTGTCAACCACAACAGGTGCGTGAGGACATACAGCACTGGTGCATTAGTAGCAGACCAGAAGGCAACGTCATGTAACTGCTTGACAGTCTGTGAGCTGGCAACAACCAAAGCTGTGTGGGGAAGCCTCAACTCCTGACTGACTAGTCTGCTGCGGGCGAGTGGCGGTAACCACAGTGGGTTGCGGAGGCTGACACACCGTGTCAAAACACGGCAGCTTGTGGTAGCTCACGCACGGCAACGGAGTGCTCCGTGTGTCTGTGGGAGTCAGCATGCGTCTGGCAGGGTCGACAGCGCATGGGTGGAGGAGCTCTCACAACAAGAGTGTGGGAGCAGGCAGCCAAGCTGGGCGCACAACCGTGGCAGGTTGTAGGCAAACGGGTGCATCGTCAACCCTCTCCGCAGTCGGAGTGTGGGAGCAGGCAACAACCAAAGCGGAGTGGTGGTGCGTGGTGGGGACTGCCGTGGGTTGCGGAAACTAACGCATCGCGTCAAAACACGGCAGCTTGACTCCACCTTCCCACTGCTGATGCGGTAGCTCACGCATGTTAACGGAGGGAGCCGCACGTCGGCTAACGTTAACATGCGTCTGGCAGGGTCGATTGCGCATCGGAGGTGGAGCTCTCCGCAGCCGGAGTGTGGGAGCAGGCAGCCTCAGCGTGAGCTGGGCGCACAACAGTGGCAGGTTGTAGGCTAACGAGAGCAGTGTCAACCTTCTCCGCACGAAACTCCTGCATAACCGCAGCTAACTGAGTCTGCATAGACTGCAGTAAAGACCACTTAGGGTCTACAAAAAACGGCAACAGACGGAGCTACTGTCCGTTGTGACTGAGGGTCTAAAACAGCTGGTGCGGCAACAGACGGAGTTACTGCCTGTTGCGGTACCACCTTGCCTCTCTTGGGAGGTGTGTAGTCGTCGGATGACTGCAGCGAGTCCGAACTGACCCAGTGGCTACACCTAGGCCGTTGGACTTGCGCGGAAGGGACCGACTTGCACTTAAAAGCTGCAAGATTTGGTCCATGGTTTCTTACGAGAAACCTCTTCCACAGACGAGGAATAAATGGGCTCTCTCGTCTTTGTGTGGGTGGGGCGATCTCACGTCGGCAAACGTGTGTAGATACGCCCAAAACCACGGAGGGAAAAACGTCTGTTCGTCGATCAAGGCCTGTGGAACCCATAAGTCGTTCGACATTACTTCTCCCCTGGGCTTGGGAGCTTGTAAGAGGTCCCGGACTAGGTGAACAACTGGCACGAACAGACGAACCCTCGGACGCAACACTGTAACACTTTGCGCATATCACTTTATCACTTTTGATTTTCTGTTTGCACTTATTTCACTGAAATCGAAACTTTAACTGATTTCTACCTGAAACACGCAATCCTATCCTTCATTAAAAGGTAGTAATTGCGAAAACAGTTTTACAATGCAACAGAAAAACATAAATAAAGATAAAGAATTCAGTGGCTGGAAAAGAGACTAAACACTAGATCAAATAAACTACGTTTACAATCTCTCACCGCATAAAGCCTGGGAACAAAAATAAAACCCTTGAAACGTTTTACCTTCTTCCCCTACAGCGACTAGGGAGAAGAGAGAAAAAACGAGAACAACGTTACCCGCTTGAACGAAACGTTTATTCTCCTCTCTCTCCCTCCGTCTCTATCTCTCTCTCTCTTCTCTCTTGATTTAGCACCTGAGAGAAGAGCCCAATTATATATCGTTAAAACATGTTATTTGCTAAAGGAAAAAACTGAAAGGTTTCCCAAATAAAAAGTTCCTTTATTTAGAATTTAAACCATTTAAGCTAAGAAAGAATGAACGAAAAGCTAGAATCGGTTTACTCTTACTGCAAAGTGAAACCGTGATACACTCTCTCTCTATCGTAACGATAGAGCGCGAGTTGAACGTTCTGAACGTCAATAACTGCGGAGACTAAAAACTAAACGTTAGTTCATCTTTGAAAACAGTACGAGACTATCAAAGAAAATCTTCCATAAAACATTAAAATTAAAAAAGTATTAAATTTTTTAAAGGTTAAATACGATATAACGGGCTCAAAGTTAATTAACTTCGGTTCCAAGTTAGGACCGCCTACTATTAGGAAAGGTCGCATATAAACAAACAAAATTTTTTTTTTTTTTTTTTTCATTTATAATAATTGGAAAGTTAACCGAAGAGGCCTAAAAAGGCGGAGAGATATAAAATAAATGGATCTATAACGTGTTAAGCAAAATTACCAAAACCTAAACACACTTCCGTCTAAGGGAAGGGTCGGCCATTTAAAAGTGAAAGAGAGTCCATACTCTCTTAGTCACCATAATTAAATCTATCCAAAACGAGTTCAAGTTTTGAGATGAAGATAAAATGTTATTTTCATTAGTAAAATAAATTTTTGAATATACTTACCCGATAATCATGTAGCTGTCAACTCTGTTGCCGACAGAAATCTACGGTCGGGATACGCCAGCGATCGCTATACAGGTGGGGGTGAACACCACAGCGCCATCTGTGGTCAGGTACTCCAGTACTTCTTGTCAACACCACCTCAATTTTTTCCTCGGTCCACTGGTTCTCTATGGGGAGGAAGGGTGGGTCAATTAAATCATGATTATCGGGTAAGTATATTCAAAAATTTATTTTACTAATGAAAATAACATTTTTCAATATTAATCTTACCCGATAATCATGTAGCTGATTCACACCCAGGGTGGTGGGTGGAGACCAGCATACATGTTAACAAAGAAGCTAAGTATCCCGTATTTTATTTTATTAGTTATTCAAAAATAACATAAAATAAATAAGTACCTGGTAAGGAAGACGACTTGAACCATTACTCTGCCTTTATTAAGTACGTCTTTCTTACTGAGCGTAGCGGTCCTCTTAGGATGCTGAACGACTCTTAGGTGCTGAAGTATAAAGGGCTGCAACCCATACTAAAGGACCTCATCACAACCTTTAACCTCGGCGCTTCTCAAGAAAGAATTGACCACCCGCCAAATCAACAAGGATGTGGAAGGCTTCTTAGCCGACCGTACAACCCATAAAAAGTATTCAAGAGAAAGGTTAAAAAGGTTATGGGATTATGGGAATGTAGTGGCTGAGCCCCCGCCTACTACTGCATTCGTTGCTACGAATGGTCCCAGGGTGTAGCAGTTCTCGTAAAGAGACTGGACATCTTTGAGATAGAATGATGCGAACACTGACTTGCTTCTCCAATAGGTAGCATCCATAACACTCTGCAGAGAACGGTTCTGTTTGAGGGCCACTGAAGTAGCCACAGCTCTCACTTCATGTGTCCTTACCTTCAGCAAAGCAAGGTCTTCTTCCTTCAGATGAGAATGTGCTTCCCTAATCAGGAGCCTGAATAGGTAAGAAACTGAGTTCTTAGACCTTGGAAGAGAAGGCTTCTTGATAGCACACCATAAGGCTTCTGATTGTCCTCGTAAAGGTTATGACCTTTTTAGATAGTACCTAAGAGCTCTAACTGGGCAAAGTACTCTCTCCAGTTCGTCCCCCACCAAGTTGGACAGGCTTGGGATCTCGAACGACTTAGGCCAAGGACGTGAAGGAAGCTCGTTTTAGCAAAAAACCGAGCTGCAAGGAACATGTAGCCGTTTCAGATGTGAAAACTATGTTCCTGCTGAAGGCGTGGATCTCACTTACTCTTTTAGCTGTTGTCAAGCACACGAGGAAAAGAGTTTTTAATGTGAGGTCCTTAAAAGAGGCTGATTGGAGAGGTTCAAATCTTGATGACATAAGGAACCTTAGGACCACGTCTAGATTCCAGCCTGGAGTGGACAACCGACGTTCCTTTGAGGTCTTAAAAGACCTAAGGAGGTCCTGTAGATCTTTGTTGGTGGAAAGATCCAAGCCTCTGTGGCGGAAAACCGCTGCCAACATACTTCTGTAACCCTTAATCGTAGGAGCTGAAAGGGATCTTACGTTCCTTAGATGTAACAGGAAGTCAGCAATCTGGGTTACAGTGGTACTGGAAGAGGAAACTGCATTGGCCTTGTACCAGCTTCGGAAGACTTCCCCTTTAGACTGATAGACTCTGAGAGTGGATGTCCTCCTTGCTCTGGCAATCGCTCTGGCTGCCTCCTTCGAAAAGCCCCTAGCTCTTGAGAGTCTTTCGAAAGTCTGAAGGCAGTCAGACTAAGAGCGTGGAGGTTTGGATGTACCTTCTTTACGTGAGGTAGACGTAGAAGGTCCACTCCTAGAGGAAGAGTCCTGGGAATGTCGACCAGCCATTGCAGTACCTCTATGAACCATTCTCTCGCGGGCCAGAGCGGAGCCAACCAACGTCAGCCGTGTCCCTTTGCGAGAGGCGAACTTCTGAAGTACCCTGTTGACAATCTTGAACGGCAGGAATGCATACAGGTCGAGATGGGACCAATCCAGCAGAAAAGCATCCACGTGAACTGCTGCTGGGTCTGGAATCGGAGAACAATACAACGGGAGCCTCTAGGTTATCGAGGTAGCGAACAGATCTATGGTTGGCTGACCCCACAGGGCCCATAGTCTGCTGCAAACATTCTTGTGAAGGGTCCACTCTGTGGGGATGACCTGACCCTTCCGGCTAAGGCGATCTGCCATGACATTCATATCGCCCTGAATGAACCTCGTTACCAGCGTGAGCTTTCGATCTTTTAACCAGATGAGGAGGTCCCTTGCGATCTAGAACAACTTCCACGAATGAGTCCCTCCCTGCTTGGAGATGTAAGCCAAGGCTGTGGTGTTGTCAGAGTCCACCTCCACCACCTTGTTAAGCTGGAGGGACTTGAAGTTTATCAAGGCCAGATGAACCGCCAACAGCTCCTTGCAATAGATGTGAAGTGTCCTTAGCTCCTGATTCCATGTTCCCGAGCATTCCTGTCCGTCCAAAGTCGCACCCCAGCCCGTGTCTGATGCGTCAGAGAAGAGACGGCGGTCGGGTTTCTGAACAGCCAAAGGTAGACTTCCTTGAGAAGAAAGCTGTTCTTTCACCACGTGAGAGTAGACCTCCTCTCTTCGGAAACAGGAACTGAGATCGTCTCTAGCGTCATGTCCTTTATCCAGTGAGCCGCTAGATGATACTGAAGGGGGGGAGGTGGGGTCTCCCTAACTCGATGAACAGGGCCAGCGATGAAAGTGTCCCTGTTAGACTCATCCACTACCTGACTGAGCATCGGTTCCTTCTCAGCATGCTCTGGATGCAATCTAGGGCTTAGTATATCTTTGGGGCCGACGGAAAAGCCCGAAAAGCTCGACTCTGAAGATCCATACCCAGGTAGACAATGGTCTGGGATGGGACGAGCTGGGACTCCTCAAAATTGACCAGGAGGCCCAGTTCCTTGGTCAGATCCATAGTCCATCTGAGAATCTCCAGACAGCGACGACTTGTGGGAGCTCTTAAAAGCTAGTCGTCTGACGGAGCCGGACACAAGATCATGGTACTGCTGCACAGTCTGTGAACTGTCAACCATGGGGAAGCGAGGAAGTACAGTGACAACCCGAAGCTGTCTAGACTGTCTGGGTCGTACAGACAACTCCTTATCGGGTTGCTGAGGTTGCCGCACTGCGTCACAACAAGTCACTTCTGCTGGTTGTTGAACGTCTTCCCAGTGACACACTGACTCCGTAAACAAAAAATCCTCTAACAAGGACTAAGCTTGGACTGCATGTCTTGCAACACAGCTCAAGGTCTATGGGAGCAGGTGTGGTAACAGACGGGGTTAGCGACTGAAGTGGAACCATTACCCTCCCTGGAAGCATGCTATGCTTAAATAAAAGTCCATAGGAGGCTAAGCAGCTAAAGGCTCCTCTCCAAATGACAGAGTCCTCAAGGGAAAATCAGAAGGAGGGAGAATAGCACTTTCTCATCTACAGGAACCATATCCGAGAAAAGCTAAGTTCTCTCAGTGAGGGTTTCACTGGTGCAAAAGCAGCAGACTAGAAGGCAACGTTATGAAACTGCTTGACAGTCTAGTGAGTTGGCAACAACCAAAGATGTGTGACTGAGAAGCATGCGGTAAGGTATGCAGAGCATGCTGTATGCAGAGCATGCTGTATGTAGAGCATGCTGTAAGGTAAGCAGAGCATGTTGCATGGCGTGCGGCTTATGCTGCATGGGATGAGGCTCATGCTGCATGGGATGAGGCTCATGCTGCATGGTATGAGACTCATGCTGCATGGGATGAGGCTCAAGCTGCAAGGGATGAGGCTTATGCCGCATGCGTTGAGGAGGATGCCGCATAGTATGAGGCTCCTGCCTCATGGGTTGAGGCGGTTGCCGCATAGCATGAGGCTCCTGCCTCATGGTTTGAGGAGGATGCCGCATAGCATGAGGCTCCTCATAGCATGAGACTCCTGCCTCATGGGTTGAGGAGGATGCCGCATAGCATGAGGCTCCTGCCTCATGGGTTGAGGAGGATGCCGCATAGCATGAGGCTGCCTCATGGGTAGAGGAGGATGTCGCATAGCATGAGGCTCCTGCCTCATGGGTTGAGGAGGATGCCGCATAGCATGAGGCTCCTGCCTCATGGTTTGAGGAGGATGCCGCATAGCATGAGGCTCCTGTGAGGTTCCTGCCTCAAGAGTTGCGTCTGCCTCAAGGGTTGAGGAGGTAGCTGCGCAGAGAGAGGCTCATGCTGTGAAGAATGCGGTTGCTGCATGCGTTGAGGCGGCTGCCTCATAGCATGAGGTTCCTCAAGAGTTGAGGCTCTTGCCTCAAGAGTTGAGGTTCTTGCCTCAAGAGTGGAGGTGGCTGCCGCAAGAGTTGAGGTTGCTGCCTCAAGGATGGTGGAGGTTGCCGCAACGCAAGAGGTTGCTGCCTCGAGGATGGAGGAGGTTGTTCGCAACACATGAAGCTCCTGCCTCAAGGGTAGAGGAGGTTGCTGCAAAGCATAAGGCTCCTGCCTCAAGTGTTGAGGAGGTTGCCGCATAGCAAGAGGCTCCTGCCTCAAGGAAAGTGGAGGTTGCTGCACAGCGCTGGTATCTGGCAACTCCCAATGCGGCAGCTCACGCGTGGAAGTAGGTTGAGGAACCTCAACATCATACGTCTGGCAGGGTGGACTGCGCAGAGGTGGAGTTGAGGCGGCTGCCTCATGAGCGCTCGCAGGAGGAGGTGTGCTAACCTTCTCTGCCTGAAACTCCTGCATCAACACCGCAAGCTGAGACTGCATCGTCAGCAGCATAGACCACTAGAGTTTAAGAAAGACAACAACAAACGGAGCTACTGTCCGTTGAAACTGAGGGTCTAAAACAGCTGGTGCGGCAACAGACGGAGTTACTGTCTGTTGCGATACCACCTTGCCTCTCTGGGAGGTGTGCAGTTGTCGTACTGCAGCAAGTCCGAACTGACCCAGTGCTAATGGCACCACCTAGGAGTTGGACTTGCGCGGAAGGGACCGACTTGCACTTAAAAGCTGCAAGATTTGGTCCATGGTTTCTGCGAGAAACCTCTTCCGCAGACGAGGAATAAAAGGGCTCTCTCGTCTTTGTGTGGGTGGGGTGATCACGTCGGCTACGTGAGTTGGTAACATCCGAAACCACGGAGGGAAACGTCTGTTCGTCGATCAAGGCCTGCTGAACCCATAAGTCCTTCGACATTACTTCTCCCCTGGGCTTGGGAGCTTGTAAGAGGTCCCAGACTAGGCGAACAACTGGCACGAACAGACGAACCCTCGAACGCAACACTGTAACACTTTGCGCTTATCACTTTATCACTTTTGATTTTCTGTTTGCACTTATTTCACTGAACTCGAAACTTTAAGTGGTTTGTACCTGAAACACGCAATTCTATCCTTCATTAAAAGTTAGTAATTGCGAAAACAGTATTACAATGTAACAGAAAAACATAATGAAAGATAAATAATTCAGTGGCTGGAAAAGAGACTAAACACTAGATCAAATAAACTACGTTTAAAATCTCTCACCGCATAAAGCCTGAGAACAAGAATAAAACTCTAGAAACGTTTACCTTCTTCCCCTAAAGAGACTAGGGAGAAGAGCAAAAACGATAACAACGTTACCCGCTTGAACGAAACGTTTATCCTCCTCTCTCTCCCTCCGTCTCTATCTCTCTCTCTCTCTCTCTTGACTTAGCACCTGAGAGAAGAGCCCAATTATATATATCGTTAAAACATATTATTGTTAAAGGAAAAAAACTGAAAGATTTCCCAAATAAAAAGTTCCTTTATTAGAATCAAAACCATTTAAGCTAAGAAAGAATGAACAAAACGCTAGAATCGGTTTACTCTTACTGCAACGTGACACCGTGATAGACTCTCTCTCTATCGTAACGATAGAGCGCAAGTTGAACGTTCTGAACGTCAACAACTGCAGAGACAAAACAAAACGTTAGTTCAACTTTGAAAACAGTACAAGACTATCAAAGAAATTCTTTCAAAAACATTAAATAGCATAATATGTTAACAGGTAAAAACGAAATGACGGGCTCAATGTTAATTAACTTCGGTTCCAAGAAAAGACCGCCTACTATTAGGAAAGGTCGAATATAAACAAAAATAAAAATTAATTTTAATAAGTTTATAATAAAAGGAAGTTAATCAAAGAGGCCTATAAAAGGCGGAGAGATATAAAATAAATCTATAACTTTGTTAAGCAAAATTAAGAGAGTCTATACTCTCTTCGACACCAACACTTCCGTCTAAGGGAAGGGTCGGCCATTTAAAAGTGAAAGAGAGTTCATACTCTCTTCGTACCAAAATTAAATAAAAAATTAAATCAAATTAATTCCAAAAACTTGCTAAGCTAATGATATAGCTTCCTGAATAGCGAAGGCTAAACTCTAGAGCAAATACATCACCAAATCGTGAGCAATAACTCCAGAATCAACAGCGTATCCATGTAGGTCTAGCCGGAGGCACGACAGAGGAAAAATTGAGGTGGTGTTGACAAGAAGTACTGGAGTACCTGACCACAGATGGCGCTGTGGTGTTCACCCCCACCTGTATAGCGATCGCTGGCGTATCCCGACCGTAGATTTCTGTCGGCAACAGAGTTGACAGCTACATGATTATCGGGTAAGATTAATATTGAAAAACCCCTGCATAGCGAAAGCTCAAAACTGGAATAGTGTACTTCACCAAATCGTTGTGAAAACAAATCCAGTTAGGGACGGCGTATTTAGTAGGTCTTGCCGGTGGCACGACAGAGGAAAAATTGGTTCTTTGTTGACATCGAGTACTTGAGTACCTACTTGACAGATGGCGCTGTTGATGTACACCCCCACCTGTATAGCGATCGCTGGCGTATCCCGACCGTAGGTTTTTTCTGTCGGGCAACAGAGTTGCAGCTATATGATCATCGGGTAAGTTTAATATTGGAAAATATGCAATGGGTAAAAGTTCTCAATGTAATACTGCATGAACCACTCTTTCATTCTCCTTTTAAAAAGCTGCCTATTTAATTCAACACAATATAGATACATTCTAATGATGAATAAAAACACAATGTTTCTGTATGGATTATGGACTTATTATTATCATTACTAGCTGAGCTACAACCCTAGTTGGAAAAGCAGGATGCTATAAGCCCAAAGGCTCCAACAGGGAAAAATAGTCACCCGAGGAAAGGAATGACACCAAATAACAAGTAAACAAACACAAAGGATTTTCCAAATACAGTACAAACAACAAAGGAAACAAATTCAAAGTAAATTCTTTTGCGTAACATATCAAGACTTCATCAATTAAAATTAGTTTATGCACATAATTGACTTCATTCAAAATCAACTTAAAGAAAAATTATATTTTAATTATAAAATAAATTTTTGAATATACTTACCCGGTGAATATATAGCTGCAACTCTGTTGCTCGACAGACAAACTGTACAGAAAAAACTCGCCAGCGATCGCTATACAGGTTGCGGGTGTGCCCAACAGCGCCATCTGTCGACCAGATACCAAGCTCAATGTAAACAAAGACTCAATTTTCTCCTCGTCCCACTGCGTCTCTATTGGGGAGGAAGGGAGGGTCATTTAGTTTATATATTCACCGGGTAAGTATATTCAAAAATTTATTTTATAATTAAAATATCATTTTTAAATATTTAACTTAGCCAGTGAATATATAGCTGATTCACACCCAGGATGGTGGGTAGAGACCAGTAATATATGTTTACATTTTATGAGCTAAGAGTTTTTTATTTCATTTTAGAAGTTATCAAAATAACAAAAACAAAATAAATAGGTACCTGGTAAGGAAGTCGACTTGAACGATTACTCTGCCTTATAAGTACGTCTTCCTTACGGAGCCTCGCGATCCTCTTAGGATGCTGATCGACCCCTAGGAGCTGGAGTATCAAGGGTTGCAACCCATAAAACAGGACCTCATCAAACCCCTAATCTAGGCGCTCTCAAGAAATGACTTTGACCACCCGCCAAATCAACCAGGATGCGAAAGGCTTCTTAGCCTTCTGGACAACCCATAAAAACAACATTAAAAACATTTCAAGAGAAAGATTAAAAGGATATGGAATTAGGGAATTGTATTGGTTGAGCCCTCACCCACTACTGCACTCGCTGCTACGAATGGTCCCAGTGTGTAGCAGTCCTCGTAAAGAGTCTGGACATCCTTTAGATAAAAAGACGCGAACACTGACTTGCTTCTCCAATAGGTTGCGTCCATTATACTTCGCAGAGATCTGTTTTGCTTAAAGGCCACGGAAGTTGCAACAGCTCTAACTTCGTGTGTCTTCACCTTAAGCAAAGCTTGGTCTTCCTTACTCAGATGTGAATGAGCTTCTCGTATTAATAGTCTGATAAAGTATGATAAAGCATTCTTTGACATAGGCAAAGATGGTTTCTTAACTGAACACCATAAAGCTTCAGATTGGCCTCGTAAAGGTTTAGTATGCTTTAAATAGAACTTAAGAGCTCTCACAGGGCATAAGACTCTTTCTAGTTCATTGCCTACAATCTCCGATAAGCTGGGAATATCGAAAGATTTAGGCCAAGGCCGAGAAGGCAGCTCATTTTTGGCTAGAAAACCAAGTTGTAGCGAACAGGTGGCTTTTTCTGACGAAAATCCGATGTTCTTGCTGAAGGCATGAATCTCACTGACTCTTTTAGCTGAGGCTAAGCATACCAGGAAAAGAGTCTTTAGAGTGAGATCTTTCAGGGAGGCTGATTGTAGCGGCTCAAACCTGTCTGACATGAGGAATCTTAGTACCACGTCTAAATTCCAACCAGGGGTAGCCAAACGACGCTCCTTGGTGGTCTCAAAAGACTTAAGGAGGTCTTGAAGATCTTTATTGTTAGAAAGATCTAAGCCTCTATGCCGGAAGACCGATGCCAACATGCTTCTGTAGCCCTTGATAGTGGGAGCTGAAAGGGAACGACCTTTTCTCAGGTACAGTATAAGAGAAAATCAGCTATTTGAGCTACAGAGGTACTGGTCGAGGCTATAGAAACTGACTTGCACCAGTCTCGGAAGACTTCCCACTTCGATTGGTAGACTCTAATGGTGGATGCTCTCCTTGCTCTAGCAATCGCACTGGCTGCCTCCTTCGAAAAGCCTCTAGCTCTCGAGAGTCTTTCGATAGTCTGAAGGCAGTCAGACGAAGAGCGAGGAGGCTTTGGTGTACCTTCTTTACGTGAGGCTGACGTAGAAGGTCCACCCTTAGAGGAAGACTTCTGGGAACGTCTACTAGCCATCGAAGTACCTCGGTGAACCATTCTCTCGCGGGCCAGAGGGGAGCAACTAGCGTCAACCTTGTCCCTTCGTGAGAGGCGAACTTCTGCAGTACCTTGTTGACAATCTTGAACGGTGGGAATGCGTAGAGATCCAGATGTGACCAATCTAGGAGAAAGGCATCTATATGTATTGCTGCTGGGTCCGGGACTGGGGAGCAATAGATTGGAAGCCTCTTGGTCAGCGAGGTTGCAAAGAGATCTATGGTAGGTTGGCCCCAAGTGGCCCAAAGTCTCTTGCACACATCCTTGTGGAGGGTCCATTCTGTTGGAATTACTTGCCCTTTCCGACTGAGACAATCTGCTATGACATTCAAGTTGCCTTGGATGAACCTCGTTACTAGGGAGATGTCTTGACCTTTTGACCAGATGAGCAGGTCCCTTGCGATCTCGTACAACGTCAGTGAGTGGGTCCCTCCTTGTTTGGAGATGTACGCCAAGGCCGTGGTGTTGTCTGAGTTTACTTCCACCACTTTGCCTCAAAGGAGAGACTTGAAGCTTTTCAAGGCCAGATGTACTGCCAACAGCTCCTTGCAGTTGATATGCATGCTCCTCTGACTCGAGTTCCACAGTCCTGAGCATTCCCGACCGTCTAGTGTCGCGCCCCAGCCCACGTCCGATGCGTCCGAGAAGAGAACGTGGTTGGGAGTCTGAACAGCCAGGGGAAGACCCTCTCTTAAGTTGATATTGTCCTTCCACCAAGTCAGACAAGACTTCATCTTTTCGGAAATCGGGATCAAGACCGCTTCTAGCGTCTTGTCCTTTTTCCAGTGAAAAGCTAGATGGTATTGAAGCGGACGGAGGTGTAGTCTTCCTAGAGACACAAATTGTTCCAGGGATGATAGCGTCCCTACCAGACGCATCCACAGTCTGACTGAGCAGCGTTCCTTCTTCAGCATGTTCTGGATGAATAACAGGGCTTGACTTATTCTGGGGGCCGACGGAAAAGCCCGAAAAGCTAGACTGTGAATCTCCATCCCTAAGTACACAATAGTTTGGGATGGGACCAGTTGCGACTTTTCCAAATTGACAAGGAGTCCCAATTCCTTGGTCAGATCTAGAGTCCACTTGAGATCCTTCAGACAGCGACGACTGGAAGAGGCTCTGAGAAGCCAGTCGTCCAAATAAAGGGAGGCTCGGATGTCCAATAAGTGGAGGAATTTGGCTACATTCCTCATCAGCCTCGTAAACACGAGAGGAGCTGTGCTTAGGCCAAAACACAGGGCCCGAAACTGGTAGACCACATTTTCGAAAACGAATCTCAGAAAAGGTTGGGAGTCTGAGTGAATGGGGACGTGGAAGTAGGCGTCCCTTAGGTCTAGGGAGACCATCCAGTCTTCCCTTCTGACCGCTGCTAAGACTGACTTTGTGGTCTCCATGGAGAACTTCGTCTTTGTGACAAAGACATTCAGAGCACTGACGTCTAGCACCGGTCTCCACCCTCCTGTCTTCTTTGAAACCAGGAAGTGGCGGTTGTAGAATCCCGGTGATTGAAGATCCGAGACTTTGACCACCGCTCCCTTCTCTAGCAAAAGAGACACTTCCAGTTTCAGGGCTGTTCTCTTTTCTTCCTCTCTGTACCTGGGAGAGAGATTGATGGGAGACGTTGCTAGAGGGGGTTTGCGTACAAAAGGGATTTTGTACCCCTCTCTGAGCAACTTCACAGATTATGAATCTGCGCCTCTCCTCTCCCAGGCTTGCCAGAAGTTCTTGAGTCTGGCTCCCACTGCTGTCTGAAGTTGCGGGCAGTCAGACTCTGCCCTTAGAGGACTTGGATCCTTTCCTCTTCCCTCGCTTCCCTTCGGCACGAGCACCTCCTCTGCTGGAGGCTCTGCCACGAAAGGGCGGAATAAAGCGAGACGCTGGAGTGTCAATCCTCGGTCTAGCAGACAATGTAGGCAAAGGGGGAGCTTTGCGAGCTGAGGACGCAACTAGATCGTGAGTGTCCTTCTGCACTAACGAAGCAGCTATTTCCTTAATCAGGACTTCTGGAAATAGGCACTTGGAAAGGGGAGCAAAGAGAAGCTCAGATCTCTGGAATGGTGTAACTCCAGCAGACAGGAACGAGCAGAGAGACTCTCGCTTTTTCAGGACTCCGGACGCAAATGAGGCAGCAAGCTCATTGCACCCATCACGGACGGCCTTGTCCATGCAGGACATAATGAGCAAAGAAGTCTCTTTATCTGTCGAAGAGATTTTCCTGCTCAGGGCTCCTAGGCACCAGTCTAAGAAGTTAAAGACTTCAAAAGCCCTAAAGATTCCTTTCATAAGGTGGTCCAGGTCCGATGATGACCAACAAATCTTTGAGCGTCTCATGGCAAGGCGGCGGGGAGAGTCTACAAGACTTGAGAAGTCGCCCTGGGCAGAGGCAGGAACTCCCAAGCCGAGAACTTCTCCCGTGGCATACCAGACGCTCGATCTAGAAGAGAGTTTAGCAGGGGGAAAAGCAAATGCTGTCTTCCCTAAACTCTTCTTGGACTCTAACCAGTCTCCTATCACCCTCAAAGCGTGCTAGGACGAGTCTAGTAAAGGCAGGTGCGGTAGAAGGCATGCCTAAAACAAACTCTGAAGGCGGAGAACGAGGAGCCACAGAAACAAACTGGTCAGGAAACAACTCTTTGAAAATAGCCAAAACTTTTCTAAAGTCCAAAGATGGTTGCGTTGACTTAGGCTCGTCCAGTTCCGATTGTTGATCATCTTGATGTGCAGCAACATCATCATCAGAAAGTTCCTCATCCGAAAACTGATGAGGAAACGGCAACGGAGTGGGTAACGTCTGGTTCGCTGAGTCCGGTCGCACTGGTGCATGCGTGACGGAGCCGGGCGCAACGTCATGGAACTGCTGCACAGTCTGTGAACTGTCAACAACCATGGTAGCGCGAGGACGCACAGCGTCTACCCGAGACTGTCTAGACCGACTGGGTTGCGCAGTGGAAACCGCACTGGGTTGCGGAGGTTGACGCACCGCGTCAAAACAAGTCACCTCTGATGGTTGTTGAACGTCCAGAACGTCAACAACCACCTCCGTGCGTCGCTTAACGTCAACATGCGGCTGGCAACCCACACTGGATCGCATCGGTGGAGGAACCCCCTCAACTGGAATACGTGAGAAGGTTACCTCAGCGTCAACAGGACGCACAACCGATCGCTTGGAAGGTTGTAGGCTAGGTACTGCACTCGCTGCTGGTACGGCAGCAACCTTCTCCGCATGAAAGTCCTGCATCAAAGACGTAAGCTTGGACTGCATGTCTTGCAGCAAAGCCCATTTAGGGTCTACGGGAGCAGGTGCGGCGACAGACGGTGTTAGTGCCTGAAGTGGTACCGCTTTGCCTCTCTTAGGCGGTGAGCAGTCATCAGATGACGGCAACGAGTCCGAACTGACCCAGTGGCTACAGCCGGGACGTTGGACTTGTCCTGAAGGGACCGATTTACGTTTTAAAGGTCGTGATACCTTGGTCCAAAGTTTCTTACGAGAAACACCTTCAGACGATGAGGTATAAATGGGCTCTCTCGTCTTACGTAGGTAGGGGCGATCTTGGGGAGATACGCCTGATACCATGGAGGGAACGTCTGTTCGCTGATTAAAGCCTCTCGAACCCATGCGTCGTGCGACATTGCTTCTCCCCTGGACTTGGGAGCTTGCAAGAGGTCCCGGACTAGGAGGACGACAGGCACGAACAGACGAATCCTCAAGCGCAACACTGTTCACAACACTATCACTTGGCACTTTAGCACTTCCCACTGCACTTTGGCACTTAAGCTCCTTAACATCCGCCATGAGCTGATTGCGGTCACTTGCAAGGGACTCAACTCTCTCCCCCAGGGCATGGATGGCACGCATCATGTCAGCCATCGAAGGTTCCTGAGTGCTAGGAGGGGGGTTAGGAACAACCACTACAGGGGAAGGAATAGGTTGTGGGGCATGAGGAGAGGAAACATCAATAGACCTAGAAGAACTTCTCCTAATTCTATCTCTCTCTAGCCTGCGTGTGTACTTTTCAAATTCGATAAAATCGAATTCCGAAAGGCCCACGCACTCCTCACACCGATCTTCCAATTGACAGGTTTTACCCCGACAATTGGAACAAACAGTGTGAGGGTCGATAGAAGCCTTCAGAAGACGCCTAGAACAGTCCCTAGCATTGCATTTTCTAAATTTGGGAACTTGTGAAGGGTCAGCCATTTTGAATTGGTCAAGGGAAAATTCCAAAAAACTATCTAAGTCATCAACAAAGAATCCGATACAAAAAAAGAGTTCAAGGATTTGTTTGAAGAAAAACCCTGCACAGCGAAAGCTCAAAACCAGAATATAGTACTTCACCAATATGATGTGAAAAACTCCAGTTTAGCAACAGCGAGTAAAGTATGTCTTGTCGACACGTCGACAGAGAGAAAATTGAGTCTTTGTTTACATTGAGCTTGGTATCTGGTCGACAGATGGCGCTGTTGGGCACACCCGCAACCTGTATAGCGATCGCTGGCGAGTTTTTTCTGTACAGTTTGTCTGTCGAGCAACAGAGTTGCAGCTATATATTCACCGGCTAAGTTAAATATTTAAAAATACATTCACATTATTTTGTATACATCTATGAGGAAGAAACAATCAACTCTTCTTGTTTAGTGCCTTGGCAACCTTTTCTCTCTTTGCAGCAACAGCTTCCTCACAAGCTTGGATAAACAAGTACAGTACCATAATTATGGAATCTATGAGATGATATTTTTGGGCTCAAGCCATGTCGTCCTGATGGAAGTTCCTTTAAGGCAGCTTCCTAGGGTATATTACAACTACGGCGATATTCCCAGAGAATTTACCTTAAGGTACCCAGAATTCTAACTCCTGGAGCGAGTATCCCTAAAAAAGACCTTAGGGATATCGTAAATATCAGTGGACGTATTCTTGACACGCCTCATAGCAATCTATACCCCGAATAGAGTTAACACTTCGTACTGGTCAAATGGCAAGAAAACGAAAACGAGAAAGAAAAGGGGAGAGCCGTTCGTAATGCCCTCTCTTCTCCCGTTTCGTAAGCGTGCCCTGCGCCAATTCTGGCGCCATCTGCATTCCTTTTTGCGTAGCTTTACAACTCGGTGTTTTTTCCTGTGTTTCTACCAAATCTTGGATTTACTCTCATATTATGCTTTCTCCAACTTCTTCTGCTTCGGATAAGTTGAGTACTTTTTCTTTTATGTATAAATGTAGGCTCTTGTTTAAAATTAAAGTATTTAAAAGAGTTATCTTTGATACAAGAGCTGTTGCCTGCTGGAGGCGTCATGGACGCTGTCGCTCGCTAGAATAGGATTTATTTGTTAGCAAGAGCGACGTTCCCAGCCCCCTGCGCTTTAATAATTAGCTGCTTAGCTTAATTAGGAATTCTGTTATGATGCGTTAGTAGTGCGCCTGGCGAAAGTTTTGCCTAGGCTGACCAACACTAGTCTTCGTAGCCTAGTTATTGGTCCTTGTACTTCCTGCATGATAATTAGTCTTCCAAGTGTGATTTTATATTGCTTAAAGCGTTAGGCAACGTTATACATACAGCCCTTTTCGAGTAATTTCCAAGATAGTATTGGAGTGAGTTTCGGTGATTTAGGTAATCAATTCTCTTAGTGCCTAGGCTAGGTTGTCTTAGGTCTTGATAATATTATCTGTTTCCCCGTTTGCTCCCTTCTCTTCGGGGAAGGGGCAAACCCTTTCCCTCTGTTTAAGCCTTAGGCTTAACTCTAGTGGTTTGTTTGAATTAATTTTCAAATATAACTATGCTGGAGTAGTACTGTACCTTCCTGCTCCAACTGAATTGGTTCAGAGGGGGACAGTACAGCAGTGTATTAGTCTGAGTCCGTGTTGGTCTAGCGTGGGGCAGAGTCTCCCTTGCTGCCTGACACGGGCATAGGAGGTTTATCCTCCTTGATTCACCTTGGAAGGTTTCGGTAATTATGATCCCTTCGCTCGGTGACCCCTCAGACTTGTCCTCTTTGCTGTTCCGGGTTCGGGATATGTTCCCTTTCCGGAATAGCAATTCCTTCCTTGCCTTGGTTTTAGGGAGGCAGCCAGTAGTGCCGGCCTCCCTCCCTGGATCTCTCTGGCTGAGATGAGCTTTCTTAGTTTGGAATGATCCTTAACCAAGGCAAGGTTGGACAGGACCCTCTGTCCTTTCCTTCTATTTTTCCGTTTCCTTTGTGTCAGTCGTCTCACATCCGTACCTAGCATAGGTTGGGATGGGGAGCTGACGTGGTCCCCTGTCGGCTGGCAGAGAGTGCCGACCGGCAGAGGCCCTATCCTTTGAGTGCTGCCCGGTCCTTCCTTGGTCCTTCAACCGCTGCCGTCTGTAGTTTCAGTAAGCAGTGGTTAGGAAGCTTGACTTAGTGTCTCCCCTTCCTCTCGGCACTCTTTCGGGTGTCGGGCGCGGAGGTACATAGCCTCTTAGCCCGGCACCCATTCTGTTGTCTTCTCTTGTGTTGTCCTTGCCGTCTGCCGGCCTAGTGGCCGGCCGTCGGTAGGGGGGTGTTCGCTAGTTCTCTTGCTGTCGGTCGGCGGTGGTCTTATGCCTTTGCTGGCCGGTCTCCTTGCTCACCTGCCGGCCGCTTTGAGTGGCGGCCGGCAGCCGGGCGCTACCTGGGGTGGATGCCAGCCGGCAGGGTTTACTCACCGCTGCCGGGCCGGCCTGCTACATCACTCGGTTGGCCGGCCACTAAGAGTGATGGCCGGCAGCTGGGTGCCAACCGGGTAGCTATGGACCGGCAACCACTACCGACCGGTTCAGGCATAGGAACTGGAGTTCTCCCCCGTCTGGGTGATCCTAAGTTGCATACTTGAGACCTACCTTTGGAAAAGGGGGTGGGGGTGCTGACCGGCAAGAGCCGGCCGGCACACCACCCTCATGTACTGTATCAGTTCTTCCCTGTTTAGTGTCTTCTACCAGGGGAGAACATGATATAGTAGGTTACAACACTGTCTTTTCTAACTTACTTGTGTTGCCTTGTGCAATCACTTGGTGTTGCCTTACAGGGATGAAAAGAGAACTCTTTTCATCTTTAGCCAGAATGGTAAAATCTTACCTTAGGTATGAGCTACACCTAATTTCCCTCGGGAAATATGATCTTTGGTTATTCTAGCAAAGACTAACCATTTGATTTTAATGGCTGGTGGGCTTCCACAGGTGATTGTGGGGGATTCACAAGTATGTGTCTTTTCCTTATTCTTTGTGGTCTTGCACGACCCGTTGTTGTTGGCCTTACAGATAAGAAAGTGAGTTCTTTCTTGTCTACTATCCGGTATTTTAAAATCATTCCTTGGGGGGGCTACACCTTCTTCCTTTGGAAATTTTCCATTGGTTAATCTGGCATAGATTAACTATACGATTTTATGATTTGGAAGGCTACAACAATTGGGTGTTCGGGAAATACAAGGATGTGTCTTTCCGTTTTGTTATGCTACTGTGCATATCCAGTGATACGTAGTTCACTTGATACTCATGGAAATTTCTTCTCTTTACAGGAGGACCATCCGTAGTGCGGATGTATTTCTGCAACGTCCGCAGTAGGGCTTCTGCGGACATGGTTCTGAAGGAGGCGTGTGGCATGCGCTGTCTCCACGGATGTTCTCCGGTATTGGGTTCCCCAGGTATGTTTCATATGCACTAACCTATCTATTGAGGTTTTTTCTTTTCGCTTCGCTCAAAATCCGTTTTCGTCTCCCCTACAACGGTGGATTCAAGGGATATAGCTAGGGAGAAGCTTCGTACCTGGGTGAGGGGCTTTCAGAAGATTACCTCTGGACCTTATCTTCCAAATGAGAAGATGAGGGCTTTCTTTTCCTAGGGTATCAACTGTTACAGTGATTCCCCAACCTCAGAGGAGGTCCCCTTAATTCAGATCCCGTGGATGCTGAAGTCACGGTCGCCTTGCTTAGCATCCAGTTGGACGACAGGATACCAGATGTGTCCGAACGTCTGGAGGAAGACCTCCTGGCAGAAGGCCAGGATGAAGTTCGAGCTCCGGACAAGGTAGCGGAAGAGGCCGAGAGAGGTCGGCTGCTCCGGTTCAGGTCCTTGAACCTGCTCCCTCAACATCATCTGCTCTCGCAGTAGAGCAGGCCCTCCCTCCATTGTTGGCTTGATCCAACAAAGGCAGAGGGAGAAGAATGGGAAGGCAGCTGCATTGTAACTGCAGGGGCACATCCGGACTGCTAGGTCCGGTGGAAGGAGATACCAGCTTCAAAGGAAGAGACAGAGCCGAAGGAGGTCGTAGTGATAGACCATGCTAGGCTCATGCCTTGCTTTCTTCTTCGATGAAAGAGAGGGGCTTCATGAACTCAAAGGTAGCTGTATTTGAGTAAGAGGCTCCCTTCCTTTGTGTCCTCTCCTGCCACAGCCTTCCCCCTTTTTCGCTGAAAGGGTTTGCGGCGGTTTTGAAAACAGTCGAGGCTGGCAAGCCTTTCCCTTCCCTGGTGGAGTGTAAACCCTTGTTGCTGGCCTTTAGAAAGGAAGATTTAGTAAGCAAAACAAGGACTGGAAGGACGTCCATCTTACCTTCTCAGTCCAGATGTGGGAGGCGGATTTTGCCGGATGCCGGTTCGGCGAGATCCTCTCTAAGCTGTCTGGCTATCTTTTGCGGAGAGAACTCTAGACAAAAGAAAGACTGGCTGCCTCTTTGTCTCTTCAGTCCACGTTTGAGACGATGACAAGTGATCCCAAGGTCCATGAAACGTTCATGGTTGTGATCAAGACTCATCTGGCCACTGTGACGAAGGATCTCTACAGCTCCGTCAGGGCGAAGAGAACCTGTAGGGAATTCGTGTTCGCCCGGGCTACGATGAGGCACGAGCCAAGGAAACTAATCTCCTCCAACAGTTGGGACAAAGACCTTTTCCCTAGTGAGTCGGTCAAAAAGGTTGATAGGGCCGCCACGGACGATAGAAATCTTCTCCAGGAGTGGGGCCTGTCTACCAAGAGAAATTCTTCCCCGGATGGGGTCCCCAACCTTGGAGGAAGACTAAAAGGATTAGGATACTTTCTCGGCCAGCTAAGTCAAGTAGACATCAGCAGCAACGGCATTTGCTGATGCCCTCAGTGCCCCAGATGGTGGCAAAAACCCCGACCACACTTCAGTGGGTTCCCCAATTCGTGTCGACACAGTCTCCGGCATTCAACCCATCGTTCGAAGGTCAGTCAACTGCCTGTCGAACAAGCCTAGAGGAGCAGCCAGAATTTCGTCTAGGCGCCCCTCAAGGAGAAGGGGTTTCATGGGTGGTCGAGGTCAGAGAGGCAAGACCTCAGGACAACAGTCCGAGCGAGATGATATTGGTAGAAGGGAGTCTCCAACGCTTTTGGGATCGGTGGACCTTCGATCCCTGGGTCCACAGCCTACTCAAGAAGGGACTGGGCTGGAGCTGGTACAGCACTCCATCCCCATACCCTCGGCGTTTTTCCGATACTCCACCCCCGTTCTGGAGGAGTTCATTCATGAACTGTTAGAGGAAAAGTGATCCGAAGGGTAAAGTCCATCTAATTCCAAGGGAGGCTGTTTTGTGTTCCCAAGAAAGACTCGGAAAACTCGGAGTCATTCTGGACTTGTCGCCACTTAACAGGTTCATAGCGAACTACAGGTTCAAGATGCTAACAATACAACACATAAGGACCTTACTGCCCAAAAGGGCATTTACCGCCTCTAATAGTTTTGTCAGACGCCTATCGGCACGTTCCAATCTATTGTCGATTCCCCTCCTACCTAAGGTTAAGGCTACAACGAAGACTATACGTCTTCAAAGCCATGCCTCTCGGGCTTAAAATAGCCCCAAGGATTTTCACAATGCTTGCGAACGTAGTTCTCAGTCAATTACGCCTAAAGGGAATTCAGGTAGTAGCCTACCTGGATTTTTGGCTGGTGTGGGCAGCACCCAGGACAGAATGCTTGCAAGCTTCCCTGTATGTGATCCATTTCCTAGATTATCTAGGCTTCAAGATCAACAGGAAAAGTCTCAACTTCCTCCATCTCTAAGTTCCGGTGGGTGTGAATCCACTGGGACCTAATGTCACACCGTTTTCTCCGTCATGGCGGAGAAATGAAAGGAGATAGCTGGTTCTGTCAAGAGACTTCGAGATTCCGTATGGATATCAGATGCAAACTGGAGAGTGTACTGGGGTCTCTCCAGTTTACTTCGGTGACAGACCCGGTGCTAAGAGCACAGCTAAAGGATGCAACCGGAGATTGGAGTAGTTATGCATCAGATGCGCGAAGAGATCTGAGAAGACCAGTTCCGCTTCGTCGAAATACTCTTCTCAGGCCTTGGTCCCAAACCAGACTCCTTAGGAAGTCTGTTCTTCTTCATCCACCTCCCCCGTCGGTGACGAGTCACTCAGACGCCTCGAAGGAGGGATAGGGAGTTCACTCTCATCAGAAAAAGGCCCAAAGGTCTTGGTCCAGTCTATTCAAGACCCCTCACAGTCATTTTCGAGAGACTATGACAGTCCTTCTTTCCTTAAAGAAAGTCTCCCCGCATCCCTCGATCCACATTAGGTTGGTGCTGGACAGCGGGGGAGTTGTGAGATGCTTGAATCGACAAGGATCAAGGTCGCCACCTCTCAACCAGGTGATGTTGGCCATCTTCCGATTTGGGGGAAGAAGAAATGGTACCTGTCAGCAGTTCACCTTTAAGGAGTCCGCAATGTGACAGCGGACGCTCTATCCAGGTTCACACCGATAGAGTCGGAATGGTCCCTAGACGCAGGACCATTCTCCTTCATTCTGAGTCAAGTCCCAGAACTGCAGCTAGACCTCTTTGCGACGAAAGACAACAAGAAGTTGCCCCTGTATGTGTCCCCGTACGAGGACCCCTTGGCGGAAGCAGTGGACGCGATGTCCCTCGACTGGAACAGATGGTTCAGGATTTATCTGTTCCCTCCTTACAACCTTCTGTTGAGGGTCCTCAACAAACTGAGATCATTTAAGGGAGTAGCGGCAGTAGTGGCCCACAAATGACCGAACAGTGTGGGGTTCCCTCTGGCATTGGAACTACGATTGGAGTTTCGACCGCTACCAGATCCAGTTCTGACCCAGTGAGTCCAGAAGTCGATTGTCTGCGCTTCATCACAGAAAACCCGGACCCACAGCTCATGATTTCTTTCCTTAACAGGTGAGAAAGTGTTTCGGGATTTCGAAAGCCAGCATGGACTTCCTAGAGGATTATAAGTGCAAACCTTTTATAAGGCAATATGAGTCATCTTGGAGAGAATGGGTAGCCCTTGTCAGACGAAGATTCCGCAGGAGATCACGACGGACTTCTGCTTGTCTTTCTTCATCCATCTCCATGGTTATGGATCGGTAACTAACACGATTTTATCATGTAGGCCTGCTTTGACAAGACCCATTCTATATGCCTTCCAGGTCGACCTCGCTAACGAGATCTTTTATAAAAGTTCCGAAAGCCTGCGCTAGGCTCAGACCTTTAGCACCTCCAAAGCCCAATTCATGGTCTCTAGAAAAGTTCTTCATGTTGCTTCACTGTTGAACAATAAGGAGTGTGCGTTAAAGGATTTGACCCATAAGTTATCCTCCTTTTTGCACTCGCGTCCGGGGCCAGGGTTAGTGAGATCATACCCCTCTCGAGAGAGGAAGGTCGTGTTCAGTTCCTGGATGGGTGAACTGAACCTGTTTCCGGATCCTACGTTTCTCACCAAGAACGAGTTACCCACCATCAGGTGGGGCCCCTGAAGAATCTGCCCTCTGAAAGAAGATGCATCTCTATGTCCAGTAGAATGCCTAAAGGTCTATCTTCGTAGAACTTCAGACTTCAAGGATGGCCATCTGGCCAGGGGAGAAACGTCAGGCTCAAAATTTTATTACTGAAATAACTCAGGGCGAAAATCACATATCTTATTCGCAGAGCGGATCCTGACTGTTCACCCACAGGTCACGATCCGAGGAAAGTTGCTTCATCCTTAAACTTCTTTAGTTGTAGGGATTTTGGACATCTTCGTTCGTACACTGGCTGGAAGTCTTCCAGAGTGTTCTTTTGTCACTATGCGAAGCAAGTGCAGCAACTAAGAGGTTCTGTGGTGGCAGTGGGTTGCGTCGTTAACCCTGCATTTTAACTCTGCGAGGAACAGTAGCTTAATTGGGACAATTAATTCCAGGGTGAGTATGTAGTCACATGTTGTACTACAAACTATGTGAGGGTACTGGGTGACCCACGTTGACTGTTCCACTTTCAAAGGTGAACCCAGCATAAGTGCAAACATGCGTGCCGAGCGTTTCTAACGCTAATGTGACTGATTAGTAAAACAGACTTTTGACTTTGATACTTTGGTATCTTAAAAGTGGCTCCAATGTTTTTTCTTTCAGACAAACAAGTTGCTGTTTACTATCATACTTATGCTTAAAGTTTTAGTTATCCGCCTCTTATATATAGATATATATATATATATATATATATATATATATATATATATATATATATATATATATATATATATATATGAGTGTGGTTAACCTGTTTGTTTATTGTCTGTCAATAAACTGGTTCTTGAGAACCTTGCGTCTCCTTCACCTGTGAGCATTCATTCTATGTATATTTACCGGGGGATAATTCTAATAGAATGTTCCCTTATGCAAGCTAATATTGCATTGGTTTATGCTTCCCCTTAGCTGGAGGACTCCATCCCATAAAGGGATGGTGGCGGATTTACGAGTTTCCTCCTAAGCAGATATGAACCTTTGTCCAATACGTGTTTTGAGCGGAGGACTGGTCGATATTTCATATTGACACAGTGATTCTTTTCGAACTTCGCTTTACCCAGTATGGGGTGAGACCACTATACTCGCTTGCCTGGGGTTCATACTTAGATATATGTACTCTTCGAGACTTTCCCAGAGTCTAGTAAGACTCGTCCTTGTTGGGGGCAGGAAGCTCTATCATGGTTTATGATTAGTTGAAAAGATGTATGACGGTAACATCTTAGGTCTCTAGGTCGCGTCGACTGGGGGAAATACTTCTGAGGAGTACGGCACATTTTGAGAATCCACAGATACAGTAATGCTCTGGTATACTTCCATCAGGACGACATGGCTTGAGCCCAAAAAACGGATTTTGAGCGAAGCGAAAAATCTATTTTTGGGTAAGATGGCCATGTCGTCCTGATGGACCCGCCCTTCCCTTTCAATGAAAGGGCCGTAGGACCCCTCCCTACATACAGTATCTGTAGCACCTCGTGTTTCGCTACAAGGAATGCAGATGGCGCCAGAATTGGCGCAGTGCACGCTTACGAAACGGGAGAAGAGAGGGCCTTACGAACGGCTCTCCCCTTTTCTTTCTCATTTTCGTTTTCTTGCCATTTGACCCCTACGAAGTGTTAACTCTATTCGGGGTATAGATTGCTATGAGGCGTGTCAAGAATATGTCCACTGATATTTACGATATCCCTAAGGTCTTTTTTAGGGATACTCGCTCCAGGAGTTAGAATTCTGGGTACCTTAAGGTAAATTCTCTGGGAATATCGCCGTAGTTGTAATATACCCTAGGAAGCTGCCTTTAAGGAACTTCCATCAGAACGACATGGCCATCTTACCCAAAAATAGATTTTTCGCTTCGCTCAAAATCCGTTTATTATCATTATTACTTGCTAAGCTACAACCCTAGTTGGAAAAGCAGAATGCTATAAGCCCATGGGCCCCAACAGGGAAAATAGCTCAGTGAGGAAGGGAAACAAGGAAAAATTAAATATTTTAAGAACGGCAACAACATCTAAATAAATATTTCAATATAGACTGTAAAAACTTTAACAAAACAAGAGAAAGAGAAATTAGATAGAATAGTGTGCCCGAGTGTACCCTCAAGCAAGAGAACTCTAACCCAAGACAGTGGAAGACCATGGTACAGAGGCTATGGCACTACCCAAGACTAGAGAACAATGGTTTGATTTTGGAGTGTCCTTCTCATAGAAGAGCTGCTTACCATATCTAAAGAGTCTCTTCTACCCTTACCAAGAGGAAAGTTGCCATTAACACAAAAAATTTCATATCAAATCTAAGTGCATGAGTTATGAGTAAACTGAAAATCAATCTGAATGTAAAGATTTAAGATGAAATGTAATCACTGTTATGCTTTTAAATTCCTGATTAAATTAATTATTTCAATACTAGCCCAATATTAATTTGTTTATACTGTACCATATCCTCCTAGCACCAACTTTCAGCGAGATAACGTGGAAACGGAAGTTTCTTTTAGATTTAAATACCCCACCAATGAGCTAACACCCACTCATCACCTTATGTCAATGCTGCGACTGTAGTAACTGATGTTTACACTACTGTATATCCAGTTTGTTTCAGAGCCCACTATATTGTGAGAAGGTGGGAGGGTATCTATGAATACGGGGTAATTATTGAATTAATAAATCTCAATACAAAAGCTTGCTTATTTCAATGAATCTTACCCATTGTTCACACGGTATGTTGATTATTTCAGATTTGAATAAAGACATGTCTGCGGCCTTTGTCCTGGAGTGGACTAGAGACGGCTACATTTTTCGTTGGGGCCGGCGTCATTGAAAACATTGTCGTCGTCTCCGTCATAGTCGTTATCGTTTCAATCTTCGTCGACGGAGACTTTATAGGATGGAAGGACAGTGGCAGATAGAGCTGTGATATTCAAATCCAACTCAAAGTAAACAAGTCATACAGAAAAAGAATTTATCAAATCAATCTTCTGCTGCTTATACTTGTTACATCCCTACAATAGTAACAAGCATGACTTGAGAAGCACCATTTGTATTAGTAAAAGTCCCTGTACCTAAGACTGCTGTCCAAGAAAAGGATTGGCAATCAACAAACTAAATTATTTTTCTTTTGTACAGTAATATATACCCCTAAATTCTTAAGAAACTCAATACTGTAAACACTAAGGGGGAATATGGAAAAGAAGATTAGTCTCCCTCCTGTTCAAGATAATATGTCTCCTATTTTGATAAGGGACTTGAAGTACTGCACTGCATAATCTATCAATTTTTGTCTTTCAAATAAAAAGCAGCAATCAGAATTTCCCCTTCAATGAGTCGTGCTCACAATTTTCTCAATTGACAGGCTCTTTAAGAAACTAAGAGAGGTGGTGAATCCCATTCTATCACATAACAAACTTCACCACCTCTCTTAGTATCACAAGGCACCTGTCCCTAAGGAAATTATAAATACTGCTCAGTGAAGGGGAAATCTTGTGATTGCTGCCTTTAATTTGAAAGACATAAAAATTGCTGATGGATAGTGTAGTACCGTACTTCAGGATAGAGAAGAATTATCAAGCACATGGTATGCTTCACTTATTAACCTCTTTAATAAGAGGGACAAAGCATTCTTTGATATAGGAACATGGAAATTTTTTCCTGAGAAAAAAATAAATTTTTAAAGTATGGCAATTTGTATTTTTCCTAGCAATACAAACGTATGCCCTTTTATAGGGAGTATATTTTCAGTGCAAGCTGGACAGCTGCTGAATCATTTAAATGAGCAGTTAAGCAATAGATGGGAGCAAAGGTGAGAAGCCCTGACCCCTTAGCTGTCTAAGTCTCTTCACTTAGGACCTTTCAGCAAAGTACTGAGAGGAATGGTTAAGGAGGGAAGTATAATCTAGAGGACTCCGGTTTGTATAGCGAGGAAAAATAAAAAGTAATAATTTGTGATGTTCCTACGCAGATACCCCAATGGCCTAACTTCCTCTGTCAACCCTAGCTACAGAGACTCCACAATTTTGTGGTGTCCCTGTCACTTTACAAGTGGTGATGCAGCATCTCTTCCGAGTGAAAGGCTTTTTAAGCGTGGTGGTTATCAACCATCTCTTCCAAGCAAAAGGCTTTAAGCAAGGCACTGTAAGGGAGACGTCTGGACGCCTGCACAAATCCTCTGCAGCAGTCTACAAGGGGAAATGGGCCATCTTCTGCAATTGGTGTCATAGACGGGATATTTCTTCTGTCGGAGCATCTCTACAAATAATTGCTGCTTTTCTCGTAATTCTTTGCCAAGAGATGTACCTCTTAGTTTCCGCAGTAAAGGGATATCACTAGGCCCTGAGCCAAGTTCTCACACTGAGGGGCTTAGACATTTCCATGTCGCGGAAACTATCCATGCTCATGAAGAGCTTTGAACAGTCTTGTCCTCCGAAGAAACTTCAATCTCCTGAATGGGACATCATGAAAGTCCTTAGATTTATTAAAAGAGCCCTTTACGAGTCCCTGAAGGAGTCGTCAAACTAGGATATGACCTTAAAGACTATTCCTGCTTGCTTTAGCCTCAGCGAAGAGGATGAGCCAGTTAAACGGCTGTTGGTCATGCTGGAAGTTGGAAGGTGGTCTCCTTTTCGTTTGTTCCAGTTCATTGTGAAAATGTAGAATCCAGCAATCCAAGATTACACATTCAAGACCTTCTCTATCTCCTCCCTTCAAGCAGTGACAAGCGATCAAGACCACCTGCTTTTTTGTCCTGTGAGGACTTTGACGCTAATTCAGAAGAACTCTAATGTTTCAGACATGATTACCAAAGATTATTTCTAAGCACTGAGAAGGTAAAGAAACCGATCTCCAGGAATACTTCGTATTTCTTTCTGGCTTTGGGAAACCATCGGACAGTCCTTCACCGTAGATGAGGCGCAAGGAAGTGGATCCGCAAGGACGAGAGCACAAGAAGTCAGAAGTATTGGTTCTACCTTAGTCTTCAGGAAGAATAACTCCTGAACAGCTGTCTGTAAGACTTTATAGGGTGGTTGGAATAACTTGTTAGAGGAAGCAGAAAATTGATAGGGATGAGACATAAGAAATTGGATGTAAAACTTTTCTATTATTACATACATAAATCAAAACTCTGATTATAGTTGCCCCCATACAAAAGCTTGAAATTACTGCATACAGCCTTTATTCAACAAGGATAAGAAGTAGGCAATAGACAAATTTCCTCTACTACTGCCACAAGTTCTTCTTTGATGAGCTGATATTCTACATAATTGAAAAGAATGCAAGGACACTGAAGTTCCTGTACAGTATAATTACAGTATACCTGTATTCTTGTTTGAACTATGCTATAAAAATGTTATTTTCATTAGTAAAAAGGGATTTTGACGTAGGAAAAATCTATTTCTGGGCGAGGGACCTGTGCCGCCCAGTGAATAAGCTCCATTTAGCACTTATTCTTAGGTAATTCACTGCTAAATATACCAGAGAAAAAATGTAAAGGAGTGCTAGGTTAACTAGCTCGCTCACCTATTGGTGTCGGCATAAAATTGGGCGTATAATCCAGAGGTCCCGCACTATTTAGATTTATCCACGACAAATACCCCAATAGAGGAGAGCCGTTCAACCTCACTCGGCACCACCAACTCTGCATCCGCTCGGAACCCAACTCCTTAGCACCCAAAGTTTGGGGACTCCAAGGGAGAGGAGCTGGGAGGGTTCACTGGGCGGCACAGGTCCCTCGCCCAGAAATAGATTTTTCCTACGTCAAAATCCCTTTTCTGGGCTCGAACCTGTGCCGCCCAGTGAATATGTACAAGAGAAATGTCACCAAACTTGCAAAATAAAGGAAAAGACATAAGCGTAAGGGAAAAACAAGATGTTTTAATCAGAGATGAGTGCCACAAATAAATATAAGGGTATCTTAAAATGAACATAAATCCACTTGGTAGAACAAATGACAAAATAAGGTATAATAATGCCGTGAGTGATAACATATATAGATACTCAGGAGTTAAAAATTTACAAATATAATGACAGTAATCAGGTGCGAGACCAACGAATATAAATAGGGTATAAATGAGGCAGGTAAGAGGGAGAGATAAAGAGACAAGGAATTAACCTGTAAGTTACCTGGGAGTAACTACGCTCCCTGCAGCTACTGTAGAAAATTTTAAGGCTTCTAAATGTTTAAGGTAGTGTTTCTTGAACACTGACGGTGATTTCCACCCTGTATACCTGGAAAGGTCCGTAAAATTCATGTGGTGAAAAAAGTTCACCGAAGTAGCAACCGCCCTGATATCATGTGCGAGAGGAAAAGAGTCAGGGTTAGCCTGTTTAATAAAATAAAAGGGATTTTGACGAAGGAAAAATCTATTTCTGGGGAGAGACCTGTGACGCCCGGCGAAAAAGTCCTTCTTTGTACTTTTTCTGATATAAATCTTCCAAATATACCAGAGAAAATTAAAAGCATGGAATGCAGAGGTTACAACCCTCGCGCGAGCACCTTGTTGGTGTCGTATATCTAACAAGGGCGTTTGTAAAACACTATTCACAGGCTGTCTTCCATTTAGATAATCCCTTCATCAAAGGGGGAGGGCCGTGACAGGCCCTAGAGAATACAGTTGGGTTACCCTACCGACACCTACCACTCGCGCTCACCAGGTCATCCTTCTGCAAGAACATATGGCTTGGCAAGGAAAAGGGTGGGTCCGTACAAAAATAATCGGGAAGGGTTTCGCCGGGCGTCACAGGTCTCTCCCCAGAAATAGATTTTTCCTTCGTCAAAATCCCTTTTCTGGGTCGACCTGTGACGGCCGGCGAAAAAGTACCAGAGAATGCCTTCCAAGCCCAATAAATTAATAACATAATGAGGAGAATACAATCACCATGTATGACAATACTATGATATAATAAAGTAATCGTCCAATTACCAACCAGCCAAATGACATAGGGAACGTAAGGTTAAATAAAAATGACGACAAGGAACCAACTGAGTGTCGAATCGCAAAAGGCATCAAACCTTACATGTCTAAGTATATCTAAACATTAAAGGAACGGTAACTACAATAACAGTTAAACCATAGGAATTAAACATGGCAAATATCATAGGGCTAACGAACTACCAAGGAGAGCGGCGACGTGGTGTGAGTGGCGGGTAGGAGGGAGAAGAGAAGAGATGGAAGAAAGGAAGAAGAGGAGATTAATGGGGAGAGATAAGGCTCCCCTCTGCCATCGTCGGGTATTTAAGGGCCTGTAAGATCTTTAGATATTGGCGTTTGACAACCATAGGGGATTTCCAACTCGTATATTTTTTAAAATCATCAAAGTCCCTGTTCTGGAAGTCATTGTTGGAGGCATCTACTGTCCGTATATCATGAGCCTGGGGAAATGATTCCGGATTAGTATGTTTAATGAAGTAGAGGATTTGTTGCCTGATACCGTGAATGGAAATAGTACCTCCTTGTTCCCTGATAACCAAGGGGCCAGACGAGCGGGTGGCAGTTCTAGCTAAAAAGGGGCTTGAGAGTGTGACTGTACACGGAGAAAAATCCTGGGGATGAAGAATAATCTTCCGAGAGGAGCACCTATTTTGCGGATCCTCATTTTTTAGCTAGGGAAGCTTTGTCTGGAAAAGGAGTACTTCGGCTGAAGGGAGGAAATCTATGTTTTCCGGGTTTCGTGAGAGCTGCTAGTTCTGATGTTCCATCACCTGAGGCCATAGCCGTTAGAAATAAAGTCTTCCTAAGAAGAGTGATATAAGAGCAGGATTCATTGTCCGTGTCCATCGCAAGTTTGAGAACACCGTTCAGAGACCAAGAGTCCTTTTGTGGCCGAACCGAAGGTCGAAGCCTAGCACATGTTTTTGGGGTTGATGAGAAATAGGAATCAGCTAGGTTAATGCTGAACCCAACAAGGTAGATCTTCTTCAAAGCTGACTTGATGGTGGTTAAAGTGCTAACTGTTAGGCCTTTGTCAAATAGGAACCTCAAGAAAGAGATGGCTAAATGCGGGGACATACGAGTATGGTCTGCACTCTTAGGGGACCTACTAGTTGTTAACGGCCGAATCATATTGGCGAATTGTCGAGTCCCTTTTTGTCCCATTCGATGAAGAGATCGTTTCCGGTTCAATGTTCGCATCTCTACGAGCTGCCAACTTCCTGTAGTCCACAAAGTTAGAGTTTTGGCTATCCTTGAGTAATCTGACACAGTGAGTTTGGATACTCGGGTCAGTTTGAGGAACGGGATCCGGATGGGACTGAGTTTCAACTCGAGGAGGAGAGGAAACCAACTGTTCTTGGCCAGTGAGGTGGTACTAAAGCCACTGCGTCCCGGAAGGAGCGTAGTTTGTGTAAAAGTTTTTAGAAGATTCCCTGGGGGAGATAGGGAAATCTTCTTCTAATGGTTCCAATCCCGGGGTAATGCGTCCATGGCATAAGCCCGAGGGTCCAGGGTTGGGGTCACATAACAAGGAAGTTAGTGATTCATCTGAGTTGCGAATAGATCTACCTGGAGGCCTGGAACGAGCCTGAGTATCCACCGGAATGAAATTATGTCTAGAGACCATTCTGACTCCAGTGGATCCGTCCTGGATAGTGAGTCCGCTCTCACATTCTGGCCTCCCGCTAGGTGAGGTGCTGACAGGAACCAGTTCTCTTCTGTTGCCCAGGCGAAGATAGTGACCAGGATCTGATTCAGGTTGGGTGACTTGGATCCTCCCCTGTTGACGTAGTGTACTGCGTCTGTGCTGTCTGACACTACTCTGATGTGGGTCGACCTCGGAGGAGAGTCTCTCTTCAGGGTCAAGAACACTGCCATGGCTTTGAGAACAATGATATGGGACTGTTTCATGGAGAGTGACCAAGAACCTGAAACATCTGATGTTCGGAGTAATCCCCCCCATCCACTTAGAGACGCGGCTGTATGGAATGTCACTTGTGGAGGTGAGAATTGTAGAGGAACCGATTTGGAGAGGTCCTTCGGTTCGGACCATGGGCGTAGTCTCATTTTCAAGACAGAGGGGATCTTCGAGACCATGTCTCTTATAGGTACTGTAGCTCTCTTTCTCCAAACTCGATTTATGTCTTTGAGTTTGGCTTTTATTAGATCTGTTACTGAAGTGAATTGGAAAAGTCCGAGGATACTTTCTAAGGCTCTTCGGACACCTGTTTGTGTTTGAGAAAATTTTTTGATCTTGGAAACTATTCCTCTTACCTTTTGGAAGGAAGAGACAACGTGTGCTTCGCAGTGGGACCTTTCGAAATCACAGGTTGTCGAGAAATTGAAATAATTCCTTCGTAGCTCTGTTGCCTTCTATGACCGGCCGGGCCCAAATGAGCCAACCGGCCAGATAAGCAATGATCTGTATCTCTTGGTTCCTGAGTTGTTCTAACACTCTCTCTCCCAGTTTCGTGAATATCCTGGGATCAATGTTGAGGCCAAAGGGCATGTCTTGAACACAAAGGCTTTCCTGCTTAGGCGGAAACCCAGATAAGAAGAGAAGTTTCGAGCTAAAGGCGCAAGATAATAGTCGTCGGTAAGATCGACAGAGGTGGTGACGGTCCTACGGGGAAGTAAGGTCCGTACCTGAGAGATAGTCAACATCCGGAACTTGTCGCAGAGAATGTAAGAGTTTAGCTTGACAAGTCCAGGTCCACTCTCAATGCCGTCAAGCCTTTCTTCGGAATTGTGAACAGGTGGCTTTGGAACTTCAGTGATCGATCCCGTTTGATTGCTTCTTCTTGAGTAACCCTGTGGTGTACTCTTCCAGGATGGGAGTGGATTTCTGGGAGAAGGTCACTGGTGGAGGAGGAGGACCTTGTGGCCATTTTCACCTCAAACCTTTAGAGATTATGCTATGAGCCCACAGACCGAAGGTCCAATGGTCTCAAAAGTGGTAAAGTCTACCCCCTACCGGGACCACCGTGTTGTGAGGGGGTGAATCTAGGTACTTTCCTTCTCCAAGCCCCCTTTTTTCTAGGTCCGTCTCGATGGCGAGACTGTCTTCTACTCCTGTAGCTTCCTCTCTGGTGTCCACGAGAGGAGCCTGAGGGTTCGGATCTAGGGCTGTATGCAGGTAAAACATCCCAATGGGGTTGGGCTGTGTACCTGGAGAATCAGTGAGGTAGACCACCTGATGAGGGGGATTTGGATGCATAGACGTCGAATCAGAGGGAGGCTGTGATGACGAGTGGGTAACCGACTATCGATTCCTGTCTGATAGAGGCCTCAGACAGAACGTATTTCCCACAACTAACCCGATCAGACCATCAAACGTGTAGGTCGAATTGGAAGGGCAGATCTTGGAATTATCGTACCCCCCAGACTGACAACATCCTGGTCCAGACAGATCGGGCCTGCCCTTTAGGAAATAATACTGTTACCTTCGGTACCTTGTTTAACCTAACCAAGGCAATCTCTTTCAATCGAACGAATCCGTTGAACGGGAATTCTAGTACCTGGGAGTAAATTCTAGGTCCCCCAGAGGGAGGAAGTCTATGCCATCCAGATTTATGGTACCATCTATATATGGAACATGTAAGGCAAATCTCTATGCGTTGTTTTTATCGAAGGAGGATACTTCGATATGCCTGGGGCTGTAGGGGGAAACTTCTGAGTTCCTGAACAGATCCGACTCACTACCATACTTTTGAGCTCCGTCATAGCCCCTTGGTTTTCCCTAGAATGTGTTGCTTTTAGCAGTCACGGTTTATGCAGGGTAACATGAACATCAGGATCCATTAAGGGTCCTAGGTCGGTGACGTAGGTAATTGCAAAGCTGAAGGCTCAAAATTCATCCCCACCTACCTGCCCGTCCATGGGGTCGTCGTCCAACCTTAGAGAGGACACTCTGAGGAGATAGGGACCTCAGATGGAGCATTTCTTCCCAACCTTGATAACCAAGGGCGGAGAGCCTCTCTTGCAGGCCAGAGAGATTCATCATCATCCTGACGGGAACCATGTAGGCGAACCTTCTGTAAAAGAAAGGGGACATAAGTCTGGATGTTCCTTGAACTTTGGTTAGTGATCCTATTCACAGGCTGGGATCAGCTGTATAACTCATAAAAATCAATTTTAAAGAAAAATCATTTAATGTACTATCTTTTGGGGTATAGTTCGACACTTGTATTCATGAAATGTGACACTGTTGGCGCATCCGCCACAGGTTGGCCACCCCTGACTCAGACGTTCAGAACCGGGTCTAACATTATTTACTGGCTATTAGTATTCTATTGATTCATCTGTTCACTGACCAGAGTTTCAAGGAACAGTAGATAGCCTCTCATGGCATGGTTAGTCTCGACCCGGCCCTTCATTAGAAGGGGCCAACGTTTGGTTCCCAGTACTGAGTGGAAACTTATTTCTATTTGAACACTATGTTGTATGGATATTTATTCATATTTAGGCATAGTTAGAATTGAATATGCATAAATATAGGCATAATCAATTTATTTCTATTTGAACACGATGTTGTATGAATATTTATTCATATTTAGGCATTGTTAGAATTGAATATGCACAAATATAGGCACAATCAATTTATTTCTATTTGAACACTATGTTGTATGGATATTTATTCATATTTAGGCATAGTTAGAATTGAATATGCATAAATATAGGCATAATCAATTTATTTCTATTTGAACACTATGTTGTATGGATATTTATTCATATTTAGGCATAGTTAGAATTGAATATGCACAAATATAGGCACAATCAATTTATTTCTATTTGAACACTATGTTGTATGGATATTTATTCATATTTAGGCATAGTTAGAATTGAAAATGCATAAATATAGGCATAATCAATTTATTTCTATTTGAACACGATGTTGTATGGATATTTATCCATATTTATACATAGTTAGAATTAAATATCTGCATAAATATAGGCATAGTTATGTTCATATATTTTTATTTGGACTTTCAAGAATAACTAATGAATATTACCAACGCAAATTCAAAGTGTCATTAAAGTAAGTACAGTTTACTTTGTATTCATGTTAAATCCTTTCCTTTACAGCAAAAACAAGAGATTGGCCACCCGTGGTCTGAGAGATCTCTGTCTGTACCGGAGCTCCGGTAACAATCCCCGGTACAAAGGTCCGTCATAGTGACAACGTGAACACCAGAGGAAAACTAATATTAACCTCAATGCTGATCGCCTGTACGATATCCGGTTAAGCCGGAGATTCGATGAAAAGGATCGTAATAACGATATTGTTATTATTTATGAAAAAGGGTTCATACCCTGATTCTGATCGTCTGATTGATCTCTGTTTGTAACGGAGAACTAGTGACAAAGGTCCGTCATCGTGAAAACGTGATCCTCATCGGTAGGATAACATTCTCTAATACTGAATGTTTGTGTTATCTCCAGTGAAGCCGGAGATTCGATGAAAAAGGGACCGTAATAATGAAACTGAGAAGTCTTCATCGGTATCACATTGTTAACTCCGGTTCTGGTCGTCTGCTTGATCTCTGTTTGTACCGGAGATCCGGTAGCAAAGGCCCGTCACCGTGATATCGTGACCGTTCCCGGTACGATAACATTAACCTCAATGAATGATTGTGTTATCTCCCGTGAAGCCGGCCGTAACGGTGTAATTATGATCAAACATGACAAAGGTTCGTGTGTAAAAGGCTTCAGCCGGAGTCCGAGTGCCGGATTTCACCGTTGCACTCCAAAAATCTGCTCTTGAACGTTAACTAGTTCTCACCCAATGAGTATCCATATAGCGGAGCATAACTCAAGGCGGAGCTAAGCATAACTCAAGGCAGAGCTAAGGGTGTCGGTATAAAACGACCCCAATTAATGACTCATACACTAACGTACCTATTAAAAGTGTTAGCTATATTAACAGTAACCACATCAATAAAAACGTTTATAATATTAAACGTACTATCATCAACTCTGATACTAAGAGGAGGCCTGAATAACTCGTGATCGTATAAAAACGGAGAACGGGAAATTCACCTCTCTTACTCGAGCTAACAAAGAAAACGAGAGAAGGGATAACTCATATCTGTAGAACAGGGAACGAGCAGTCTCTGTTTTCGCTCTCAAGGTTACATAATAAAAAACTAACATCACACAATAAAACAAGAACATTAATAAAATTGATTGCTTTTCTTAGTAATTGTAATAACCAAGAACGAAGAAAAACGACAACGTAACAAATAAACGAGGATATAGTCTAAATCGAAGCCTCTGAGGCGAGTACAAACTAACAGACTAAATCGCTAAACTTTAATTCGCTATTCTTTAAATCGCTATTCTTCGTAGGTCCAAATTGGACTTGCAAGCAAATAAATACCATAGTAAAAATTAATGATAACACTAAAAGGCCATAAAACGTAAGTGATATAACCTAGATGACAGAGTACCAGATGGGCAAAATTAACTAGAATATTTACCGAAGCGAACATAACCCAAAATGGCTGCCGATACTCGGCAGGACAATCGCTTCCAAAACTAAAAACCACCATATTGGAAACAGAACAAATGCCCGGTACTGACAAAAGCTGCCAAAACAAACTATGGTACTTAACATTGGTAAGGGTGAAGTATCAACGTCAGTCATGTTGAATTAACGACAATCACTTCGAAAAACACTGGGCAAAACACTTATCAACTTAGCGGGCAAGTCCAAAACAGAAGGATGACCTGGTGAGCGCGAGTGGTAGGTGTCGGTAGGGTAACCCAACTGTATTCTCTAGGGCCTGTCACGGCCCTCCCCCTTTGATGAAGGGATTATCTAAATGGAAGACAGCCTGTGAATAGTGTTTTACAAACGCCCTTGTTAGATATACGACACCAACAAGGTGCTCGCGCGAGGGTTGTAACCTCTGCATTCCATGCTTTTAATTTTCTCTGGTATATTTGGAAGATTTATATCAGAAAAAGTACAAAGAAGGACTTTTTCGCCGGCCGTCACAGGTCGACCCAGAAAAAATTTGTTGCCTGATCCCTTTAATGGTAATGGTACCACCTTGTTCTCTAACGAATAGAGGCCCCGAGGAGATAGAGGAGGTCCGGGATAAATAAGACCTAAGAGTAGTAACAGGGCACAGAGACGGATCTTGTGTAAGAGGGACGATTTTCCAGGAGGACCATCTGTTCTGAGGGTCTTCATTCTTAGCCAAAAAGAATTTGTTAGGTGAAAGAAGGACCTCTCCCGAAGGAAGGAATTCAATATGACCCGGGTCTCTCGACAAGGCTGCCAGTTCAGAAATTCTTGCCCCGGAAGCCAAGCTCACCAGGAAAAGCGTTTTCCTGAGAAGGGGAATGTAATCACACGAACTGTTAATGGTGTCAGAAGCCAATTTGAGTACATCATTAAGGAACCAGGTCACCGGGGTAGGACGAGTAACCGGTTTCAGTCTGGCACAAGCTTTTGGAATTGAAGCTAACAAAGAGTCGGTTAAGTCTATGTTAAAACCCACTAGGAAAATCTTTTTTAAAGCAGATTTAATAGTGGTGATAGTATTGGCTGCCAGACCTGATTCTAACAAAGATCTAAAGAAAGTGACCGTAAGGTTCAAATTCATACAGAGTACGTCTGAGTCTATCAAAAATTTTGCCAACTTTCTAACCGCAGAGTCATACTGACGGATAGTGGAATCCCGTTTATCTGATTCTAGGAACAGGGTGTTTTGGGGATCAATATTGGCCCCATGCATGGCCGCAAACTTCATAAAGTCCATAAAGTTAGGGTGCTCTGAATGTTTGAGGAAGCGTACACAACGCGTGTTTGTACTATCTGAGACAGAACCGGATTGGGTATCGGGTGAGGATATAGTCTCAGCTCTCGCAGGAGAGGATACCAATTGCTCTTGGGCCAGTTGGGAGCGACCAAGGCCACTTGTCCCTTGAAGGATCTCAGTTTGTCTAGAACCTTCAGTAAAAGATTCACCGGGGGAAAAAGATAAATCTTTTCCCAAATGTCCCAATTCTGTGACATGGCGTCTGTGGCGTAAGCCTGAGGGTCTAGATTGGGAGCCACATATACTCTCAATTTGTGGTTGGACTCTGTGGCAAAGAGGTCCACTTGGAGACCGGGGACCCGAGAGAGAATCCACTGAAATGACTTTGGATCGAGTGACCATTCCGATTCTAGAGGGGAGGTCCGGGACAGGGCGTCTGCCACTACATTCCGGACTCCCGCCAGGTGGACAGCTGAAAGATGCCAACGGTTCGAGGCTGCTAGGGAGAATATGGCTACTAGAACATGGTTCAGAGGCCCTGACTTTGACCCGCCTCTGTTGAGGCAGCGGACCACCACTTCGCTGTCGAGGACCAGACGAAGGTGTTGTCTCTTGGGTAGAACGAGACGTTTCAGGGTTAGAAGAACTGCCATGGCTTCCAGCACATTGATGTGAAATTGGCAGAACAAGGGAGACCAAAGACCTTGAACTTTCTGGAGCTGAGAATAGCCACCCCAACCTGAAAGGGATGCGTCCGTGTGAATGATTAATTTCGGAGGTGGAAATCGAAGGGGAACTGACTTTGACAGACTGTTGGCTGTTGTCCAAGGAAGAAGTCTTTCCTGTAGGATGGGAGGAAGGCGGACTTTCTTGTCCCGGAGCTTCCGGTTCGCCCTCGAACGCCAGACACGATTGATATCTTTCAATTTTGCCTTCAGAAGAAGGTCCGTCACTGAGGCAAACTGAAGGGATCCCAGAATCCTTTCTTGAAGTCGTCTGGAACTTACTTTGTCTTTGAGAAAGCGATTGGTGTTCCTTGCAATCTCTAACCTCTTGGGTTTGGGAAGACACAGAGTATGAGATATAAGATCCCATTGCAGACCGAGCCATTGGAACTTCGATTTTGGAAGAAGACGGGACTTCTTGAAGTTGATCTGGAAGCCTAGAGATTGAAGATATTGGATGACTTTGTGAGTGGCTTTTAGGCAATTTTGGGAGGTGCCTGACCAAATGAGCCAGTCGTCCAGATAGGCTACTACCTGAATCCCCTGATTTCTGAGTTCCTGAACAGCGACTTCTGCTAACTTTGTGAAGATCCTTGGGGGGATGTTGAGCCCGAAAGGCATCACCTTGAAGGAGTAACTTTTGTCCCCTAAGCGGAAGCCTAGATACGGACGGAAGTGTCTCGCTATCGGGACGTGATAATAGGCGTCTGTAAGATCGATAGAGGTGGTGACGGCCCCACGGGGAAGTAAGGTCCGCACCTGCGAGACGGTAAGCATTCGAAACTTGTCGCATTGAATGGACAAGTTGAGAAGGGATAGGTCTAGAACCACTCTCCTCTTGTCTGAATCCTTCTTCGGGACACTGAACAGCCGACCCTGAAACTTCAGGTGTTTCGTTTCTTGTATGGCGTTCTTTTGCAAAAGATCCTGGACAAATTCGACCAGGTCCGGAGTGGAATGTTGATGGAATTTGTTCGGATGAGGAGGCCCCTGAATCCAACTCCACCCCAGTCCCTTGGAGATAATACTGAACGCCCAGGGACTGAACCTCCATTTGTTGCGGAAGGCATAGAGCCTCCCCCCTACCTGCTGCACCTCAGTATTGGTTTGAGGAGTTGCCTCCACGTCCACCTCGGAAGTTCTTTCCCCTGCGAAAGAATCTTCCCCGGCCTCTATTCTGGTTAGAACCACGGTGGTAGCCTCTACCTCTACCATAACTCTGGGAAGAGCTATGAGCCTCGTAAGACTGGTTAAAGGCAGGAGAAGTGGCGGAGGCACCAGAAAGCTGGCTCTTAGGGAGCAGAACGGTGACATAGTCGTCCGAAGGAGCCTGAGAGGTGGAAGGCTGTGCAGGGACAACAGGAGATGGAGGAAGAGGCAGCCGGAAGTTGGACGAAGCACTCTGCTGTTGCCTGAACTGGGTGGAGGTATATGGACGAAGCTTCTTCCTACCCCGGGCTTGATAATTTGCGGGGTCATATATGCGTTTAGGGGTCAAACCCCAACGGGCTTTAAGGCTCTGATTAACCCTAGTGGCCTCCGCCAAGACTTCCTCTACGAGATCCTCGGGGAAGAGATTTGAACCCCAACAGGAGGACCGGATGAGCTTATTAGGTTCATGCCTAATCGTCGCCTCAGCTAAGACATGCTTGCGACATCTGCGTTTAGCAGTAGCGAAGTCATACAGGTCATAATATAAAGACTGTAATGTAGCCTTGTTGAGAGACTTAAAAATACTCTCCGTATCGTAAGTCAAGGCTATCGACTCCGTGGATGTGGCCAAGTTTAGAGTACGGCCCACACGTAGGCGGGAATCATATTCCTGTTTAATGAGGGATTCCGGGAGACGGGGAAGCCTCTCACTAAACAAAACTGAGGCACAGTCTGCTGCTAGCTTGCCAGAGGTAAAGGTGGTATGGACGTTGTCCCAACACTCAATGCCTGAAGGAAGAAGGAGGGAGATTGGATCCACCTCTCGGATGGGAGGCAAGGGCTTCTCCTCCAGAGCATATTGGAAGGCAAGCTCTGCCACCTTATTGACGCATGGAGTCAAGGTGTTCTTGTCCATTAAGAACATCGTAAAAGAGCTTTTATAAGGCGTCAGCATGGTGTTAGTGCAGCCGATGTCGTTCAAAAATCTGGCCCAAACAGATTGGGCTTGCTCTTTCGGGAAGATGACCGTCTCTTTGGGGACCTTGTCTAACCGAACTAAAGCTTCCTCGGTAAGCCTGGCATAACCATGAAATGGAAATGCCAGACCAGGAGGAAAGAATTCAAAGTCCTCTAGAGGACGAGTGCCAAGGCCCTCCAAAGTCAACATTCCGTCTGAGAACGGGGAATGAAGAGCCATACGCCAAGGGTTGTTCTTGGCAAACGGCGGGAGCTTAGAGGCATCCGGGATGAGAGAGCTTTGAACTCTCTCCGGGGCTCCTTGCTCTAAAGCCCCAAGTCTCTGACCGATGTTAGAGAACATCGTGTCCATCTTAGACTGCATCTCCGAAACCAACTTTGCCTGCATCTCCGACAGGATGCGAAGCATGGCTGATTCGGAAAGGCCCGGGCTAGCAGCAGGAGGAGCGGAATGAACTCCCGGGTCGTGAGACTTAGAGGAGGAACCAGAGGCCTTTGATGACAGGTTTGTACTTTGTTTAGAGCCATGGGAAGTCTTGTGAGGCTTGCGAGCTTTGGGTAAGGTTCTTGATGTAGACTTATCCTTAGGGGGGACCGGGTATGATCGTTGAGACGAATCACGATCCCCAGAAAATCCATGAAAAGAAGAGCGATCAGAAGAAGAAGAAAGAGCGGGGCTGAGGATAGGAATCTCAGCGCCGGAAACACCTGCCTCACTTACCACCCTACCTGTATCCGGCTCGTCTAGTAACATTGGTTCGACGTCCAGGTTCATGGAGGCAACATTGTCCTCCAGACCTCCGGGGGCGTCCGATGGATCTTGCTCTGGGTCGATGAGACCCGTTATGGTGGCATCAATGTGGGCAATGGTGGGAGCTGCCACATGCCTAGCCACAGCGGCTGAAGACTTAGCGTTGGGGTAAACCATGGAGCAGTAGTCCTCAGATAGAACGTACGGCCGCTTAGACTTCACATTCCGGGCAAAACCACCAACCCACACCTTCAGTGTGGCCCGAGCCGCAGACTTTTGCTCCGGGGATGCCTGAAATAATAGTGGGAATTATAAAAGGGAAGACTCCCAATGGTCCTTCAAGACCATAGAGATCTTACTAATAGTAAAATAAATAAGAAGGCAACATAGCCAACGGGACTCACCGAGTCAGATCCAAGGGTAGTGATGAGGTCGAAGCAAATCACACAGTTATCCGGGTGCCATACCACAACGTCTTCCAGTTGAACCCCACAAGGGGCGTGAGATCGGCAGACGGAGTGGCCACAAGGCTGGTGCAGAACAGCTGCACAGGCCGGCGTCAGACAATGCACCATCTATAAAAAGAATAATATATGAGAAACTGTAATTCCCTTAAGTAGGGGTGGGTCCGGAGGACCCGGGCCTAACATAGGTCTAACACAAGAATAGAGCTTAACTGTAATATTCTTTAAGTAGGGGCGGGTCCGGAGGACCCGGGCCTAACATAGGTCTAACACAAGATTAGAGCTTAACTGTAATATTCTTAGGTAGGGGCGGGTCCGGAGGACCCGGGCCTAACATAGGTCTAACACAAGATTAGAGCTTAACTGTAATATTCTTAAGTAGGGGCGGGACCGGAGGACCCGGGCCTAAACATAAGTCTAACTTGAAACTAAAGTATAGCAATCCATTCCGGTCGAGCCGGGAGCATAAAAAAGGATGCAATAACAAGGAATTAAGACACATGGTGTCTGATTTCCCGGGGCGGGGTAGGCCCCGGGCCGGGAAATAAAAGTATATCCAAAACCAATTCATTTAGGGACTCCGGGGTAGTGATCTGTCATATATAATCATCATATATAATCATAGGAAATGTTATAAAATAATAGGGGGGCGGAACTGTAGCTAAGAACCGCCAACCGAACCCAGAGGGTTTCGTATAACATAAGCCAGAATGAAAAGTGAATATAAAATAGGGTGCACCGGGATCCAACTCTGTTGACCGGTGGCCAACCAGACTAGACAGAGACGAACCCGCCGGGACACCCGGAGGACAAAGTCCATAAACACTGAACTACCCCCTCTAAAAGGAGGGAAGGCAACGGTCCCCTAGTGGAGGGGGGAGAAGCCTAGCCGCCCACCTAGCGAGAGGGGGAGCGTGGGGGAGGATCACGTGATACGAGGCAGCAGGGCTACCAACTGACGATCCCCAACCAGACAGATCAAACGGAGTAATGGCACAAATATTCATTATAATAATAATAGCGTTAAAAATTATATGAATAAACACATAGAAATTTTGGGCAAGGCATGCAACATAATAATTAAATCACAAAAGACACACCTGATGGCTAAAAATAACATTGCCGCCTAGCAACGAAGGTCGGCAGCCATAACGATACGTAAATGATATCGGCCCTAAAATTGAACCACGAGGATTCTAAACGCTAAATAATGAAAATTCACAATAACAAATAATATTTAATAATAAAAATAATACACATAGTAACACCGCGAGTGAAACTTAAAAGCTCTCAAAAACAGGAGTACCAACTGTAGTGAAATCAAGCAAGAGCGATATGAACGAAGAGAATAAACTCCTATAATATAAATATTAAACGATCTAGGTTGCTCAAAACACAGTAAAACCAAGCTTGGTACTTAACTTAGACGGTGTCTCCTGGGAAACCGACGAAGAAGCCATAATCCAATAGAAAATAATCCAAAAACGAGAGCACAACAAAAATGCGGGTTACTACACTAGTCGTGCTAAAAGGAGTTGGGTTCCGAGCGGATGCAGAGTTGGTGGTGCCGAGTGAGGTTGAACGGCTCTCCTCTATTGGGGTATTTGTCGTGGATAAATCTAAATAGTGCGGGACCTCTGGATTATACGCCCAATTTTATACCGACACCAATAGGTGAGCGAGCTAGTTAACCTAGCACTCCTTTACATTTTTTCTCTGGTATATTTAGCAGTGAATTACCTAAGAATAAGTGCTAAATGGAGCTTATTCACTGGGCGGCACAGGTTCGAGCCCAGAAATAAATTTTTGAATATACTTACCCGATGATCATGTAGCTGTCAACTCCGTTGCCCGACAGAAATCTACGTTCGGGATACGCCAGCGATCGCTATACAGGTGGGGGTGTACACAACAGCGCCATCTGTGAGTAGGTACTCAAGTAATTCTTGTCAACAAGAACTCAATTTTCTCCTCGGTCCACTGGTTCTCTATGGGGAGGAAGGGAGGGTCCTTAAATTCATGATCATCGGGTAAGTATATTCAAAAATTTATTTTACTAATGAAAATAACATTTTTCAATATTAATCTTACCCGATGATCATGTAGCTGATTCACACCCAGGTTGGTGGGTGGAGACCAGCACACATGTTAACAAAGAAGCTAAGTATCCCGTATTTCATTTTAGCAGTTATTCAAAATAACAAACATAAAATAAATAAGTACCTGGTAAGGAAGTCGACTTGAACCATTACTCTGCCTTTTTTAAGTACGTCTTCCTTACTGAGCCTAGCGGTCCTCTTAGGATGCTGAACGACTCCTAGGTGCTGAAGTATAAAGGGCTGCAACCCATATTAAAGGACCTCATCACAACCTCTAACCTAGGCGCTTCTCAAGAAAGAATTTGACCACCCGCCAAATCAACCAGGATGCGGAAGGCTTCTTAGCCTTCCGTACAACCCAATAAAACAACAATAAAAAGTATTCAAGAGAAAGATTAAAAAGGTTATGGGATTATGGGAATGTAGTGGCTGAGCCCTCCCCTACTACTGCACTCGCTGCTACGAATGGTCCCAGGGTGTAGCAGTTCTCGTAAAGAGACTGGACATCTTTGAGATAGAATGATGCGAACACTGACTTGCTTCTCCAATAGGTTGCATCCATAACACTCTGCAGAGAACGGTTCTGTTTGAAGGCCACTGAAGTAGCGACAGCTCTAACTTCATGTGTCCTTACCTTCAGCAAAGCAAGGTCTTCTTCCTTCAGATGAGAATGTGCTTCTCTAATCAGAAGCCTGATGTAGTAAGAAACTGCGTTCTTAGACATCGGTAGAGAAGGCTTCTTGATAGAACACCATAAAGCTTCTGATTGTCCTCGTAATGGCTTTGACCGTCTTAAATAGTACTTAAGAGCTCTTACTGGGCAAAGTACTCTCTCTAGTTCGTTCCCCACCAAGTTGGACAGGCTTGGGATCTCGAACGACTTAGGCCAAGGACGGGAAGGAAGCTCGTTTTTAGCCAAAAAACCGAGCTGCAAGGAACATGTAGCCGTTTCAGATGTAAAACCTATGTTCCTGCTGAAGGCGTGGATCTCACTGACTCTTTTAGCTGTTGCTAAGCAAACGAGGAAAAGAGTTTTTAATGTGAGGTCCTTAAAAGAGGCTGATTGGAGCGGTTCAAATCTTGATGACATTAGGAATCTTAAAACCACGTCTAGGTTCCAGCCTGGTGTGGACAACCGACGTTCCTTTGAGGTCTCAAAAGACCTAAGGAGGTCCTGTAGATCTTTGTTGGTGGAAAGATCCAAGCCTCTGTGGCGGAACACCGCTGCCAACATACTCCTGTAACCCTTGATCGTAGGAGCTGATAGGGATCTTACGTTCCTTAGATGTAACAGGAAGTCAGCAATCTGGGTTACAGTGGTACTGGTTGAGGAAACTGCATTCGCCTTGCACCAGCTTCGGAAGACTTCCCATTTAGACTGATAGACTCTGAGAGTGGATGTCCTCCTTGCTCTGGCAATCGCTCTGGCTGCCTCCTTCGAAAAGCCTCTAGCTCTTGAGAGTCTTTCGATAGTCTGAAGGCAGTCAGACGAAGAGCGTGGAGGTTTGGGTGTACCTTCTTGACGTGAGGTTGACGCAGAAGGTCCACTCTTAGAGGAAGAGTCCTGGGAACGTCCACTAGCCATTGCAGTACCTCGGTGAACCATTCTCTCGCGGGCCAGAGGGGAGCAACCAACGTCAACCGTGTCCCTTCGTGCGAGGCGAACTTCTGAAGTACCCTGTTGACAATCTTGAACGGCGGGAACGCATACAGGTCGAGATGGGACCAATCCAGCAGAAAGGCATCCACGCGAACTGCTGCTGGGTCTGGAATCGGAGAACAATACATCGGGAGCCTCTTGGTCATCGAGGTAGCGAATAGATCTATGGTGGGCTGACCCCACAGGGCCCATAGTCTGCTGCAAACATTCTTGTGAAGGGTCCACTCTGTGGGGATGACCTGACCCTTCCGGCTGAGGCGATCTGCCATGACATTCATATCGCCCTGAATGAACCTCGTTACCAGCGAAAGCCTTCGATCTTTTGACCAAATGAGGAGGTCCCTTGCGATCTCGAACAACTTCCTCGAATGAGTCCCTCCTTGCTTGGAGATGTAGGCCAAGGCTGTGGTGTTGTCGGAGTTCACCTCCACCACCTTGTTTGGCTGGAGGGACTTGAAGTTTATAAAGGCCAGATGAACTGCCAACAACTCCTTGCAATTGATGTGAAGTGTCCTTTGCTCCTGATTCCACGTGCCCGAGCATTCCTGTCCGTCCAGTGTCACACCCCAGCCCGTGTCCGATGCGTCCGAGAAGAGACGGTGGTCGGGGGTCTGAACAGCTAATGGCAGACCTTCCTTGAGAAGAATGTTGTTCTTCCACCACATAAGCATAGACCTCATCTCTTCGGAAACAGGCACTGAGACCGCCTCTAGCATCATGTCCTTTCTCCAGTGAGCAGCTAGATGATACTGAAGGGGGCGGAGGTGGAGTCTCCCTAACTCGATGAACTGGGCCAGCGATGATAATGTCCCTGTTAGACTCATCCACTGCCTGACCGAACATCGGTTCCTTCTCAGCATGCTCTGGATGAATTCTAGGGCTTGTTTGATCCTTGGGGCCGACGGAAAAGCCCGAAAAGCTCGACTCTGAATCTCCATACCTAGATAGACAATGGTCTGGGATGGGACGAGCTGGGACTTCTCTGTATTGACCAGGAGGCCCAATTCCTTGGTCAGATCCATAGTCCATCTAAGATTCTCCAGACAGCGACGACTTGTAGGAGCTCTTAAAAGCCAGTCGTCCAAATAGAGGGAGGCTCTGATGTCTGCCAAGTGAAGGAATTTGGCAATATTCCTCATCAGTCTGGTAAACACAAGAGGTGCAGTGCTTAGGCCAAAGCACAGGGCTTGGAACTGGTACACAACCTTTCCAAAGACGAACCTTAGGAAAGGTTGGGAGTCTGGATGGATGGGGACGTGAAAGTACGCGTCTTTCAGGTCTAACGAGACCATCCCAGTCCTCATTCCTGACCGCTGCTAGGACCGACTTCATCGTCTCCATCGTGAACGTCTGCTTGGTGACAAAAGCGTTGAGAGCACTGACGTCCAGCACCGGTCTCCAACCTCCTGTCTTCTTCGCTACCAGGAAGAGACGGTTGTAGAAGCCCGGGGATTGATGATCCCGGACTATGACCACCGCTTCCTTTTGTAGCAAGAGCGACACCTCTTGTTGCAACGCTAGCCTCTTGTCCTTCTCCTTGTAGTTGGGAGAGAGGTTGATGGGAGATGTAGCTAGAGGGGGACTGCGGCAGAACGGAATTCTGTATCCCTCCCTTAGCCACTTCACAGACTGAGCGTCTGCACCTCTGCTCTCCCAAGCTTGCCAGAAGGACTTGAGCCTGGCTCCCACTGCTGTCTGGAGAGGAAGGAAGTCAGAACTTGCCTTTTGCGGACTTGGAACCCTTCTTGGATTTGCCACGGTGACTGTCGGCACGAGTACCTCCTCTGCTGGAGGTTCTGCCACGAAAGGGCGGGATGAACCTAGTAGCAGGTGTGTCTACTGCTGCAGGGCGGAAGGGTCTAGGCACGGAAGGTAAGGTTTTAGCCTTACGTGCAGAAGATGCCATAAGATCATGGGTATCCTTCTGGATAAGGGAGGCAGCCATTCCCTTGACCAGCTCCTCCGGAAACAGACACTTGGAGAGAGGAGCAAACAACAATTCTGACTTCTGGCAAGGAGTGATACCAGCCGATAAGAAGGAGCAAAGATGTTCTCTCTTCTTAAGCACTCCCGACACGTAAGAAGCCGCAAGTTCACCAGACCCATCCCGAATGGCTTTGTCCATGCTAGACATGATCAGCATGGCAGAGTCCTTATCCGAAGGGGAAGTCTTCCTGCTTAAGGCTCCCAAACACCAATCGAGAAAGTTGAAGATCTCGAAGGCACGAAAGACTCCCTTCAACAGATGATCCATGTCGGAAAAGGACCAGCAGATCTTCAATCGTCTCATAGCCAACCTGCGGGGAGAGTCAATCAGACTTGAGAAGTCGCCCTGGGCAGAGGCAGGAACTCCCAAGCCGGGTTCCTCTCCCGTGGCATACCAGACGCTCGACTTGGAAGCCAGTTTGGTAGGCGGAAAGATGAAAGCAGTCTTTCCCAGTTGCTTCTTGGAATGCAACCACTCTCCCATAACCCTCAAAGCTCTCTTAGAAGATCGTGCGAGAACAAGCTTGGTGAAGGCAGGAGCAGCAGACTGCATGCCCAGAGCAAACTCGGAGGGAGGAGAGCGAGGGGTAGCAGAGACAAACTGCTCTGGATACAAGTCCCTGAACAAGGCAAGGACTTTACGAAAGTCTAAGTCTAAGACTTGGGCCCTTCAAAGTCGGAGTGCGGTTCATCCAAATGTGCAGCTTCGTCATCTGATACTCCATCATCCGAAAGCTGAGTAGGAAGTGGCAAAGGCAGAGCAGAAAGCTGAACGGCTGAATCCGGCAGTACGGGTGCATGCGTAGCTGCTGCGGATCCAACATCATGCCGCTGCTGGTCAGTCTGCGAGCTGGCAACAACAAACGCAGAGTGCTGGTGCGTGGGAGGGGTCGCGGTGGGTTGCGGAGCATGCTGTATGGCATGCGGAGCATGCCGCATGGGTTGCGGAGCATGCCGCATAGTGTCAGAACCCGGCAGCTCTACAGCACCTTCCCACTGCTGATGCGGTAGCTCACGCATGTCAACGGATGGTGCGGCAAGAACATGCGTCTGGCAGAGTGGACTGCGCATCGGTGGTGGAGCTCTCACAGGTGGAGAGTGGGAGCAGGCAGCTGCAGTATCTGCTGAGCGCACAACCTCGGCGGGTTGTAGGTTAACAGGCGCAGTGTCAACCCTCTCAGCATGATACTCCTGCATGAATGCAGCAAGCTGAGACTGCATAGTCTGCAGCATGGACCACTTAGGGTCTACCGTGGTTGGAGCAGCAACAGACGGAGCAGTAGCCTGTTGTGGAACCACTCTACCTCTCTTGGGAGGTGTGCAGTCATCGGAAGACTGCGGCGAGTCCGAACTGACCCAGTGGCTACACCTGGGCCGTTGGACTCGCTCGGAAGGGACCTTACGTTAGAGCGGTCGTGAAACCTTGGTCCATCGTTTCCTCCTGGAAACTTCTTCCACAGACGAGGAATGTAAGGGCTCATTCGTCTGTTTGTGGATGGGACGATCTTTGACAGATACGTCCGCAACCACTGAGGATACATCCGTGCGCCGATCAAGGCCTGCCGAACCCTTTGGTCCTTCGACGTTGCTTCTCCCCTGGGCTTGGGAGCTTGCAAGAGGTCCCGGACTGGGAGAACGACTGGCACGCACAGATGTACCCTCATGCGCAACACTGACACTGACACTTTTCACATCACTAGCACTGATAACACTTCCCACTGCACTTTTCGCTTTCAGCTCTTTGACATCTGCCAAAAGCTGATTACGGTCCTGAGCCAAAGACTCCACCCTGTCACCGAGAGCCTGAATGGCACGCATCATATCCGCCATGGATGGCTGAGCACTAGTAGCAGGTTCGGGAGTCACCACTACAGGGGAAGAAAAAGGTTGAGGGGCATGGGGAGAGGAAAAATCCACAGAGCGAGAAGAACTCCTCATGATTCTCTCCTTCTCTAACCTACGTGCATTTTTAAGGAATTCGTTAAAATCGAATTCCGAAAGCCCAGCGCATTCTCCACATCGATCTTCCAATTGACAGGATTTACCCCTACAATTGGAACAAACGGTGTGAGGATCTATAGAGGCCTTCGGAAGACGACTAGCACAAGTCCTAACGCTACACTGCCTGTACTTAGGGACTTGAGACTGGTCAGACATCTTGAATTGTAGAAGTAGTCAAGGGGGAATTCCAAAATCTAGCAAAGTTCGTTAACAATTAATCCAAATTAATTCCAAAAGCTTGCTAAGCTAATGATAAAGCTTCCTGAATAGCGAAGGCTAAACTCTAGAGTGAATACATCACCAAATCGTGAACAACAACTCCAGAATCAACAGCGTATCCAAGTAGGTCTTGCCGGCGGCACGACAGAGGAAAAATTGAGTTCTTGTTGACAAGAAGTACTTGAGTACCTACTCACAGATGGCGCTGTTGTGTACACCCCCACCTGTATAGCGATCGCTGGCGTATCCCGACCGTAGATTTCTGTCGGGCAACGGAGTTGACAGCTACATGATCATCGGGTAAGATTAATATTGAAAAAAGATAATCTACAAACGTCATAGTGCCAATAAAAGAGCTCAAGACATCAAAGTTATAGATATTTCCCCCCCAACTATAGACACATTAGAATCTAGAAAGGGTCCCAAGATTGGAGGAGACATCAAAACCAGCTTCTGAGTACTGGTTATAAAATGAAAAGAACGAAGTCAAAATTATCTTGATTTTAGAAATAGAAAACAATCAAGCAACTTCTGAGGTACAATAAAAAATGGTAAGATTCAAACATAAAACTATCTGTACTTCTGGATGATTACCTATAAATCTATTTATTTTGAAAGAAATAATCCTTAAAATTGAATCCACAAATGAAAGCATAGCTTAAATTCTCCCAAATGTATCAGTGGAAGAAAAGTATTTAAGTCTGCATTTCGTGAAATGACGTTATGTCTCTTCCTTGGCTCTAACCATGGGATTGAGTGACCCTCTATCACTTTGTTAAGTGCGCCACATGCCCGCTAATATTAAGTAATGCTGAGTACACCATAGGCTCACTAATATCAAGCAGGCTAGTGTGAGAACTGAATACTCTATGTGAGTATCACAAGCAAACCCAGCACAGGCAAGGTCTGGCGATCAGGATTTCCAACCTAGTTAGAAAAGGTTGTACACACGAAGCACTGCATTCATCCGTAAATGATGATTCAGAGTCCAGACACTGCATGCTCGGAGACATACACACATTATTACTCGCGAGCAAGCGCATCAAGAAGGATACGTCTCCATTCAGGAAGGAGAGCTTGCTCCTCGTGATACCATCTTCTTCAGAAGTCGTAGGGGGTAGGACAATCATTACGTCTGATTCAAGGGCGGAATATAAGCCGATTGCTCAATTTCAGACCCAAGGACAATATCATGAGGGGCAGAAGTTTATTCCCCTTCCGAGGGATTAAATCCAAAGGTGTGGCACAGCTTCATCACCGTGAACAAAGTGTCCAAGAGTTAAAGAACGAAAATTTTAAAAGCAAAGTTTGCATAAGTGTAGACATCCCCACGGCAGCAAACAATTACTACACGCTGTAAGGGAAAAGCAATTAAAACAACAAGATATTCCAGCCAGTGGAAGAATATCTGTTCCCACTGATGGCTGAAATCAAAATGACTGCTCAAAGAGCGAGAATATGGGCGGAACTTCCTCACCCCCGGCCACCTGTTTACACCTCATTATAAAAGTTTAAATGCTGGATACTCCAGCTTCACTGGTATCTATTCTAAATAAAGGATGAAGGTTTGTACTAGTGTAGGAACAAATGCTCACTGGGTAAACAAACAATCAATACAAAAATATACGCATAAACAACAGCGGAGATATGTTACAAAACTTAAGGCTGAAGGGCATGGCCCTAAATTTAGAAATAGCTTTACATCCTCTCAAACTTCTCAGCTCAATCAATCATTTCGCTCAAGAATATCCAGTATAGAAAAACAAAACTTCCAAATGGAAAGCAAACCAATTGAATAAAGGGCCTTTTCCAAGAACCTAAATTTTATCCCTCCTCCCGTGATACAATGACGTGTGTTTGTTGCCATCATTCATAATTCCCTACCACGCTTTTTCTCCATACAGCATGAACATATATACTACAATACGGGTCTGAAACACGAATGAAAACTCTTCCCTTTTTCTTGATCTTGGATACATGTTTCTCTTGAGTAGCATTTTTATCTGTGGAACGAAAGATTAAACTGTTATTTGAACTGCACAAACTTCTGATGATGAAACAATATTTATGTCACAACAAATACAGAATATTTTTTCTCTAATCCAATCAGCTGGAGAAAAATGAGAAACTATCCCTATTTACATACTTAAATCGGAGTACATATATTTACAAATGACAGGCATAACAGCATTTTCATATAGTATTGTACTTCTGGAAAAAAAAAAAAAAAAAGAGATTGGGGTCATGATTGTTACTGTATTGTATACAGTAGTAGCTTAACTTAACCACTAAGTCAAGTTTCTACTCTAAGTACAGTATTCTGGACAGAAGGATTCCATTTTTGCAGCATTGCTTTCTACCTGCTGATTGTCTTTCATTCTCTTTGGTCTAATCCAGCCTAACTATTCAGTTATAATATTTAATGATGTACCACTCCAATGTTCAACTCTTAAAAAAGAATACTAAAGAATCAGACCCCTAAAGACATGACATGAAAATAAAATTATCCTGAAATACAACTTGCAGTTACTATCATCAATTCCACATTCAAAGGTCAGCAACATTTTAAACTCACCCTAAGTTTTTACTTTCTAAAAGAGTTCATATTTTGTCCTCAGCTTTTATTCATTTCTATTTGGGGTTGCTCTGTCTTATTTAAGGTTTCCACAAAGATTTTTTGCATGGCCAAATGTTTTTCCCATCACCCACCCTCACCACATAACTTGACACATCCACTGTTTAGAAATATGACAAAATTGAAGATAATTTGCATTTTTTCCAATTATACAAAGCAACAAACAAGAGTCCTTTACATAGGATAGAATAACAGAAAAGCAGGAGAATACTGCCTTGACTGAGATCGTTAATTTCGTGATCGCGAGCGTGAATCTTGTGAACGTGAGCTTCAAATCTCTTGATCGTGAGCGTATAGCTCGTGATCTTGAACTCTTATTAGAATGCCCTCGGAAAGAACACTGAGACCGTGATAACCTTCGGTCTCATGAGCGTGAAGTTCTAGAGTTAGACACCTTCGTCAAGAAGAGCGCCAAAATCATAATAACCTACGATCTCTTATATCAACATTGGACCAGGAACACAAAGTGATGAGCCTCTCGCCCCTGCAATTGTTGAACAGAATAAATTCTGTTCTCATCATTGGATTGTCGCGAACAACATCCTGACCGACCAGGAAGGCGAGGTAATGAGTCTTGCCCCTGTGATTGTTGACCAGAATAAATTCTGATCTCATCATTAGATTGTCGTGAACGATATCCTAACCGACCAGGAAGATGTGGTGATGAGTCTCGTCTCTGCGATCGATGATCAGATGAAGCGCCGTCCACCTGGGGACCTTCTGCAGCAGCCGTAGAATGGAGGTTAGTCTGGGGGCTGGAAACATTCTTAAGGGGAGAAAAAAAGGTCTGTAAATTAGGAGACAAAAATGCCACAGGATGGCTAGAAGGCTCGTTGTCAGCAAGAGGCAAATGCCCAGGGCGAAGTTGGCGACAGGCGAGGAATCCCTCTCAGCGCCACATTGAAGGAGACGTAGAAGGGCTTCCTTCGAAGAGGGAGAAGAAATCGCCACGGATGGCCAAACCTACAAAATATCTGTAATAGAGAAGGGCATCTTAGCGGCAGAACGAAAAGTTGCTTCTCTAAGGGATGCAATAACTTCCCAAAGTCCGTGAGATCGCCCAGGAGTTAAAGGGACTGCGCTCCTACTCGGTCGTTCCCCAGGAGGAAAACGGTCGAGAAGGAGCTTTGGAAAAAGGTGTAGGAGAGCGCAAAGAAGAAGAGGAAACTCGCAATCACGTGTCTCTGAGTTAGACTCTGAGTGAGAGTAATTGCGTTTAGCCTTCTTCTTTCTGCGTCGTCCAAACTTCTTCCACTGGGAGGCAGACCACTCCCTACAATGTCAGAAGGCGAATCTTGCTCGCAACGACGCCCCCTACATGTCGGACATAAAGAATGTGGCTCGGTTTCCACCGACAACATGAAGGACGACCCTCGTAACCAGGGCACGTGCGCATGGCAGCATCAAAGAAGAAGCACAATCCCACCTGGAGTCATTAGTAGCCATTGCCTGGCCCTCCTTGGTCCTATTTTGTGTGGAGAGGGGGATTAGGTACTAATCATATGAATATATGGTCAACCTCTAGAAAAGCTTTTTCTGTCCGTAACTATAATAAAAGCCATTAGGGCTAAAGTTTGGTACAATAATAAAAACCATGGAGCCTTTGTATATCGGCGGCCAGTTCCTCCCAAGTGGATTAAAAATGGAAATCAACTAATCTAAAATTTCGCCCCTAACCTAACCTACAAGCCATATCCTTAGTGACTTACCCAGCGAGGGGAGTTACGCCCACCTGCGAACACCCCCCTTACACTGCCGTATTCTCAGTTAACCGTAATAATACATACAAGTGGCCGCTATCATACATTAGGGCAATAGTTTGGTACAAAAAAAAACTTTTAACTTAAAAAGTCTGGGTAAATGTCCAGGAGAAGGCCGCACCCTTTTTTCAAATATTAACGACGAAAAACGGCAAAAATCGACCAGATTGGTGTTGCACATCGCATAGAAACGAGGAAATGAATAAAAAAGAAACTAAGACTTACTCTTACACACAAAATGTAAGCATAAACCTACTACTACAATTATGCGGGACCCCAGTGGGAAGTAGGGTTTTTGGGTGGGGGGAGGAGAAAAGAGATTTTCGGGGCACTACCAAACCTAATACAATCACCTAACCTAACCTAGGGCCCTGTACCCCTACCTAGGCCTACCGGGGGGAGGGGGGGCTCTGCCCTCCTGTGACCCCCCCCCCCCCCTAAAGGCCACAGTGATTTTCGAGGCCAAACGTGTAAGACTAGTTTGTTTACGGAATATAGTAGTTACAGGGCTCATTTGAGCTAAAAACAAGACAGTCAACAATAACAACAGACTTAGAAAAATTCTGGGAGGAAGACAAGAGTAGCGCGAGTTTGATAGTCGATATTTCGACTGTTATTGAATTTCACTAAATTATCTCACTTGTATACTGTACCACTATTTACATACATTGCTACACATTCTAGTAAAAATACATTGAATATCATTGATATATTCATGCGGCCCTCTCCTAGACATTAACCAAAGTCTGTAACATCCTAACGACCACCTTAACCTACCATAGTTATGAAACCTAAGGGCAAATCAGTTACTTCCAAAATAGGTTTATTAAACTATTCTACCAAATCTTCACTATCATATACCACAAAAAAAATAAAAAAAATTTTTTTTTTGCTACCTTCGACTAACTTTTCATTCTCGTAAATTAAAATTTGACTTCCGTAAGTGTTGTTTTGATTCTTGAAAAACAGCGGCCATGATTAATTGGAGTAATAGTAGTAGTATTAGAGCAGAAAATCTCTATAAAGGCTCTCTATTCTTTTCTTAATGTTAATCTTTAGTCAATTATTACTACTATTATTTATTTATTATTATCATTATTATTATTATTATTCTTATTATCATTATTATTATTTCTATTATTATTATCAACGAAGCTATATCCCTAGATTTAATTCCACATTGTCAAATCTAAGCAATACACTACTGTATTTGATTACTGTATTTTTAAAAATCAAGGTTAGTAAGAAAACTTACAATAAGAAAAAAATATTACCTTCAAATCACTTATTAGGTGTCATTTCACTTTCAAAGACTTTGTTATAATAAATGGTCAAGTTATTGCCAAATATTGCTGAGTTGAGCTTTCCCAGATACACAAGTATGGCATAATACTCTGCAAATATCCCCTTTTCTACCAAAGACAATTTAATCAAAGTGTTTGAAGCTGAACTGATCCTTATAAAGATGCAGAAATTTTGTGTTTAAAAAACACAATTATCATTCTTTGGGGAGCATTGTCCATAGTTGGCTATGTTGCCATTCTTTTAGAAACTTGTCCATAATAGATTAGGTTGCCACTCTTTTGGGAGCAGCATTGTCCATAGTTGACTATGTTGCACTTACTTCTAAGAGTCCATAGTTGATCATGCTGGCATTCTTTTGGGAACAGCATTGTCCATAGTTGGCTATGTTGCCATTCTTTTAGCAACTTGTCCATAGTAGATTAAGTTACCACTCTTTTGGAAACGACATTGTCCATAGTTGGCTATGTTGCCATTCTTTTAGAAGCTTGTCCATAGTAGATTAAGTTACCACTCTTTTGGGAACGACATTCTCCAAAGTTGGCTATGTTGCCATTCTTTTAGGAACTTGTTCATGGTAGATTATGTTGCCATTCTTTTTGGAACAGCATTGTCCATAGTTGGCTAAGTTGCCATTCTTTTAGGAACTTGTCATTTTTTTGGGAACAGTTTTCCCATAGCTACTAGCTATGATTCTAAGTATACAAAAGCATTTTGCAAAAATGGTCATGTATGGTCTTAAATAAAAAGACCTTTTACTGAATTGTTAGAGGAAAATCAATTATTCATTTCAAAACCTTACCAGTTGGTTATTATTCTATAGCCATTTCCAAATTCATACCCTCTAAGGCAAATCAATTTGATTCTGGCTCTCAACCTTGACACAAGTCATGTAAAGAACATTTATAATTGCTGTATATCAATGATAAAGACTGACTAAATCCATAGAGGATTCATTTGCTAGATATATCAAAAGGATAGCCAGTTCCTTGTGATGCACAGTGTCTAGCAAGTGACCCCTGCCGGTCCATACTAATCCTAGGAAGATCAACCACCAGGCATCAGGAGTAAAAGTCGAAGAGACAGTTTGTCCGTCACCTTCAACCCAATCCATCATCGTGCTGCCAGTGTCTTTGAGATTTAGGGGGGCATTTACCCCCACACCAAAAGCTCGCATTACGTCAATTGGTGTAGGAGGAAGAGATGATGATGATGTATATAAATGGTGGAAAATTAAGATTCAATTTATACTGGTCTAAAAGACATGGGAATTAATTCATTTACTGTACCATTCCTACTTATTTACAATTTATATCAATAAATTTAGGACCCGATATGAAAAATAACCTTAGAATCTGGTACTTAATAAAACATCAAGGTCAAGTTTGTTTGGTGATAATAAAAACATGAAAATAATCCTTTTCCTCTTACTTTTTTGTTTACCTGGAAAACATTAGTCAGCTGCATCAGTAAATAAATGGAAATTAGGTCTTAATCCAGGTTTCATTTTGATTTCTTACCATGCACATCTTTTACTTTCTAATTTTCTAAAAAAAAAAAAAAAATAAATAAATAAAATCGTCACAAAATTAAGGCATGGAGACAAAAAGAATGTCACGTCAGTAACCACCTCCTGCTAGAAAGCTCATTTCTTTAAGTGAGTTTATTAACCCTTTAACCCCCAAAAAGGACGTACTGGTACGTTTCACAAAAGCCATCCCTTTACCCCCATGGACGTACCGGTACGTCCTTGCGAAAAAATGCTATAAAATTTTTTCTTTTCATATTTTCGATAATTTTTTTTAGAAAATTCAGGCATTTTCCAAGAGAATGAGACCAACCTGACCTCTCAATGACAAAAATTAAGGCTGTTAGAGCAATTTAAAAAAAATATACTGCAAAATGTGCTGGGAAAAAAATAACCCCTTGGGGGTTAAGGGTTGGAAATTTCCAAATAGCCTGGGGGTAAAAGGGTTAAATGGAAGAAAGGGGAAAAGTTGAAGTTAAAGATTTTACGGGTTAATATCAATCAAGCGGTGCTTCTGGAGAAATATCAATACAAACATTAGGTGAGGTTTATTAAAACAGGTCTCATTTTGATCAACCTGTAATATACAATACCAGTAATATTATTATTAACTAGCTAAGCTTCAACCCTAGTTGGAAAAGCTAAAGGGCCAAGGGCTCCAATAGGGAAAATAACCAAGTGAGGAAAGGAAATATGAGAAGTAATGAATAAAGTATATAAAACATCATAAGATATGCAGCAATGTTAAACTAGATCTGTCATATATAAACTATGAAGAGACGTGTCAGCCTCTTCAACATAAAAACATTAGCGGCAAATTTGGACTTCTTTAGTTCTACAGATTCAACTACCTGATTAGGAAGATCATACCCAATTCATTTAAATTTTTTGCCTAAATTTAGATATTATACTTTACCAAAGTATATATTCAATTCCTTTTAGAATTGTTTACCAGGATCACTTTTTATTCAATATTATCAAGTGAAACACATCTGCTCTAAAAATTAAGGTAACAAATACTTCTCCATTTTCTCATTACATATCTTTATTGGCTTTAAAAGCTACATTTCAACAAATATATAAACATCTATTTACAAAGCTATATGCATAACATGAAAGTTGAGAAAGGTTTTATATAATCCAATTTCAGGTACCATTTTTATTTTGAAATTTACCGGTCATACATTATACTTGTGCTGCTCAATTTGAGTCCGAGCTAGTCCCCTCGTTTCAAAAGAATGAATGCAAACCTCTTTACTGGTGTGGAGTCTGGCTCTTTGATCTTCTTTCACAATTCCCTGTGATGATAGCAAGTACTCCTGGACTTCAAGCAAGGGCATTACCAACTATAGTCCATTTCTTTTAGCGATGCATATTTGCACCGACTCGCAGCGGTGCCCTTTTAGCACGGAAAAGTTTCCGGATCGCTGATTGGTTGGACAAGATAATTCCAACCAATCAGCGATCAGGAAACTTTTCCGAGCTAAAAGGGCACCGCCGCGAGTCGGTGCAAATATGCATCGCTAAAAGAAATGGACTATAAACAAATTTATACGGATACTCTCCTCGAGTAAACCACTTATAAAAAAAGCACTTCCACTTTAGCTATCAAACCAACTATGCATTCTCACTGAAGCTATTAAATTAATAGTGAAATAACAAAGCAGATGCAATTCTATGCACAAGAATTGTGGAGTTTTAGAACCTCATGCTGGAAAAAAAATTATTTTGGCACAGCTCAAGAAATGGCGAATTAAATATAAGATCCGCTAAAGATAGCAAAACTACAGTGGCCTTAGATATATTCACTTATATACCTAAGCCACACTGGGAAGACAATGGTGCTAAAATAAAAATAATACCAAGCGATAGAAAGCAACTTTCCAACCACAGAAAGTAGCTGCATCATGTGCGGTACCAACGAGCTGTCGAGTGGAGCCCGATCATTCACCCCAAAAATGTAAAGTTAAAAGAAAACTTCAACAATTACTGTAAAATTATTAATTAAATCTATAAAGTTTTAGAGAATCCCTTGAATTTAAATAATGAGTGAGTTTAAATATAATTACAAAAACAAGTTTGCAAAATTGCAAGTACTGTAATTCATTCAAAACAAATTTCAGTACATTCATACGTGGCACCTACACCCTGCACATCAACTTCCATGCAGTGATAAAGAAAGCTGGTGAAGTATTTTTCCAAGCTTAAACTGTCAGTGAGAAGCTTCTTTGAAAGAAAAAAATGAAAATAATGTGCTACTCTTTCATCACGACAATGTTACAGGTTATTAAACTTTACAATCTCTGACAAAAAACCCATAAAAATTTACATAAGTATCTACATTGTTTGGGAAAATAAACCTATGGGAGTTTTTCTTCTTCACCCCAATAAAGGTTTTGATCCCAAGGATAATTTGCATAAGCTCTTAATAGGTTGAAAGTTGAAGGAGCAATATGACCTTTCTCAGTTATCTGATTTCCTACTTTAAATCACAACAAATTCCTGATATTTGACATGCTGCCAATCACAAGACAAAAAAAAAAAAAAAAACCTGTTTGCTCTCATCTCTTAGAACCTTACCATTAAAACAAAACCCACCTTACAAAAATTATATATATATATACAATATTCAATATACATTTGAAAAGAGAAAAACCCTACGAGTCAGCACAACGAGACTGTTGAGGTTAAGATAAATACTAACGCCTAAGCCTAATTTGGAATCATAACTAAACCTGTAATATTGAGCAAAAACTGGAACTTAACGAACCACTGCACAGTAGGTTTGACTAATACTATACAGAAGTTTCCCAAAGTCTTGTTACTGGGAAATGTGCTTCTCAGTATATATGACTATTTTAGATTCAAAAAATTCACCTCAAAAGTAAGCTATCATGTCCTATCACATTCAACTAAGTATTGTAAAATGTGTATATGCTACATCATTAGTTTCAGTAATGACAAAAGGTGTCCAGACATTTTTCCTACAGACTTCCTTTCATCAAGGTCTTTTGTCCAATATGCAACATTATATTTTATATAAAAACACATGGAGTCCTAAATATGCTACAGACGATGCAATCTATATATTTTTTTTCTTTTTTTTTATTTTACTTTTTAAGACAGTCAACCTCTAAAAACTTGTAGTGAGCTGTCTTCTCCCAAAAGCTGAAATTCGAAACTTGTAGCAAATTAGCTTCATGCAAGTGGAGAAAATGTCAAAACGTTTCTATGAGGGAAAGTGAAAGGGTAAACTGAGAATCTCTGGATCATACAAAAGCACAGCGGTAACACGAACGACTTGTTCGCGCGTAAACGTTGTGCTTTATTGGCTTTGTGCTTCCAGTTATATGAACATTCTGCATTTATCTAGATGCGTACAATAGCTAAACGTCCCGATCACAGCCACGACTCTGATTGCAAGACTAGATCCTGTGTAGACTGTAGATGCAACTCTATCATAGTGTGGTACGATCATCTCATATAGAATGTCCACTTCATACTTGTATACAAGAATGAATCTCGATCGATCAAGCTGCAGGAAGTAATAAACCACTCTACTAATGATACAGCTTCAAGCCTGTAATATCTTTTCGTCAGAAAACATAAATGAAATGTAGTTACAAGCCTTACCTCATTTGCTGTCAGCTTTGAATTTTATCAATACCCTGACTTTGAGTGGCCTCGTAACCCACTGATAATACAGGACAACCACAAGAGATCAAGATTGAATCGACTTCCAATACTGCAAAAGAATCATCACTTTGTGGCGTATTATTCGTAGTTACAAAAGAAAACTGGAAACAGATGATATTCTGTAGAGATACAGCATAACTTGGACTGTACGTATTGAAAGAATACATCTTCACAGCTTCCTCCTTAGGTAGCAGACGTAACAAAGGCACAGGGCTAGATTTACAACTTCGTATATACACAAACATTACTATGTACAATTTAAAAAAAAAAAAAGGAAAAGAGCATTCATATCATTCAAAAATCTCACTCTTTACTGCCTTACATTATTGTAAGATATTGCTAAAACCAATAGCATGTTAATTGAAAATTAGAACTTCTTCCTCGAGCAATGTCTAACATCAAGTGCTTCACATCGAGATTAATTATTCTGCGTCCTCTCCGACACTTGCTTGCTGCTCGTGGTAAGACAATGGGTATGATAACTCATCATAACCCATAATAAATCTCCTTAAATTCTGGAGGGTTTCACTCCAACATTGGCGCTACTCACTCCAAGAAAACAGAACGCACATACACACACACGCACACATGATATGGGTACCAGTTACTCCAGCTGTGGAATGCACATGCAAAGGTAACTGAATCACAAGAACGAAAAATATCACTATGATAACCGTCATTACTAGGAACAATGCATAAGCACCTCGATATGGATTGCCAAATCCAAGAGAAAACTAACTAAGAATTCATCTAGTCCACTCTTTTTAAGGGACTGCAACCAAATGTAAACATTCCAGCGAGTGGAAACGGCGATGAATACGCCGGTGACACAAATGGCTGCAAAAATACAGATTATATCAATGACAAAGTTGACTGCAAAGTACAATACAACACACACTCTTCTCAAATAGAAAACCCTTTATCAACAGTGCAAATTTCTATGAGTTTTATCTTTCAACCAAAATACAGATGAGCATTATATGACTTAAATCATGACTACTGTAGCCATCAGACGGACACTCGGCTAAATGATTATCATGACTAAGGATGACAGCTGCTGAGAACAATAAAGTGGGATGACTTGTTTGAAGACGACACTTAATCTTCAACCATATCATCCTCATAATCATCGTCGTCGTAAAATTCGTTCTGGGTACCAAAGTGCCTGCAAAAAAGATTAAGAGGCTTTAGAAATACAATGAACATTTAATTTGTTTTTTATAGATAATTCAAAACCCTTTTTCCTCGTCAGGCCGAGAGGAACAAAGAGAAGAGAAATCCCCTTTTGTGATCTTTTTTTTATTTATGTCGACGACCAAAAATCAAGGTAAGTGCCATTGTATATACATACATACATATACCAAGGCACTTCCCCCAATTTTGGGGGGTAGCCGACATCAAGCAATTTAAACAAAAAAGGGGACGTCTCCTCTCTATATTCCTCCCAGCCTGACAAGGGACTCAACCGAGTTCGGCTGGTACTGCTAGGGTGGCACAGACCATTCTCCCACATTATCCACCACAGATGAAGCTTCATAATGCTGAATCCCCTATAAATCAAATATAAAATATGCCTATATATACAATCTACAGTTGGGCATGTACAAGTTCCATACCAAAAACATGCAGTATTGTATTTGCTTCTTAAAAATACTCTTTCAAAATAATTTACCACAGGGATTAACTTAGCCAAAAATGGTCTAGATAACATTTTATACTTATTCTAAATAAACTAATACCACCAGTTAAAAGTTCAATGAAATGAAGAGTTATGTGATGATCATATATTCATTATAAAGCGTTTAATAATATGAGCTAACAAAATAAAAATCCCACATATGGATGTTTAGTAGATTCAGTTATTGAAAATGTATGACAGTTTTATGTAATACAATATGGAATATCATGAAATTAAAAGATATTCCTTAGAATTTTGTAATCTCATATATATGAAGATATCATGGTTAATGGGAAAAACTGACTGATCCATTTGAAAAGACTTGTGAAGCAAGATACTATTACATTTGCTATTTCTCTAGGCAAAGGACTTTGATAAGTCATGAACTGTTTTTAAAAATAATTTAATGACACTACTTACCTTGTTAAGACATAAACTACTCCTTCGTAAGTAGCCATCATGATGGCTGTATTGGGTATTTGTCTGACCAGCTGGGTAGCCAGACCCCTGTATAAGCCGCCCCAACCTTCTTCGCGCAACACTAACCCTAAGGTTTGCCAGAATCCTCGATACTTTTGCCCCTCTTCTCTTAACCGAGTCCTTGCGACTTCTGTTAGAATAAAGGTCGTATAAATTCCTAACTCGGCACGACGCAGAATCTCGCATGATAATAATCGTGATATGAGCAAAGCTAAAACTTGCAGTGCACAAACTTGGCCATATTAAGTAAAGATATTTCAATATCTTTAAACAAAAGAATCAGATCCTTCCAAGATTCATCAAGAAGGGCTTTAAAGACAGGAGACTTCTATCATCAACTTACAAGGGATCCAAAAATCTGGGGGTTACAATAAGGCCTGATGGGAAAATAGTATGGCCGAGTACTTACCATGTGGGTAGCAAATGGAAGAGGCAATGGTTTTAGATGTAGCCCCAGCAAGCATGAATTCAAGGAAGTCTCTCGCAGATCTGTTGCTAGGATTGCCTTGCCTAAGAAAAAAAGTAGAACATAGTATAATAATCCATTAAAATATCAATAGAACTTGTCGTATTTTAACTTATTCACGTTATAAGTATCAAACACTGTAGTGTACCAAAATTCAAAATAAGATCTTTATTGGAATTTCTCAAATAATCAAGCCAGCCTTATAAGACATGTGTATATAGACTCAAGGGGGGCAGATTAAGATAATTGATAAGAATAACCATTTACTTTAATATCAAAATAATAATAAAATTACAAATGCATTTGTGAGATGATAAAAACCTCATTTGTCGGGAGAAATAAAGTACTATAATGTTTTAAATCTTTAAAACTGATATAATCCACTGAAATATCAACCAAAAGATACGTCAGGAACTTGTTTAAAGCCATACCTGTAAGCAGCAAGTTTAGCTTTGATGGCCTCATATATAACGAAATGAATGACAGTTTCTGAGATGCCATAATAAGACGCCGTGATCCCTCTGTAGAATCCGCTGATACCCTGTTCAGATGAGAAAGGTAAAAATATATTTATGATAACCAGGTAAATAACAAAAATAGGAATTCAAGTCATCCTGAATCTCAAACTATATATCCCTTTTACCCCCAAAGGACGTACTGGTACGTTTCACAAAAGCCATCCCTTTACCCCCATGGACATAACGGTATGTCCTTGCAAAATAATGCTATAAAAATTTTTTTTTTATATTTTTGATAATTTTTTGAAAAAATTCAAGCATTTTCCAAGAGAATGAGACCAACCTGACCTCTCTATGACAAAAATTAAGGCTGTTGGACCAATTTAAAAAAATATATACTGCAAAATGTGCTGAGAAAAAAATAACCCCCTGGGGGTAAGGGTTGGAAATTTCCAAATAGCCTGGGGGTAAAAGGGATAAATATAAAAAATATTTGTCCAGTATTTTACCTAAATATCTTTTTATATTCTATTCACAAAAAGTATAAAAAAAATAAAGATCAAAATAACCCTATTTTCTAGGGAGCGTATAAAAATGAGTACCCTCTAATTTCAACAAAACCTACACACGTTGATACTGTATCCGTGTTCCATGCAAAATAAATGTTAAAAATAGTATGCCTACATATGACCAAAAGGACCACATAACAAATAAGACTTTTTAATTCAACAATTAAAATGACACCAGCTTGGAAATCACATACAGTATTCAGGGATTTACTAGTATGAGCAGTTCTTGTCCACTAACAACAAGAAATGCAGCCATTTCTAGTCCAATGCAGGACAAAGGCCTCACACTTGTTTTTATTCAAGTCAGGGATTTGGCCCTTTTCATCACCATCACACTTGTTTTTATTCAAGTCAGGGATTTGGCCCTTTTCATCACCATGCTGACCACTGTGGATTGGCGACGGTGGGAGATTTCTGTCATAGTTCACAGCAAACCCACCCTGAATAGTATAGCATTGATGATAATGGCGATACACAAACCCTTTCACCATGTTAAGGTATCCCCACTCAGAAAGGATCCTAAATGCCATTTGCTATACTGTATACATTTTGAAATACATAATACTAATAACAAGTAAAAAAGGCAATCACAGATTTCAGACCTTCGCCAATGAAAATTGTCAACATTTTACTGAATTCTACAGACTAACCTTTCCGTTTTACATATATTGACCGTGGATGAAGCTATGTATAATAATAACTAGAATCGCTATCTTGGTTTGTATTACCTTAAATATTTAATGGGTTTTTCAGGAGCATAATACCTATCTGTTGTTAAAATCTGGTTAAATTTCGGCTGGGAGTTTTGAAGTAATCCTGTTAACTAACAAACATAAATAAAAGGGTGAAAATATAACATCCTTGGCAGAGGTAATAATCTAAATGTAGCATTCAACCAGCAACTTTCTAAAGGAGTAGTTTGAACACACAACTGTGAGTTCCAAAATAATTTCTAAGTGACTTGAATTGAGGTAAAAAGCTAAGCCAATCCACATTACCTTGCCTCAAAAACAACAGCTTTCAAGATACACTATATTTTACAGTATTTAGAACCATGTAAACTATCATCATAAAAGCAGGGGATGACAGATAATGGCCAACATAATTTAGGTTGGATATTTTCAACAATACCCTTTTTTATTTCGTTGGGAAACATTACTTCAAGTGAAGTATTGCTATGCATTTGCTGCAAGTAGTGCGGGGATGCAGACTGGCTGGCACCCAAAGACCGCAAACATACCAATGACAAATATACTTTGTCGCTTACAAAAACATAAATTCCCTCTAGGCGCCTGAGGAGGCCATTACAAATCTGGGACAAATTGGAGTAGCACAACAAATCTAAGACCAAACTTAAACCAGAAACAAACCTGCTCACATGGGAATACCAGAGCAAACCAAAGTATAGGCTATGTTTAAAAAGGGCATATGCTTATGTATTAAGCCTACTATTCATCACCAACTGCCAAAAAGAAATACTGTACATAATCATCAATACTAACGAGTCTGAAGTCAACACCATTGAATTACACTTGTAAATACTTCTAATCTAGATTAGATAACATTTTTTGCTTCTTAATATTTTACTAACATTCACCTTCCCACTTGAAATAGAGCATGAAGTTTTATCAATTAAATCTAGTGGCTCTGATTCTGTCAAAGAGTCTCACAATAAGCTTTAAAGTCATACTTATATATACTGTATGCTACAAGAATGCTGTCTTCACATTTTACTAACATATTTACCTTCCCCCTTGAAATAGAGCATGAAGTTTTATCAATTAAACCTAGTGGCTCTGATTCTGCCCAAGTCTCTCACAATAAGCTTCAAGTCATCCTTATATATACTGTATGCTACAAGAATGCTGTCTTTACATTTTACTAACATATTCACCTTCCCACTTGAAATAAAGCATGAAGTTTTAACAATTACATTAGAGTCTCTGATTCTGACCCAGTCTCTCACAATAAGCTTCAAGTCATCCTTATATATACTGTATGCTGCAAGAATGTTGTCTTCACATTTTACTAACATATTTACCTTCCCACTTGAAAAAGAGCATGATGTTTTATCAATTAAATCTATTGCCTCTGATTCTGCCAAAGTCTCTCACAATAGGCTCTAAGTCATCCTTATATATACTGTATGCTACAAGAATGCTGTCTTCACATTTTACTAACATATTTACCTTCCCCCTTGAAATTGAGCATGAAGTTTTATCAATTCAATCTAGTGGCTCTGATTCTGCCAGTCTCTCACAATAAGCTCTAAGTCATCCTTATATATGCTGCATGCTGCAAGAATGCTGTCATCACATTTTACTAATATATTTACCTTCCCACTTGAAATAGAGCATGAAGTTTTATCAATTAAATCTAGTGGCTCTGATTCTGCCAAAGTCTCTCACAATAGGCTCTAAGTCATCCTTATATATACTGTATGCTACAAGAATGCTGTCTTCACATTTTACTAACATATTTACCTTCCCCCTTGAAATTGAGCATGAAGTTTTATCAATTAAATCTAGTGGCTCTGATTCTGCCAAAGTCTCTCACAATAAGCTCTAAGTCATACTTATATATACTGCATGCTACAAGAATGCTGTCTTCACATTTTACTAACATATTTACCTTCCCCCTTGAAATTGAGCATGAAGTTTTATCAATTAAATCTAGTGGCTCTGATTCTGCCAAAGTCTCTCACAATAAGCTCTAAGTCATACTTATATATACTGCATGCTACAAGAATGCTGTCTTCACATTTTACTAACATATTTACCTTCCCCCTTGAAATTGAGCATGAAGTTTTATCAATTAAATCTAGTGGCTCTGATTCTGCCAAAGTCTCTCACAATAGGCTCTAAGTCATCCTTATATATACTGTATGCTACAAGAATGCTGTCTTCACATTTTACTAACATATTTACCTTCCCCCTTGAAATTGAGCATGAAGTTTTATCAATTAAATCTAGTGGCTCTGATTCTGCCAAAGTCTCTCACAATAAGCTCTAAGTCATACTTATATATACTGCATGCTACAAGAATGCTGTCTTCACATTTTACTAACATATTTACCTTCCCCCTTGAAATTGAGCATGAAGTTTTATCAATTAAATCTAGTGGCTCTGATTCTGCCAAAGTCTCTCACAATAGGCTCTAAGTCATCCTTATATATACTGTATGCTACAAGAATGCTGTCTTCACATTTTACTAACATATTTACCTTCCCCCTTGAAATAGAGCATGAAGTTTTATCAATTAAATCTGAACCAGTCTCTCACAATAAGCTCTAAGTCACCCTTACATATATGATACAAGAATACCCGTCATAAACCACTGACCTGCTGTCTATAGGTACGGCGTATGCACTGAATAGCCGAGGGAGAGTGGCCGTATTGGCTGTATTCGAGTTGCAACCGTGTTTTGATGAACCAGATGGGATTGGTGGCCGTGCATGCGGAGAAACCTGCAAGAGAGAGAGAAAGGCGCTTAGCGGATGCCACAAAGAAAATCAAAAGGCAAAACAATATCCAATCTCATTTCAAAATATAAACCTTTTATTGTGAATGATGTTTTGATAGAGGGGGAATTATTTTCTTTTGTCTTTGAAATATTCATATAATAATAATAAAAATATCAAACCATGTACAGTATCATGTTTTTCGTGTGAGAGAGAGAGAGAGAGAGAGAGAGAGAGACTAGGTCAAAGTTTTTTTTTAATTATGCTGTTATGATTGGCAAAGGAACCTACCAACAATTTTTATCTCAGGTCCTGACTACAGTAAGGAAGACAGAGTCTTTTCTATTTGGCACTGTTCACAAGAATGTTATTTTGTTTACAAGTCTGTGTGGTCTTTTAGGTCAAAACCTCCACATACCATATATACCTATGCATAAATGAAAAAAATAGTTGCTTATTTCAAAAGATAATCTCTCTCTCTCTCTCTCTCTCTCTCTCTCTCTCTCTCTCTCTCTCTCTCTCTCTCTCAGATTTTTTTCGACTGAATATCAAATTTGTAACAGCAATAAACTGAATCAAATTTAATCAATAAATCAAGGTTAAAATCAACAGCAATTGCTTCGATTGAACCTGACCCCATAAAGACAGGCTCTCGTATCAGGAGTGTTTTCATGCAACAAGATATCTTGATTAGACACATCTCTAGGGAGAGCTGAATTGCAGAAGCAAAATTGCTTGCTCAAGCACTCTTACAATGCTGAGGAAAACAGGAGCAGGAAAAAATAAAAGAAAAAGCCCAGAATGAATTCAAGGACAAAAAAAAAAACTACTTTGAGAGAGAGAGAGAGAGAGAGAGAGAGAGAGAGAGAGAGAGATCTGATTATTCCCTTTGAGTGTTGGCAGTTATTCAGGCTTAAACAACAACTTAAAATAAACAGTTATATTTTTCTTCTTTTTTAAATCATAGTTATATTTTTTTCTTTTTTATATCATAGTTATATTTTTTTCTTTTTTATATCAGTTATATTTTTTTTCTTTTTTATATCACTAGGCCAAAAATACACCGGATACCTTATTCCTTCTACAAACTATTGTTTTTTTGTGGACAGTAAAAAATTGCAAATTTTTTACATATCACAATACAGAATACATAATTTACTTATTATAAAAATAATAATGATGATGCTGACTATAATAATAAGCATAATCATCAGTATTTTCATCATCATGAATTGCTGTACATACTTTTATATAAAATGTATGAAATATCATATACAGTACATTAACATTTATTAAATACATTAGAGCACACTTGAGTAAATAAAAATGATAAGTATGAAAACATGAATACAGTATATATATATATATATATATATATACACATATATACAAATATAGAAAATTCAAGGCTTATTGCTTGACCATATGAAAAAAATAATGCAATTAATTTTGCTAATTCCCAGATTAATCATAATCAGTATCAGTCAAACAAAACAATTAAGTAAATGGCGAACGACTGAAGGAATTAAATTACCTAAAATCACACATTCAAGAATTCTCTCTCTCTCTCTCTCTCTCTCTCTCTCTCTCTCTCTCTAAACATATTGAAATTCTGAACAGTTTGAGTCTTGCCATTCTTAGCTAGCAATGTACATTAGAATAATAATAATAAACATGCTACCCTTGAGGTCAGGTGAGCTCGCTCTCTCTCTCTCTCTCTCTCTCTCTCTCTCTCTCTCATTTAGGTCATGGTAGGCTATTACAAACGTCAATGCCTAGCAATCTGTTGGGCTGGGGATCGAGACTAGCTGAAAATCAATAGTTTCTAGTAGTGTCTGCAACCTCGACATCCTAGCACGCTATGGATGGGGGGTTTGGGAGAGTATACTGTATAGGTCTACCTGCTGAGTTATCAGCAGCCATTGTCTGTCCCTCCCAGGTCCTATATTAGGTGCCTAGGATATCGTCACTGTCCCTTGCCTCAACCATTCAGAAGTTATTGTTAATAATAATCAAGAGTTGTGGTGGCCGATGTGCTAACGTCCCTGACTGATGAACGCCAGACTGGGGTTAGAGTCCTGCTCAAACTCGTTAGTTTCTTTGGTCGCTGCAACCTCACCATTCTTATGAGCTATGAATGGGGGGTTTGGGGGAGCCTATAGGTCTATCTGCTGAGTTATCAGCAGCCATTGCCTGGCCCTCCTTGGTCCTAGCTTGGGTGGAGAGAGGGGGCCTGGGTGCTGGTCATCTGTATATACGGTCAATATCTAGGGCATTGTCCTGCTTGATAGGGCAATGTCACTGTCCCTTGCCTCTGCCATTCATGAGCGGACTTTAAACCTTTAAAAGATTTGACATAAGGCTAAAAGGCTTGCGAAGGCTTGTTGCAGACCCTTAAAAAACGCCTACAATGCACCACCTAAGTTTCTTTGCAAGGCGTCTAGCCAGTGTAATATCAATTGTAAAACAGAGATATATTTTTTATGCCAATACTAGATTGTTATATTTCTGTTATCAATATTATTTTCAACAGACAAATCTACATTATGAATACGATGATGGTGTCTTAAAAATAGCTCAATTTATTCTGAGCCATGATTCACTCATGGTCATTGGTAAGGAAATATATTTACAACACGAATCTTTGTCCATATCACAAGGCCATCAAAACAAACTTGTAGTACAAGACAAAACACAAACTGAAAGAAGAGAGAGAGAGAGAGAGAGAGAGAGAGAGAGAGAGAGAGAGAGAGTTTTCTCAATTCGTAAATATATGTTCAATATGTTAAAAATATTAATGAAATCTATATCTATGCCTTGAATTTCTAACAACAAGCCTAACATTAAAGTGGTGTAAATATTTAAAAATTATATATATATATATATATATATATATATAATTAGTAACTTCATGAACGATATCCTCAAATATCAATATATTTATCCACTAAATAACTTCATGAACGATATCCTCAGATATCAATATATTTATCCACAAAACTTCATGAAAGATATCCTCAGATATCAATATATTCATCCACAAAAAAAAAATTCATGAAAGATATCCTCAGATATCAATATTTATCCACTAAAAACTTCAAGAAAGATATCCTCAAATATCAATATTTATCCCCAAAAATACTCCTGAAAGATATCCTCAGCTATCAATATATTCATCCACAAAAAAACTTCATGAAAGATATCCTCAGATATCAATATATTTATCCACAAAACTTCACGAAAGATATCCTCAGATATCAATATTTATCCTCAGAATAACATCATGAAAGATATCCTCAGTCAATATTTATCCACAAAATAACTTCATGAAAGATATCCTCATATCTCAATATATTCATCCAGAAAAAACTTCATGAAAGATATCCTCAAATATCAATATATTTATCCACAAAATGAGTTCACGAAAGATATCCTCAGATATCAATCTACTTATCCACAAAATAACTCATGAACAATATCCTCATATCTCAATATATTTATCCACAAAGTTTCATGAAAGATATCCTCAGATATCAATATTTATCCCCAAAGTAACTTCATGAAAGATATCCTCAGATATTAATATATTCATCCCCAAAAAAACTTCATGAAAGATATCCTCAGATAACAATATTCATCCCCCAAAAAATTCATGAAAGATATCCTCAGATATCAATATATTCATCCACAAAATAACTTCATGAAAGATATCCTCTGATATCAATATAATTATCCACAAAATAACTTCATGAACGATATCCTCATATCACAATATATTTATCCACAAAACTTCATGAAAGATATCCTCACATATCAATATATTTATCCACAAAAATAACTCCAAGTAACTGCATTACTCCAACATCAAGGCGATGACCGGGAAGAAAAAAAAAAGGACCCAGCATATAAGGAATATATACAAAAAAAATCACATCTCGGTAACAAACCGGTTTCGAAACCCTTACACTATCACGCGATGAACACATGGCTCCCCCAAGAGAAAAATCAACACGTACTTCTTCTTTTTTTTCACTATCATCATATAACTAGGCAACGCTCGTCCACTCTTGCCGAGGTTGCCGTTAAAGGCAATGAGATACAACCTAAGAGTTTATATCTTGTCATGGGACACGGCTATTTATATACGGACAGATGCGTAGCTTATTCTTTAAGAGTTAACTTAAAAACTTTATTATGAACCTAACAACTAGGCAACGCTCGTCCACTCTTGCCGAGGTTGCCGTTAAAGGCAATGAGATACGACATAAGAGTTTATATCTTGTCATGGGACACGGCTATTTATATACGGACAGATGCGTAGCTTATTCTTTAAGAGTTAACTTAAAAACTTTATTATGAACCTAACAACTAGGCAACGCTCGTCCAATCTTGCCGAGGCTGCCGTTAAAGGCAATGAGATCTCTTAAGAGTTTATATCTTGTCATGGGACACGGCTATTTATATACGGACAGATGCGTAGCTTATTCTTTAAGAGTTAACTTAAAATCTTTATTATGAACCTAACAACTAGGCAACGCTCGTCCACTCTTGCCGAGGTTGCCGTTTAAAGGCAATGAGATCTCTTAAGAGTTTATATCTTGTCATGGGACACGGCTATTTATATACGGACAGATGCGTAGCCATCCTTTAAGAGTTAACTTAAAATCTTTATTATGAACCTAAAGATAATCCAGTGTTTAGTTATGGGATAATCGTAGGGAATAACTATCATCTAAGATATGGGTTTCTAAGCAAGGGCTGTGTGTGACTATCACGTGGCTAGAACGTGGCTATCACATAACCCCTCCCCCTTTCACATTAAGCATACTAGCCAAACGAAAGTGATGGAAGCACCAATACTAAACTGGGTCTAACATCCAACATTCAGAGTCTTATCTTCTTGATTTAAAAACAAGATAAAATATATATCTATGTTTTATAGTTCTCTTGCTTGAGGGTACACTCAGGCACACTGTTCTATCTAGTTTCTCTTTCTCTTGTTTTGTTGAAGTTTTTATCGTTTATATAGGAAATATTTATTTTAATGTTGTTACTATTCTTAAAATATTTTATTTTTCCTTGTTTCCTTTCCTCACTGAGCTATTTTCCCTGTTGGGGCCCCTGGGCTTATAGCATCCTGCTTTTCCAACTAGGGTTGTAGCTTAGCATTTAATAATAATAATAATAATAATATACAACAGTTTATTGATATAAGAAATCAAGACGAATTCAGTCTTTATTTGATGAGTTTCAAGCATCTGGTAAGAACAGCAGTCTTAATGGGTCTACCCCCCTCCCCACCAACCCCCTTCACTTCACTTCCCGTCCAGTCTCAACTACGCATTTACTTTTAAAGGTGAAGTGCTTCCACACACAGCTCAAAACCGAAATGAGAGAGAGAGAGAGAGAGAGAGAGAGAGAGAGAGAGGGAATGTGTTCACGTTATACACATAAAAATAAACTAGTTGCAAACTACATTGAGTTCACCATTACAAAAAACTGGTAATTACAATGACCTTGAACTTGTCATTGGCGTGACTTGGTGAAAAAAAAATGTGTACGAAAACAGATAAATATTCATTTGTTTAATTGTTTATTTTGTTCTGTGGCTTTTTTATTGATGAAATTTTAGTTAGAAGAATTAAAAAGGGGATAGATTTATTAACAAATGTATGGATAATATCATTACATAATTATGCATAAAATAATTAAAAAACATTATATATATAATATATATAGTGTTTGTGTGTATTATATATATATATATATATATATATATAATCAAATGAATGTCTATTAAAAATGTGACTGTATTAAAATCCAATATAATCAGTGATCAATTCAACAAATAAATTACTGACAGAATTAAAATAAAATTTAATAAATTAACTAACAAATACATTTCATTAACAGATCATACAAAATTATGAATAAACTCACAAGAATGCATTCAAGAATAAAACCCTTAATAAATAAACTTTGCTTCAATACAGTCAAGGTAATATTCATCAGTTTTCTAAAGTTCAAAGTTCAAATATGCTATTCACAGAACATTAGCAAGCACTGTATTTAAAATTTCTTAATCTCACTGATTTGGACTACGTGGAAATTACTGCCCTTGTACTACATTGGATCCTTCTCACTGGTTACGGTTCCTTTTCCCTTTGCCTGCACATACACCGAATAGTTTGGTCTATTCTTTACTTATTCTCATCTGTCCTCATACATCTGACAACACTGAGATTGCCAAACCATTCTACTTCACCTAAGGGGTTAACTACTGTACTGTAATTGTTCAGTGGCTACTTTTCTCTTAGTAAGGGTAGAAGAGATTCTTTTGCTGTGGTAAGCAACTTTTCTAGGACACTCCAAAATCAAACCATTGTTCTCTAGTCTTAAGTAGTGCCATAGCCTCTGTACCATGATCTTCCACTGTCTTGGGTTAGAGTTCTCTTGCTTGAGGGTACACTCGGGTACGCTGTTATACCTTATTTCTCTTCCACTTACTTTGATAAAGTGAGTTTTTATAGTTTATCAAGGAAATATTTATTTTAATAATGTTACTATTTTATTGTTCCCTGTTTCCTTTCCTCACTGGGCTATTTTCCCAGATGGAGCCACTGGTCTTATAGTATCCTGCTTTTCCAACTAGCGTTGTAGCTTAGCAAGTAGTAGTAGTAGTAGTAGTAGTAGTAGTAGTAGTAGTAGTAATAATAATAACTTGCTCGATAACAATAAAATAACGTATGATTAAGGATAGAGAAAATGTTTAAAATATTTACAGATTGACACAAAGGGAGATTAAAAATGTCTACAGAAACAAACTTAACCTAGTTTAAAAGATGACAGTAAGGATGGAAGCCTTATTACTGCATGTTACCTTACTGCAGTACTTGAGAAATTATGGAACTGAATACATACATATTTGAGAGAGAGAGAGAGAGAGAGAGAGAGAGAGAGAGAGAGAGAATGGTGGCATTAAAAACATACATATTTGAGAGAGAGAGAGAGAGAGAGAGAGAGAGAGAGATGGCACTAAATACATACATATTTGAGAGAGAGAGAGAGAGAGAGAGAGAGAGAGAGAGAGATGGTGGCACTAAATATACATATTTGAGAGAGAGAGAGAGAGAGAGAGAGAGAGAGAGAGAGAGAATATTGTCAGCGAAGTGTCCTAAGCTAGAGTAACATTCACGTGATCTGAGTGCATTTGATAACTGTTTCAAATAAGGACTCAGATTTTGTTATATTCATAAGAAATAGAATATTTTTAAAAAATGGTAATAAGTCATACTTTCAAAAAAAGAATTAAACAAGTATTTACGAAAGAGTACGCTTATGATAATTACTCAAAAATGTAATGTTTGTATTACAAGTTAAGAAAATTTGTACAATAAACTTTGTATATTATATTTTTATTAATTGATTTAATTGAGTTTATTTATAATTTCGTAAAACCCTGTAAGTTCACATCTGTATTTTGTTATAAAAATAAGTACGAAATTAATGTAAATTAATAAAATTCAATTCTATTTTTATAAGATAAAAAAGATGAGCCATAATGCATTCTAGGCCACATACAAT
>NC_090732.1:48961414-48968914 GCF_036898095.1 Palaemon carinicauda | reverse complement strand
TCTAGGACACTCCAAAATCAAACCATTGTTCTCGTCTTGGGTAGTGCCATAGCCTCTGTACCATGGTCTTCCACTGTCTTGGGTTAGATTTCTCTTGCTTAAAGGTCCCTCAGGTACATTATTCTGTCTTATTTCTCTTCCTCTTTTGTTAAAGGTTTTTATAGTTTGTATAGGTAATATTTATTCTAATGTTACCGTTCTTAAAATATTTATTTTCTCCTTGTTTCCTTTCCTCACTGGGATATTTTCCCTATAGGGGCCCATGGGCTTATAGCATCTTGCTCTTCCAACTAGGGTTGTAGCTTAGCAAGTAGTAGTAGTAGTAGTAATAATAATAATAATAATAATAATAATAATAATAATAATAATAATAATAATAATAATAATAATAATGAGAAGTAATGCATAAAAATTATAAAGTATTCCAAGAATCTTTAAACCTAATTTCTAAACTAGGCCAAGGAAGGACAAGGGACGACTCACTGACCCTATGTTATGAGACGCCAGTGTGGCTTCGCAAAGGATCCGTATAGATGGATCTTGGCACCAGTTCCCAACTTTATATCTAGTCATGGATTATCTTCCCCTGTTGGGTGATCCCTATTAGAAAGGTTTAACTTTTTTTTCGAGTGGCGATATAGCTATTTGGGTCAAGAGATAACTGGTCTTGGATAGTGTCATAGCTTCTGTACCATTGGTACCTTTCACTGTCTTGGGGTAGTGTTCTCTTGCTTGAGGGGTACACTCGGGCATGCTATTCTATCTTATTTCTCTTCCTCTTGTTTTTTTTAAAGTTTTTATAGTTTATATAGAAAAAGATTTAATTTAATGATGTTACTTTTCTTGAAATATTCTATTTTTCCTGTTTCCTTTCTCTCATTGGGCTGTTTTCCTTGTTGGGGCCCCTGGGTTATAGAATTCTGCTTTTTCCAACTAGGGTTGTAGCTTAGCAAGTAATGATAATAATAATGATAGCCACTGTACTATGGTCTTTCACTGTCTTGGGATAGAGCTCTCTTGCTTGAGGGTACACTCTGGCATGCTATTCTATCTTATTTCTCTTCCTCTTGTTTTGTTAAAGTTTTTATAGTTTATATAGAAAAGATTTATTTTAATGATATTACTTTTCTTGAAATATTTTATTTTTCTTGTTTCCTTTCCTCACTGGGCTATTTTCCCTGTTGGGGCCCCCGGGTTATAGCATTCTGCTTTTCCAACTAGGGTTGTAGCTTAGCAAGTAATGATAATGATAATAATAATGATAGCCTCTGTACTATGGTCTTTCACTGTCTTGGGGTAGAGTTCTCTTGCTTAGGGGTAAACTCGGGCATACTATTCTATCTCATATATATCTCATTTCTCTTCCTCATTTTAATGTTGTTACCGTTCTTAAAATATTTTATATTAATTGTTAATTAGTTTTCTTGTAGCTTCCTTATTTCCTTTCCTCAATGGGCTTTCTTCACTGTTGGAGCCCCTTGGGATTATAGCATTCTGCCTTTCCAACTAAGGTTGGATTTTAGCAAGTAATAATAATAATAATATAATAATAATAATAATAATAATAATAATAATAATAATATTCTATCTTATTTCTCTTCCTCTTGATTTTTTTTTTGAGTTGTTATAGTTTATATATGAAAGATTTATTTTGATGATGTTGCTCTTAAAATATATTCCTTTCCAATAATTATTTCCTTGTTTCCTTTCCTCATTGGGCTATTTTTTCCCTTTTGGAGCCCCTGGGCTTATAGCATCCTGCTTTTCCAACTAGGGTTGTAGCTTGGCAAGTAATAATAATAATAATAATAATAATAATATTAACTGAAAACCTTATATATTTTCGAATGAAAAATAAATAAAAATCATAGACATTCTTTAAAAAAGAAAAAAAACTTTGCACTGAATGAGGAATTAGATAACAAATGATAAAAAGAAAAAAGAACTGAATGAGGAATTAGATAACAAATGATAATAAGAAAAAAATAGTCTGCTAAAGTTGACCTACTTCCAAAAGCAATTCTAAAGGATTACACACGAATCGGGGGGGGGGGGGGGGGGGTGTCAGACACAGCTGTTTAGCAAGGTCGTCTGCTGAGGACAGATGCCCGAATCGCCGACATTCCACTCCCCCCCCCCCCACACCCCAAGCGAAAACGGTGGATCTTCCGCCCACACTACACCTTCGAGATCTTCACTACCACACTTTACACCCTCGGGGTTTTCTTCCCACACTTTACACCTTCGAGATTTTCTTCCAACATTTTAATACCTCAAGGTCTTCCCTCCCACACTTTACACCCTCGAGATCTTCCCTCCTACACTTTACACTTTTGAGGTCTTCCTCCCACACTTTACACGTTTGAGGTCTTCCTCCCCCACTTCACACCCTCGAGATTTTCTTCCCACACTTTACTACCTCAAGGTCTTTCCTCCCACACTTTACTACCTCGAGATCTTCCTCCCACAGTTTACACCTTCGAGATCTTCCTCCCAGACTTTACACATTCAAGATCTTTATTCCCATGCTTTACACCTTCGAAATCTTCCCTCCCACACTTTAAACCCCAGGGATCTTCTCCCACACATTACACACTCAAGATCTTTATGCCCACACTTTACTACCTCAAGATCTTCCTCTCACATTTTACACCTTCGAGATCTTCCTCCCAACTTTACACCCCTCGAGATCTTCCCTCCCCACACTTTACACCCTCATGGTTTTCTTCCCACATTTTACTACCTCAAAATCTTCCTCCCACATTTTACACCTTCGAGATCTTCCTCCCTCACTTTACACACTCTAGATCTTTATTCCCACGCTTTACACCTTCGAAATCTTCCCTCCCACACTTTACACCCTCATGGTTTTCTTCCCACATTTTACTACCTCAAAATCTTCCTCCACATTTTACACCTTCGAGATCTTCCTCCCTCACTTTACACACTCTAGATCTTTATTCCCACGCTTTACACCTTCGAAATCTTCCCTCCCACACTTTAAAACCCCAGGGATCGTCCTCCCACACTTTACATCTTCGAGATCTTCCCTCCCACACTTTACACCTTCGAGACATCTAAACATGTCCCTCTCTCGAACCCTTGGAGGAACAATATTATTCCTCCAAGGTTCAGTCCCACCCCACACCAGCCTTTCCCAGGGGCACTCTCTGCCAAGGGCTTCTTAAAAAGATGCACCTCAGCCCAAAAGAAAGGTATTTCACATAAGACTGCTCTGAACAGCTGCAACACCATTTTCTATCTCAGGCCACGTTCCTTGCCATGAGTCCACACTTGGCAAGGACGTCTCTAACTTCAAGGAGTACAAGGATTCCTCTAGACTGCAGTGAATGAAGGGAAAACAAATACATATAAATAAAACTCCCCAAGAGAGATTAGTTCACCCAAACGTTCAGCTGGGGTTCCACAAGGCACTAGAAGAGTTGGAAGACCCAGGCCTACATGGCTGAGGACTATAAAGCGCCAAGTAGATGATGAATGGAGAAATATTCAATTAAAAGCGCAAGATAGAGACCCTGGCGAAATCTAACCGAGGCCCTTTGCGTCAACAGGTGTAGGAGATAATTATTATTATTATTATTACTATTACTATTACTAGGCCAAGCTACAACCCTAATCGGAAAAGCTCAAGATAGAGACGACTGGCAAAATCTAACAGAGGCCCTTTGTGTCAATAGGTGTAAGAAGAGATTATTATTATTATTATTATTATTATTATTATTATTATTATTATTATTATTATTATTAGCCAAGCTACAACCCCTAATTGGAAAAGCAAGATGCTATAAGCCCAAGGGCTCCAATAGGGAAAAATGGCCCAGCGAGGAAAGGAAATAAGGAAACAAATAAATGATGAGAATGGTGATGAAATAAAACTTATTTGTAATCAGCTGTTTTTTCAGGTCATGAAATAAATTAATTAATTAACGTCCTCAAATCGTTTCGTCGTGGAGGGAGCGAGAATTACACAACAAGTAATTTGTAGGTCTTGGGATTACCTCATCAAGGCCGTAACATTTAGCTCGAGATTACCTCATGATCGATTATATGGCAGATGGATTACCTCTTCGAGGTCCTTCATAGTATGGACTTCAATGAGAGAGAGAGAGAGAGAGAGAGAGAGAGAGAGAGAGAGTGAGAGAGAGAGGAGAGAGAGAGAGAGATACTGTATATTTAGAAGGCAAGGAATCAGAGAGAGAGAGAGAGAGAGAGAGAGAGAGAGAGAGAGAGAAGGAGAAGAGAGAGAGAGAGAGATTCTGGTATTCCACAAATGGTTTTCATAATTCTCTTAAACCTGAATTAAAAGAGAGAGAGAGAGAGAGAGAGGAGGAGAGAGAGAGAGAGGAGAGGAGAGAGAGAGAGAGAGAGAGAGATTCTGGTTATTCCACAAAATGGTTTTCATAATTCTCTTAAACCTGAATTAAAAGAGAGAGAGAGAGAGGAGAGAGGACGAGAGGAGAGAGAGAGGAGAGAGAGAGAGAGGAGAGAGGAGAGAGAGAGAGAGAGAGAGAGATTCTGGTATTCCACAAATGGTTTTCATAATTCTCTTAAACCTGAATTAAAAGAGAGAGAGAGAGAGGAGAGAGAGAGAAGGAGGAGAGAGAGAGAGAGAGAGAGAGGAGAGAGAGAGAGAGAGGAGAGAGAGAGAGTTTCATTACACATGAGTTTCATACTTCTATTAAACCCGACTTTGAGAGAGAGAGAGAGAGAGAGAGAGAGAGAGAGAGGAGAGAGAGAGAGAGAGGAGAGAGAGAGAGAGAGAGAAGAGTCATTTACACAGTTTCATACTTCTCTTAAACCTGAATTAAAAATAGATCGTCCAATAAATCGATAAAAGCAGACCTTGAACGTGATTGAATTATTCAGTGAAAACGTGAAATCTGCCTCCTTGAGAGAGAGAGAGAGAGAGAGAGAGAGAGAGAGAGAGGAGAGAGAGAGAGAGAGAGGAGAGAGAGAGAGAGAGGGGGGGGGGGTGCATAAATATACTGTACTTATAGTAAGCAAGGATATGAAGATTTAAAATAAATATCCATAACTATATAATTATCTATTCGTCTTTCTATATATATGATGTTCTGTATTTACTATAAACTTTTACTATAAATGGTGACGATATATATATATATATATATATTATATATATATATATATATATATATATATATATATATATATATACATATATATATATATATATATATATATATATATATATATATATATATATATATATACGTATATATACATATGTATGTGTGTGTGTATATATATATATATATATATTATATATATATATATATATATATATCTATATATATCATTATATATATATTTCATATATATATATATATTATATATATATATATATATATATATATATATATATAAAGTAAACGTAAAGTATAAACCAACTTAAACAAACTAGAAATGAACGATTCTAAAAAGAAAAAAAAAAAACTTTCAACTGAAAAAATATATAACAAAGACTACTGAACGTAAAAAAAAGATGATGAGTAACTGAATACTATTGTATTCGTAAAAACCATCCGTACTACTTTTTTATGAATGAACAAAGTACCTCAATGAATTCAAGGTAAACTTACACATAACACAGAAACAACAAACAAAGAAATCTGATTACCTTTCCCTTTGGCCACTGCATACATAAAAACATTGGCCACTGCATGAATAAAAAAAACTTTGGCCACTGCATGAATAAAACATTGGACACTACATAAATAAATAAATAAAAAACATTGACCACTGCATAAAAACATTGGCCACTGCATGAATAAAAAAAAAAATACTGACCACTGCTTAAACAAAAAACATTGGCCACTGCATGAATTAAAACATTGGCCCACTACATAAATAAAAACATTGGCCACTACATACAATGAAAACATTGGTCTCTACATAAATAAAAAACATAGGCCACCACATAAACACATTGTACACTATATAAATAAGAACAATGCACACTGCATAAATAAAAACATTGACCACTACAAGAATAAAAACACAGGCCACTGCATAAAACAATGACTTGCAAAACTTCACCTGAAGTCTCGAATGTCCTTCAGGGATTGGAATGAACCTCAAAAAGGATTTTTTATGGTCCTCAAGAAGGGAAGGAGCCAAGAATGAAGGACAGAAATACTCTCTAAGAGTGCCACTCCGAGAGAGGCACCTACAGACTTACGAAGGGCCAGGGCGAGATCATTTATATTGGTACGAGTTTATTATTATTATTATTACTATCCAAGCTACAACCCTAATTGGAAAAGCAAGATGCTATAAGCCCAGGGGCTCCAATAGGGAAAAATAGCCCAGTGAGTAAAGGAAATAAGGAAATAAATAACTGAAGAGAACAAATTAACAATAAATCATTCTAAAAAAAAGTAATGTCAAAAGAGATATGTCATATATAAACTATTAACAACGTCAAAAACAAATATGTCATATATAAACTATAAAAATACTCATGTCCGCCTGGTCAACAAAAAAAGCATTTGCTCCAACCTTTGAACTTTTGAAGTTCTACTGATTCAACAACCCGATTAGGAAGATAATTCCACAACTTGGTAACAGCTGGAATAAAACTTATACTACCCATGATAAAATAAAAGTACTTATTGTAACGTTAAAAAATTTATAATTGCAACAACTAATTCGTAATATTAAAATAAATTCTAAGAGCATTAGCCTTTAAAAATATTTTACACTTCACAAATCTTCTGATAATACAATTATATCTTCGGAAAATGACTTTAATGAGAATAAAAACCCTTCACTCGTTATGCAAGAAAGATAGATCTTCGAATTACTATATTATTATTATTATTATTATTATTATTATTATTATTATCCTTATAAAGATTCCAAGAGTCTTCGCTTGATAAGTTATCAACGAAAGAAAGCTCTTCGAATTATTATTATTTTTATTAATAGTGATTAAGAAAATGTCATCTCTAAAATGAATATTCTTATAAAGATATATAAAATTCCTCGTATATATAGTTTTCAATTTTACCTTGCTTTTAATATACGTTTGTTCTTTAAGAAAATAAATTTAAAATTTTATCTATAAAATTATGATTGAATACAATAAAGTTTATTATGAAAATCAGTTTTACCTTGGCACTCAATATGCATTTTCATTTTTTTAGGAAAATAATATTTCATCACTAAAATTATGATTGTTCTTTCTTAAGAAAATAAATATAATCTATATAATTATGACTGAATGCAATACTGTTTATAATGAAAATCAACTAGTTTTTCGTTGGCACTCAATATACACTTTCTTTTTCAGGGAAATATATTTCCTCACTAAAATTACGCTTGTTCTTTCTTAAGAAAATAGATTTCTTCTATAAATTATGATTGAATACAATAGTTTATTATGAAAATCAACCAGTTTTACTTTGGCACTCAATATGCACTTTCTTTTTTTGTGGGGAAGAATATATTCCATCA
>NC_090732.1:48953914-48956414 GCF_036898095.1 Palaemon carinicauda | reverse complement strand
GGGCCGATGAAGAGAGTGTTTATAATTATAATGCTAATATTGATCATTTAGCCTAACCTTGTGCATTATAATTTTTTATTGTCAAAATGTATGTAAAAATTTTGCATTATAATGTCAAATCTTTATCAGTTCATGCCTAACCATTGTGTTTGTGTTTGGTTACAAATGCTATAATTTCTTATATACATATAAACATATGATGGACAAACTCTATTGTAATGCTCTTGGATGATCGTTTTGCCTCCTTGCAATTAAATGCGCAAGTTTAATTATTTTTTCAATGTTTCATATATAAGCTGAAGACCCCTTCGGATTAAACCAGCTTTCAGATATTATAATTATTATTATCTATAATCAATGTTTATTCATCACATAGGTCTGTATGTCTGCACAATTTAATACACAAATTAAAATAAATATAAATATACACTTGATTATATATAGGCATGAGCACCTTGGCGAAAGAGAGACCTAGGTAAGTAGCCTTTGTTAATATAGCCAATATGGGCGCTTTTAATTTTTGTTTTGAAAATCTGAGATGCCCCTTTTGATGTTTAAAAATTGAGATGCCCCCTCCCCCACACACACTACACACTGAACTGACGATGATACTTTTGAAGTCACCCATGCAATCGGATATAGCATGTTTACACAGGAATAATGATACTTTTAGGGCCTAGCCGAGACTGACCTGATATGAAATGATCAGTCTATCAGAACAAATACGTGCGTAGGGTAGTGAGGATTCACGTAGATCAGCCCCGTGATATTCTGGTCAACCACAAGTCACGTCTGCACTTGGATAATTCATCTGTATCTTTGTCCTGATTCTGAATAACTGCCGGTATGCACTAGAAACTCTTGTCATCTCTTCGTCCTCGATTCCCACAGCCAACAATAGCGCAAAAACTGGGCATTGTGTGAATGTGAATGTGATGAAATGGCTAAATATTCAACAGTTCAACCATAGCTATTCACTGAACGCGTCTTTGTATGCCCTCCAAGATGGCGGACCGGAAGTTTGATGACGTGTATTGAAAGGACTCTATTGTTTTTCCCAGCTTGCCAGTGGAACTCGCCAACGGAGAGTCAGATTTATTATCAAAATGATATAATCAAATAAAACTCAAAAAAAAAAAACATCTAAAATAAAAGCTCTCACAAACGGCAACAGATTAACCGGAGGAAAAACTCCGGCAAGTAAAGAGCGCAGGTCAAAATTGCTTTTCCGATCTAGCCAGTGGAACCCGCCAACAGAGATCTAGATATAACCATTATCAAATTGATAAAATCTAATAAAACTACTAAAAAAAAACTTCTAGAATAAACTCTCATAAACGGCAACAACAGATTAACCAATGGGAAAACTCAGGCGAATAAACAGCGCAGGTCAAAACTGTTTTCCCGATCTTGCCAGTGGAACCCGCCAACCAAGATTTAGACCTATTCTTTATCAAAATGAAAAATATGATAAAACTACTAAAAACACATTTAGAATAAACTCTCCCAAACGGCAACAACAGATTAACCAATGGGAAAACTCCGGCGAATAAACAGCGCAGGTTAAAATGTTTTTCCCGATCTTGCCAGCAGTGGAACCCGCCAACAGAGATCTAGACCTATTCTTTATCAAAATGATAAAATATGATAAAACTACTAAAAAAAACATTTAGAATAAACTCTCCCAAACGGCAACAACAGATTAACCTGGGGGAAAAACTCCGGCGAATAAACAGCGCAGGTTAAAATTGTTTTTCCGATCTTGCAGTGGAACTCGCCAACAGATACCTACACCTCTTCATTACCAAAATGATAAAATATGATAAAACCACTAAAAAAAAAACATTTATATATAAACTCTCCCAATCGGCAACAACAGATTAACCAATGGGAAAAACTCCGGCGAATAAACAGCGCAGGTCAAAACTGTTTTCCCGAACTTGCCAGTGGAACCCGCCAACAGAGATCTAGACGTATTCTTTATAAAATGATAAAATATGATAAAACTACTATAAAAACATTTAGAATAAACTCTCCCAAAACGGCAACAGCAGATTAACCAAGGGAAAACTCCGTGGAATAAACAGCGCAGGTCAAACTGTTTTCCCGAACTTGCCAGTGGAACCCGCCAACGGATATCTACATCTATTCTTTATCAAAATGATAAAATCAGATAAAAATACTAAAAACATATTTAGAATGAACTCTCCCAAAAGGCAACAACAGATTAACCAATGGGAAAACTCCGGCGAATAAACAGCGCAGGTCAAAATTGTTTTTCCCATCTTGCCAGTGGAACCCGCCAACGAAGATCTTGCCGCCAAGAACCACAAGGTCATTTCGCGGCATTGCGAGCCACTAGACCAGACCCGGTCCTACTTGCCAAAAAATTATACGAAAAACAAACTCATAAAAACGTGTAGGAACAATGGACACAACGAACCTTTAGTTGTTAAAAATATTATTAAGTCTAAAAAGTTTACGACTTAATACAATGGAC
>NC_090732.1:48923914-48946414 GCF_036898095.1 Palaemon carinicauda | reverse complement strand
ATGGCTAATTTTAGCCGGTTGTTGGGGTCTGTGAGACCATTCTTACGGTTATATAAGTTTGCACATAGTATATAATTCGTTTTAGCTATCTAAAAGTATATAATTCGTTTTAGCTATCTAAAAGTATATAATTCGTTTTAGCTATCTAAAAGTATATAATTCGTTTTAGCTATCTAAAAGTATATAATTCGTTTTAGCTATCTAAAAGTATATAATTCGTTTTAGCTATCTAAAAGTATATAATTCGTTTTAGCTATCTAAAAGTATATAATTCGTTTTAGCTATCTAAAAGTATATAATTCGTTTTAAGCTATCTAAAAGTATATAATTCGTTTTAGCTATCTAAAAGTATATAATTCGTTTTAGCTATCTAAAAGTACATAATTCGTTTTAGCTATCTAAAAGTATATAATTCGTTTTAGCTATCTAAAAGTATATAATTCGTTTTAGCTATCTAAAGGTATATAATTCGTTTTAGCTATCTAAAAGTATATAATTCGTTTTAGCTATCTAAAAGTATATAATTCGTTTTAGCTATCTAAAAGTATATAATTCGTTTTAGCTATCTAAAAGTAAAATAACCCAAACGAAATGTTCGAACACCTATAATTTAGACAGGACGTGTCTACTGATTCATAGACTAATTTAAAATGAAAAAAAAAAAAATATGCTACGTCATCAAAACAAACATTACCGCATGCCACTTGTTATGGTACGAAATGATCTGGATGCTTAAAGGTTTCAAAAAAAAAAATCATTAATATTTTTCACACCCCTCTAAAAAATATATATAGATATTTCGTTTACATTTTTCATATTTTGATGATTTACAATAATACTGGAAGTGAAATGGCAGAAATAAACATTTTTCAAGGTTTCGAAAATTAAAAAATCAAGAAAATTCATTAATATTTTTCACCTCCTCTAAAAATATAGATATTTCGTTTGCATTTTTCATATTTTGATGATTTACAATGATACTGGAAGTGAAATGGTAGAAATAAACATTTATATTACGTAATATCTATAAAATAGCAACGATATTTTTCAACCACTCTAAAAAATAGATATTTTGTTTGCATTTTTCATATTTTCGCGATTTACAATGATATTGGAAGTGAAATGGTAGAAATAAACATTGTTATTACGTAATAACTATAATATATAAACGATTAAAAGCATGTTTATATCATCGATAGATTTATAGACAAGATACGACACAAATAGATTTCTATTCAAGAATAGAACTTTCTCGTAATAACAAGTTCTTCACAATGCAGTAATCTGTTCAAACCCACGCACCAGTTTCAGCTATACACGAAGAAATAAAAACATTAAACAGAAATGCACGCACATAAAACCAGAACCACCACATCCAAAGAACTGGTTTATAACTGGTCATGGAAATGTTGCATAGAACGTACAAGACACAATTTCTCACGCAACTGAGTCTTTTATAGTTTATTTATGACATATTTGTTTTTGATGTTGTTAATAGTTTATATGTGACATGTCTGTTTTGACGTTGTTATTGTTTTTAGAATGATTTATTGTTAATTTGTTCTCTTCACTTATTTATTTCCTTATTTCCTTTCCTCACTGGGCTATTTTTCCCTGTTGGAGCCCCTGGGCTTATAGCATCTTGCTTTTCCAACTAGGGTTGTAGCTTGGATAGTAATAATAATAATAATAATAATAATAATAATAATAATAATAATAATAATAATAACTGTAAACACAGAACGCTCCCATGTAAACAACGCACTAGTTTACTAACAAGTAATTTCTGTTGCGTGAGTAGTGACTCTATACTTCGGACTGTTGCAGAGAAGAAAATAAAATGCGAAATTGGTCCAAGATGTTGGGCACTATAATGACGAAATGAATTATGGATCAGAGGGTACATTCGGGCACACTATTCCATCTTGTTTCTTTTCCTCTTGTTATTTTGAAGTTTTAAGTTTATATATGAAAGATTTCAAATTATTTTCGTTCTTGAACTTCTCCTGTAGGTTATTTCCTTTCCTCACTTGGCTATTTTCCCTGTTGGAGCTATTCTATCTTGTTTTTCTTCCTCTTGTTATTTTGAAGTTTTTAGTTTATATATGAAAGATTTCAAATTATTTTCGTTCTTGAACTACTCTTGTAGGTTATTTCCTTTCCTCACTGGGCTATTCTCCCTGTTGGAGCCATTAGGCTTGTAGCATCCTGCTTTTCCAATTTAGGTTGTAGCTTAGCAAGCAAGCAAAGTAGTAGTAGTAGTAGTAGTAGTAGTAGTAGTAGTAGTAGTAGTAGTAGTAATAATAATAATAATTCTAATAATAATTTAATGTTATTTTGTTCTTAAACTTCTCTTGTAGATTATTTCCTTTCCTCACTGGGCTATTTTGCCTGTTGGAGCCCTTTGGCTTATAGCATTCTGTTTTCCAATTTAGGTTGTAGCTTAGCAAGCAAGCAAAGTAGTAGTAGTAGTAGTAGTAGTAGTAGTAATAATAATAATAATAATTTAATGTTATCTTGTTCTTAAACTTCTCTTGTAGGTTATTTCCTTTCCTCACTGGGCTATTTTGCCTGTTGTAGCCCTTCGGCTTATAGCATCCTGCTTTTCCAATTTAGGTTGTAGCTAAGTAGTAGTGGTAGTAGTAGTAGTAGTAGTAGTAGTAATAATAATGGTCAAGCATTGAGGTTAGGTCATTATGGGGAGAGGGTGTTACAGTAGCTGGAACCATAACTAACGCCTACAGTGTACCACATGATATACACTGCTTGCCATAAGACCAACTCCCCTATACTGTATAACAAAATGCAAGTGTCTAGCTAAAGCTGGAGTGAATATGAGGATAAATGTGGCTATAAAAATAATCTAGTAAAGGTTGATATACTCCCCAACGTCGAAGAGGAAAAACAGACAATACTGCTGTCGAGAAGTTAAATTATTGTTCATAAAGTTTGACTGCATACGTGTTAGCTGTCTGATAGGTCTTAAACTCACTGACGGTTTGACCTTAAATGTAGCTTTCATTCTCTTCAGGGTTGTCTGGGATTAGCGAGACACGTCTGCCTTCCTGATGTTCAGCTCGATGTTTTCTGTTCCTCACTTTTGTGTACACTTATAAACTATGTACACGACCCGTCAACAAATGCTTTCGTTTCTTATCCACTGCAGGTCAAAGGCCTCAGACATGTTGGGGTTTGGAAATTTTCATCACCAAGCTAGCCACTGCTGATTGGTGATGGTGGGAGACTTTAGTCTGGTCGCTCATAGCAAACCAAGCTAGCATGGGTGGCCCTGAGCAGTATAGCTTTGTTGATCATGGCGATACTCAAAGCCTATGTTGGCCACTGCAAATTGGTGATGGTGGGAAACTTGTCTGAGAGCTCACAGCAAACCAACTTAGGATGGGTGGCCCTAACTAGTACATCGCTTGCTTGCTTTAGTAATCTCAATGATGATTATACACATATGACTAAAGGTCATATTTTGAGACTTGGAGAAGCAATACAATATACTATAAGTGAACGTTTACATGCATTAATTAATACAGTAGGTTATGTCACACAAAACATACAGTAATACAGTATGCTATGTCACACAAAATATACAATAATTAATACAGTACGCTGTCACACAAAACATAAGTGTAGAGAATAGTCCAATATATTTAATTCACCTCTCATAAGTGGATGTTTCTTGGAAGAGTTTGCTAGCCTACACCTAGCCTAATTATTTATATATCATTCATTATCATTGTCACCTTTTTATTTTTCTCTTATAGCTTGCTCTATCTTATCCCCTATTCCTTTCTGCACTGGACTTCTAGTAATGATGATAATGAGCTAGTTTGGTGTGATATAAATACTAATGAATTTCCTCTATATTCTCCAGTAATTATTGGAGAATCTAGGGGAAATTCATTAGTATTTATATCACAACATAGTAGCTCATTATCATCACTACTGGAAGTCCAGTGCAGAAAGGAATAGGAGGTAAGATAGAGCAAGCTATAAGAGAAAAATAAAAAGATGACAATGATAATGAAAGATATATGAATAACGAAATTTACTGATGTCAACCTGGTTAACAAAAATGCATATTGAGCTTCTGAAGCTCCATGTTAGGCTTAAGCTCCAGCTCAATTAGCAAAAGCTAAATTACAGCTATTTGATATCATTCACACAATTCTGGGATATGAGCTCAAAATCCCATGAAGAAATGTCGTCTCCTTGAATTATGGTATCAAACGTTCAAGTACAGAACCAGAATCTTTTTAAATTATGGTATCAATCAAAGTACAGTACCAGAATCTTTCTAAGAAATGTCATCTCTTTAAATTAAGGTATCAATCGTTAAAGTACAGTACAATTACCAGAATCTTTCTAAGAACTGTTGTCTCCTTAAATTACGGAATCAACCGTTAATTACAGTATCAGAATCTTATTAAGAAATGTTGTCTCCTTAAATTACTGTATCAATCATTCAAGTACAGTACCAGAATCTTTCTAAGCAATGTTGTCTCCTTAAATTACGGTATCAATCGTTAAAGTACTGAACCAGAATCTTTCTAAGCAATGTTGTCTCCTTAAATTACGGTATCAATCGTTAAAGTACTGAACCAGAATCTTTCTAAGAAATGTTGTCTCCTTAAATTAAGGTATCAATCGTTAAAGTACAGTACCAGAATCTTTCTAAGCAATGTTGTCTCCTTAAATTACGATATCAACCTTTCCAGTACAGTACCAGAATCTTTCTAAGAAATGTCGTCTCCTTGAATCACGGTGTCAATCGTTCAAGTACAGTACCAGAATCTTTCTAAGAAATGTTGTCTCCTTAAATTACTGTATCAATCATTCAAGTACAGTACCAGAATCTTTCTAAGCAATGTCGTCTCCTTGAATTACGGTATCAATCGTTGAAGTACAGTACCAGAAACTTTCTAAGAAATGTCGTCTCCTTAAATTACGGTATCAATCGTTAAAGTACAGTACCAGAATCTTTCTAAGAAATGTCGTCTCCTTGAATTAGGTATCAATCATTTAAGTATAGTACCAGAATCCAAGAAATGTCATCTCCCTAAATTACGGTATCAACCGTTTAAGTACAATACCAGAATCTTTCTAAGCAATGTTGTCTCCTTAAATTAAGGTAGCAATCGTTCAAGTACAGTACCAGAATCTTTCTAAGAAATTATGTCTCCTTAAATTACAGAATCAACCATTTAAGTACAGTTCCAGAATCTAAGAAATGTTGTCTCCTTAAATTACGGTATCGATAGTTTCAGTACGGTACCTGAATCTTTCTAAATCTGAATGAGAAACTATGAAAATCCCAGTTATATTGGAGCCAACTAAAGGTTTTTGACTATCTACAGGCCTTCTCCACCATGAGGCTCAATACTATATAGTACTCTAGAATTTTCATTCCAGCTGTGACCAACTTGTGGAATGATCTTAATCGGGTAGCTGAATTGGTAGAACTTCAAAAGTTCAAACTTGCAGCAAACGTTTTTATGTTGAAAAGGCTGACATAAGTCTTTATAGTATATATATGAAACATCTGTTATAATGTTGTTAATGTTTTTAAAATATTTTATTCTAATTGTTCATTACAGGTACTTATATCGTTTATTTATTTCCTTAATCCATCTCCTTAATGGGCGATTTTTCCCTATTGGAGCCCTTGGGCTTGAAGCATCTTGCTTTTCCAACAAGGGTTGTAGCTTAGCTAGTAATAATAAAAAGAATAATCAGAAAACCTTAAAAAGTGAATCTTACGAACCTATTAAGAGCAGTATCAATGTACAAATAAAAAGAAGAGAAGACAAAGAGAGAAATTATAAAAACCCCAGAGATATCAGAGCCAACAAAATGCTTGTCTTATCATCTACAAGTATCATGAAATCTTGAAAAATGAAAAGTTAATTGTATGTCACTATCAAGAACAGCTTCCGCGTTTCAGCAAAATCTGGTAATAATTTCATACCTAGATGTCAATTCTCACTAAAAATGAGCGGAATATACTCTTAAGTACTCTTGGTGGATTGCCATTTAAAAAAGCCAAGGATAAAGATTCAATATTTGCTAATAAATATTGTACAGTAATGACTCTACTCTGTTCTCTTGCTTGAGGGTACAATCAGGCACACTATTCTGTTTCACTATTTCCTTTCCTCACTGGGATATTTTCCCTGTTGGAGCCCTTGGGCTTATATTAACCTGCTTTTCCAACTAGGATTGTAGCTTAGCTTGTAATAATAATACAGTAGCTATAGCATCCCACTTTTCCAACCAGGGTTGTAGCTGAACTATTACTAACAATAATAACTCAGTAGTTATAGAATCCTGCTTTTCCAACCAGGATTGTAGCTTAGCTTGTAATAATAATACAGTAGCTATAGCATCCCACTTTTCCAACCCGGGTTGTAGCTTAACTATTACTAACAACAATAACACAGTAGCTATAGCATCCTGCTTTTCCAACCAGGATTGTAACTTAGCTAGTAATAATAATACAGTAGCTATAGCATCTTGCTATTCCAACCAGGATTGTAGCTTAGCTAGTAATAATAATACAGTAGCTATAGCATCCTGCTTTTCCAACCAGGGTTGTAGCTTAACTATTACTAACAATAATAACACAGTAGCTATAGCATCCTGCTTTTCCAACCAGGATTGTAGCTTAACTTGTAATAATAATACAGTAGCTATAGCATCGTGCTTTTCCAACCAGTGTTGCAGCTTAGCAAGTAATAGCAATAAAGTATCTATCATCATGATAAGTAAACAGTGGTCCAAATATGTTAATTAGCACTCCTTTTTCATGCGTAAACATTACATAAACAAAAGAAACTGTTATATCATCAACTTCATAATATTCCATCCACCGTAAGCTAATCTAACCGAGATTACGTGACCCTGATTTATCTAAAGCCTATATCACATCTTTTCTACAAGGGTAAGAGGCTAGATAAAACAGTTGGAACAATGTTTATGCAGTTATATATCACACTTTTACTTGTACAAATAAGTTTATAGTATTACAAAAGTGTTATCCCCTTCACCCCCATGGACGTATCGGTACGTCCTTGGAAAAAACGGCTATTTACATTGTTTGCATATTTTTAATAACTTTATGAGGAACTTCAGGCATTTTCCAAAAGAATGAGACCAACCTGACCTCTCTATGACAAAAATTACGGCTGTTAGAGCAATTTGAAAAAAAAAAGAAAACGCCTGGGGGTAAAAGGGTTAACATACACAACGCTCAGCTACGCTTTAAATCTGAAAAAAAAAAAAAAACAGCATGCTACTCAACATCAAATTACAGTACTGAAATTTTAGACAAATACTGTACTGTAAAATCCACGAGTACTGAATAAACAGTACAGTAAAAAGATTACTCTAGCCTACATATACACTGGTACAGGAAACTTGCAACTGTGACAAACTTTGATGTTTGTAACCTCCTTCAAACCTTAATTAAGGTACAAATTTTGCATGATAATATTAATTTAAAAAATTAGTTGCATTTACAGTACAGTATTAATGGAATTACAGGTAAGGAAATATCGTATTTGGGGTCTTCATATATCGCGGTATTTTCGAAATTTCCGGAAAATCAGCGATATGTTTATATATATGGGTTATGATAAAAATCCGCAAAGTGGTGAATCCGCGATGGTCGAACCGCGAAGCAGCGAGGGCTCACTGTACTTTATTCCGAACAAAATAATAGTAAGAACTGTGTAGACGTTAAACAAAAACAATATACTGAGCAGTACTTAACGGCGTATGAACCCAAATCTAAAGAGGCCCACGAACGTTCGTCACAGGTTGCGAGTTTACTGAAGTCACCGTACAGTAAAAGAAAACGGGAACACTCACCAGCCCAGGATGCTGAAATGATGTGGACAATAGGGGAATCTGGATGACTCATGTTATTGTTCAGTAGTTTTTTCATTTGTGAATATGAGCAAAAGTAGATGGCTCTGGAGGGAGCTACACCAACCAGATTTGGGCCCAGACCTCGGAACAGAGCTCGAGGGCCCTCGACTTCCACTATATACCTGGTTAAAGAAAAGAAAAATTCAAATTATACATTTATGCTCGAACTACGAACAGTTCATAAGATTTTAAAGTATTTTTTCAGTTTTGTTAGAAATAAGGATATCTAAATTCTTATTTCTAACGCAACAATGAAAATATGCCTAAAAACTCTTTCATCTTACACGACACTCATTACCATTTATCAAGTTAATTTGCTGCTTTTATCTGCTTGATAAACAAGTGAAATGCCTAAAGGTAACAGCAGATTATATCTCCTATACTGTAGTAACTAAGTTACTGTACCAGCCGTGTGTCACATGATCGTACATAGTTCATTTTGTGTATATACTATGCTTGTATCTTCGCTCTTCCCTCGCACTAAAATGAACCAGATTAAAAAAGGCTGCTTTTCTCCTCAGTAACAGTGTCTGTTTTTTAAACATGAAATTTCTTGTTGCTTTGAGCTTTTGTATATAAAGGAGAGTGTTCTATAATAAATTTACTCAGTTGCTTTCAACCTCCCTTTGAGTCACAACCTTCTCTCGGCCCGTCACATTACAGAGAGAACTTACTAATTATAGTTGCCACAGTACCTTAACGAACATTACTTTGTCTTGGAACTACCCGGCAGCTTACCATAAGTGTATATATACTAAACATTGTGAAAGAGCATTCCTAGCCTTGTCTAAGTCAATCTTTCAAAGTGGGCTAGATTTTAAGCGAAATATTCTTGTACACAAAATGAGAGGCTAAGTTAGACTTAGATGCCTAAGTTCCTTGTCTAAAGAAAAAAAAAACAGACTACATGCATAGCCACTTTCAATCTCTTAACCACAACCCATGATATTCATCCATCCAATTGAGAGTAAACAAATAAAGCTTAAAGCTATGAGACATGTATGTTGTGATACTATAGTAGTACTACTGTATATAGTTTTTCCATTTTTCTTCCCATTTGCCAATTCCAACAATCCTGTCATCTTTTTCAAGTGTCTTTTCCTGATCCAATGGGTTGAGTGACATATCTTCCATTTCATGGTTTTTGTGACACCAGTGCTAATTTGTGAGAGCCTATTGGAAACGTCGCTGCCTGCAATCCGCTGGACTGGGGTTTGAGACCCCCTCAAGCTTGATAGATTCTAGTAATGGCTGCAACTTCACCATCCTTGTGAGATAATGATGGGGTGTTTCGGGGAGCCTATAGGTCTACCTTCTGAGTCATCAGCAGCCATTGCCTTCCCCTGATCTTAGCTTGGATGGAGAGGGGGCATGGGGCACTAATCATATGTATATATGGCCAGTCTGTAGGGCATTGTTAATGTCCCTTGCCTCTGCCATTCATGAGCAACCTTTAAATAGAGGACACTACTATATCAGGAGGCTTCGCATGTTCTTGCACGAAAGCAACATTGGAGATGGAACATTGTGAACAGTTTAGATGAACAATAATCTGGATGAGAGAACTTATACTGTACTGTATTGTGAAATACATGCAGACTTAAATGAATGTTTTGCTCCATGTAAATAGTTGAAAATTAATGTTTTGAGCAGAAAAGGCTGCTGGAAAATGTAATCGCATTTCCATGTGGTTTTTTCTTGCGATTGCTTTACAATGAGCGATGTACTTGTCGTGTACTGTAATAAGGTTTCTTGGCCAGTTCTTCATGAGTCGAGTATGACTCATTAGGCTGGTTGATCTCCTCCCTTCTAATTATAACTAATAAGGTTTCTTACCATAGAAAAAAGGTATAGTGGTGTTATGGTGTACAGTGTAGCATTTGTTTATAGTAATGCGTAAAATCTAATCTACTGTACAAGTTTTATTCGAAAGAAGTATTGGGAATATTCATTAGTTTCAGTGAACATGAGTACAGTATTGTACATATTCAAGGTGAGCTATTTTCATTCTAATATATATGTGATTTTTTTTAGTATGGTGTAATAAAGTATCTAATATAAAAATGTAAGGTCAGGTTTGAGAAGTATTACTGAAAGACTGTACAGATACTCTTCAACTTACAAACTTAACCCTTTTACCCCCAATGGACGTACTGGTACGTTTCACAAAACTCATCCCTTTACCCCCATGGACGTACGGAAACGTCTTTGCAAAAAACTGCTTTTTACATTTTTTTGCATACTTTTGATAACTTTATGAGAAACTTCAGGCATTTTCCAAAAGAATGAGACCAACCTGACCTCTCTATGACGAAAATTAAGGCTGTTAGAGCAATTTTAAAATAAATCTATTGCAAAATGTGCTTGAAAAAAAAAAAACCCTGGGGGTTAAGGGTTGGAAAGTCCCAAATAGCTAGGGGTTAAAAGGGTTAATAAGTTTCAGGAAGCTGTTTGTAAGTCGAAGTGTTTGCATGCCGAATTTTGTTACATTTTGGCCTAGTGCAGGCCTAACCTGAATCCCAGGCCTATGCTTTCCAGCTACAAAAGTCAACAAACAGTCAGTCGGTTTCATATGAAAATATATATCAGGTTATTGCAAGTGTCATTCTGCTTACTGTATTAACCCTTTTACCACCGCCATAAGGTTAAATTTCAAGCACATTTTGCTATATATTTTTTTCAAATTGCTCTAACAGCCTTAATTAATCAGGTTGGTCTCATTCTTTTGGAAAATGCCTGGTTTCTCAAAAAGTTATAAAAAACATGTAAATAACAGTGTTTTACAAGAACGTACCGGTACGTCCTTTGGGGGCGAAAGGGCTAAAAGATATAATACCGTTTAATTACAGCATTATTTTATCTTTGTTATTTTCATTTGGATTTGTGTTTGCAAGGCAAATGTTTTTAAGTTGGGGACCTGCGATTGTGTGTGACTACAGTCAATTCTTTTTAGTGAGGCAGATTTGCACAGACTCGCAGCGGTGCACTTTTAGCTCGGAAAAGTTTCCTGATTGCTGATTGCTTGGACAAGAATATTCTAACCAATCAGCGATTAGGAAACTTTTCAGAGCTAAAAGGGCACCACTGCGAGTCAGCGCAAATGCGCCTCATTGAAAAAAATTGAGTATAGATAGTTGAATGAAGTAGAAAATACATAGAAAGCGAGATCGATTCAGGTCCATGGTGTCCCAAATTTGACACAAAAATAAGGTCCATAGTGTCCCAAATTTGACACAAAAATAAGGTCCATAGTGTCCCAAATTTGACATAAAAATAAGGTCCATAGTGTCCCAAATTTGACACAAAAATAAGGTCCATAGTGTCCCAAATTTGACACAAAAATAAGGTCCATAGTGTCCCAAATTTGACACAAAAATAAGGTCCATAGTGTCCCAAATTTGACACAAAAATAAGGTCCATAGTGTCCCAAATTTGACACAAAAATAAGGTCCATAGTGTCCCAAATTTGACACAAAAATAAAATCCATAGTGTCCCAAATTTGACACAAAAATAAGGTCCATAGTGTCCCAAATTTGACACAAAAATAAGGTCCATAGTGTCCCAAATTTGACACAAAAATAAGGTCCATAGTGTCCCAAATTTGACACAAAAATAAGGTCCATAGTGTCCCAAATTTGACACAAAAATAAAATCCATAGTGTCCCAAATTTGACACAAAAATAAAATCCATAGTGTCCCAAATTTGACACAAAAATAAGGTCCATAGTGTCCCAAATTTGACACAAAAATAAGGTCCATAGTGTCCCAAATTTGACACAAAAATAAGGTCCATAGTGTCCCAAATTTGACACAAAAATATACCAGCAAAAAACTTGACCTGAATCCCCTTGCCAACTAGACAATAGATTAGCAGCAGTCAGGGACATTCATCTTCAGCTTCGACTATTTTTAGATTAGCTCTTTTCTGAACTCTCATTGCATTCCAGTCCTTTTCATTTATCTTTCCTACCACATGTCATCACAGATCTTTCTCATTCTCTAATTACAAAGTTTTTACCTGGAGCTGTACCAATATTCACATAAAACTAGTAAAATCATGTATCTTTTATGTTTAAAACAACTATAAAATCATATGTATTTTACATAAACAAAATACAGTACTTGCTTATGCACAATCAATTTTATGTTTAAAACTAAAATCATATGTATTTCACGTAAACAAAGTACTTTTGTACGTACAATTAATTTTATGTTTAAAAACTAAAATCATATATATTTACGTAAAAGTACTTTTGTACGTAATTAACTTTATGTTTAGAAACTAAAATCATATATGTTTATGCAAACAAAGTACTTTTGTACGTACAATTAATCTTGTGTTTAAAAACTAAAATCATATATATTAACGTAAACAAATTACTTTTGTACGTACAATTAAGCTTATGTTTAAAAACTAAAATCATGTATATTTACGTAAACAAAGTACTTTTGTACGTAAAATTAATTTTATGTTTAAAAACTAAAAACATACTGTATATCTTTTACGTAAACAAATTACTTTTGTACGTACAAACAATTTTATGTTTAAAAACTAAAATCATTTATATTTACGTAAACAAAGTACTTTTGTACGTACAATTAATCTATAGTGCTGTGGTACTTTCACCCAACTCATCAGATGGGAGTAAACCCAGCACTTCAAAACAAAAATACCTTGCTTCATTATCACCTAAACAATAACTCATCTTAAAAGTGCCATGATAATCAGATTTGAACCACGAACAAGAACATCAAATCAAATCTCAAGTTACGTACAGCAACAAATTGTTATCTCGCAGGATGTAAAGCATCAGAACTTTCTATGCACTTCGCTGAAGAACATACTTGAAGTAAAGAGGTATAAAAAAAGGTATGATAATTATCCCTAATCTACCGAAAAATACAGATAACCAGAACAAATTTTGTCACGTACAGCAATAATTTATGTCACAGGATGTACGCATTAGAACTTGCAATGTACAAGGTACAATGATTATTTTAAATCTTCCTTAACCCTTTTACCTCCAATGGACGTACTGGTACGTTTCACTAAACTCATCCCTTTACCCCCCTGGACGTACTGGTACGTTTCACTAAACTCATCCCTTTACCCCATGGACGTACTGGTACGTCCTTGCAAAATACTGCTATTTACCTTTTTTTTTTTGGCATATTTTTGCTAACTTTTTGAGAAACTTCAGGTATTTTTCAAAAGAATGAGACAAACCTGACCTCTCTATGACGAAAATTAAGCCTGTTAGAGCAATTTAAAAAATACATATTGCAAAATGTGCTTAAAAAAAAAATAAAAAAAAAGCTTCGGGGTTACGGGTTGGAAAGTTCCAAATAGAGAAGGTTAGAAGGAGCCTCGTGAGTGGCAGTACAGAGGGAGCTGTGAAAGAGACCCCGACACAGGGAGAGAAAGAAAGAAAAAAAGAGAAAGTGTGAGACGGTGTGTGAAAGCCCCAGGGAGAGAGAGCGTGGGTTAAAAGGAAAATAACGACTAATTCATTATCAAAATTATAACTCCAGCTTTGTAGGAAGGAACAAAGAGCATTACAAACAGCATAAAGATGCATTTCAATAGTGTGCAGTATGAGCAAGCAACTGCTATGGAGCCCAGAAGAGCTTCAGATTGTTACATAAATAAAACCTTACAAAACAAAATCAAGCACGAGGAAAAGCTTATGTACAAGAAAACAAATATGCGGGATAATCATAACAAACTTAACCATTCACTTTATACCCATTGACTTGATTTCCTAACCTACATAACATGACTGATATACTAAGGACTAAATTGTTATTGCTTACAATTAATGTCTAACTGTCAAAGTACTACAGTATCTAAAATACATTACCCATATATTACAGTAACATATGAAAACTGGTCACTAAAGCTTTAACCCTTTCACCCCCAAAGGACGTACCGGTACGTTCTTGCAAAACACTGTTAATTACATAATTTTACATATTTTTGATAATTTTATGAGAAACTTCAGGCATTTTCCAAAAGAATGAGACCAACCTGACCTCTCTAGGACAAAAATTAAAAAATTAAGCTTTTTAGAGCAATTTAAAAAAATTATATAGCAAAATGTGCTCGAAATTTAACCTTATGGTGGGGGTAAAAGGGTTAAAATATGCAGCCCCAAGGCACAGAAAACCAAAAGACCGAAAATACCAAGGCTTTCGAGAGGACACTGAATAATTTCTGGTTTTCTAAGTACTTCAATAATGTGGATTTGACAATAAACAAGCAATATTCTGTGCGAAATGCTGAATGCCTTGGAATATATATACAGTATGATAAACGGACTCTGAAGGTCTGCAGTGTGTCGGGTTCAATGCAGTAATGGACTCGGAAAATCAGCCCCTAAAGTCAGTAATTACTTTTTCGTTTAAAAAAATAAAAATACATAAATACATATATATACCAAGACACTTCCCTCAACTTTGAGGGGTAGCCCACATCAAACAAATGAAAAAATGGGGACCTTTCCTCTCTACGCTCCTCCCAGCCTGACAAGGGACTCAACCAAGTTTACTTTTTCTTTTAAAAAAAAATAAAAATACACAAATACATATATATAGCAAGACACTTCCCTCAATTATGGGGGGTAGCCGACATCAAACAAATGAAAAAAAGGGGACCTTTCCTCTCTACGTTCCTCCCAGCCTGACAAGGGACTCAACCAAGTTTACTTTTTCTTTTAAAAAAATAAAAATACATAAATACATATATATACCAAGAAACTTCCCTCAATTTTGTGGGGTAGCCGACATCAAACAAACGAAAAAATGGGGACCTTTCCTCTCTACGTTCCTCCCAGCCTGACAAGGGACTCAACCAAGTTTATTAAAAAAAATTAAAAGTATAAAGTGAAAACGCTACTTACTTGAGGCAATGGAAGAGGGACAGCGTGTTTGGCTGACCCGGTGGATTGGGCAGCTGGTGGGACAGGTGAACCACCTGAGTGCTACTTGTAAGTGCACTAGTGCATAGTCTTCTGGAAGCATTTCCCCTCAAGTGTTGCGCGGGCATCGTGGGGCAAGTGGTCGTCCCGCCATGCTGCGCAGCAGGAGGCGGCAAAGGTCCGCCGCCCATCAACGAGAAGGTAGACGACTGGAGTCTCGTCTTGACCACCTCTAAGGGGCAGGTCGCCACAGCACCCATGGTACCACCGCACCTATGCAAAGAATCAGTGGAAAAAAGCCAAAATAAAATATTAATGTCATGCTTGGTAACACAAACCACAAGTTTATGAACTTAAGACTCTAACACTTTATCAGTCTCTACGCAAAACCTGATCCCCCATTCTACATATTTTCTTTGCTTAAAACCAATACCTAATTATGATCTCCAAAGAATCAGAGCAAGAAAGCCAAAATAAAATGTTAATGTCTTGCTTAGTAACACAATACCCAAGTTTATGAACTTACGACAATTATAAGACACTTACACCTTATCAATCTCTACACAAAACCTGATCCTCTGTTCTACATATCTTCTTTGCTTAACACCAATACCAAATTATGATCTCCAAAGAATCAGTGCAAGAAAGCCAAAATAAAATATTAAAGCTATTAATGTTATGCTTGGTAACATAATCCGTAAGGTTCATGAACTTAAGACAATTAAAGACGGGGTGTATGTATGATAGCGGCCACCCATATGTATGATGACAGCTGACTACGAATACAGCAGCATAAGGGGGTTGCAAGGGGGCATTAGGCTCCCTCTAGGTAAGGACACAACTTGTAGGTTTGGTTAGGGGGGAAAGTTTAGTTTAGTTGGTGTCCATATTTTATGCTCGCTGGAGGAACTGGCCACTGATATACAAAGGCTCCTTAAAGACTAACACCTTATCAATCTCTGCAAAATCTGATCCCTTGCCTTACAGGAGTTCTGCTAAACAACAATACCTTCTATGATTACATAAAATGTCCCCAAGTCATTCCCTCCTACCAAACTGCTAATACATTCAGAAGGTGCTTCATTTATACCGTACAGCTGCGAATGCATTACAATTTTGCTGTCTGAATACTAACCTAGTTTAGGGTACAGTACGTGGAAGAAGTAAGTAATAGGAGCTTGCTTTTAAATATAAATACGGTGGGGTATGTAAGTCTTTGGTCGTACTTACAAGGTTATGTTTTCCTTAAAATACCTTTTTAAATTATTATCGTTTTTATTACTTGCTAAGTAAGCAATATCTGTACTTGGAATAACATAAGTGTTTTGCAAAATGAGAGAACCTTGATCATTTCTTCATATTTAATCATAATGAAATACAATATTAGTAGTCATTATCAATATATGATCCTTTCCTATATTCCTTCATAATGAAATACAATACTATCAGTCAATATTAATAAATGATCCTTTTTATATATTTGTAACGAGATAAAACCCTAAATCACTTAACGGGTACTATAGCATGCATGTTATAAGTACATGTACAGTATTTTCTTCTAAATGTACAGGAACCTATTCAAATTAAGTAGGGGATCTCTTCAGATGAAATGGTCTACTGCTTAGGTAGGGGGAAGATTTTGTATAAAGTACAGTAATACCCCAGGATATGAAAGTTTCTGTACTGTATACAAAAAGCTCATCATGTAATACGAGAAAGATTTTTTTTGCCTCATATTACAAAAAAATACTTAGGATACAAAACAAAATTCATGCTGTTAGGTCAGGTATATTGAGTGATTCAAATGTATTTAGCTTCATCACACAAAAAAAAATGTTATGAAAGCCACTCCCGAATGAATTAATTTTGTATCCTGAAGTACCACTGTATTAACCCTTTTACCCCCAGGCTCTTTGGAAATTTCCAACCCTTAACCCTCAAGGGGTTATTTTTTCCCCAGCACATTTTGCAGTATATTTTTTTCAAATTGCTCTAACAGCCTTAATTTTTGTTATAGAGAGGTCAGGTTGGTCTCATTCTCTTGGAAAATGCCTGAATTTTCTCAAAAAATTATCAAAAATATGAAAAAAAAAGTCTATAGCATTTTTTTGCAAGGACGTACCGGTACGTACATGGGGGTAAAAGGATGAGTTTTGTGAAACGTACCAGTACGTCCTTCTGGGGTAAAAGGGTTAAGAAAATACATGGTACATCACAGACACAACTGGACATTTTTACTTTAAAAGAGAATTGAATAATGAGCCTGTGATTCATGATATACACTGTACTATGCACTCTTCTCAAGGCCATTATATTTAATTCTGAAATTGTTACACTGTTGAATTCAGTGTCTAGTAACACGAGCAAGCATTTAAGGGATTTTGACGAAGGAAAAATCTATTTCTGAGGAGAGACCTGTGACGCCCGGTGAAAAAGTCCTTCTTTCTACTTTTTCATCTTTATTATACAGATATCTACAAATAGCAAAATTGGCATTAAATTGAAAAAATACATTACAGATTATCTGAACACACTGTACAGATTATATACGGAAAACAGAGACAAACAAATGCAAATGAAATATAAAAAACGCATCCTTTATCATTACACTATTTGAATACCATTTTCTTGACCCCAGTTGAATAAACATATCAATTCGACCTGTTTGATACAAATTAATAAGAATATTATATGTATTACTTCATATTTATCGTAGAATATTTTCTTATTTACTTCGCAGTCACTTCATATAACCAATGTTTTCCGCATATACAGCACATCTTAATGATTTCAATTGTTGAAACCTGGATAAGCACGTAAAAGGGAATACTGCCTAACTATAACTTACAAAATAAATGCGCCCGACAGTAATTATCCTGTTTATAAACTCTCTGTACTGAAGGCACTTTGATGTTACTGTTATTAAAATAATCTATTTTTCCTTGTTTCCTTTCCTCACTGGAATACTTTCCCTGTTGGAGCCCCTAGGCTTATAGTATCCTACTTTCCAACTAGGGTTGTAGTTTAGCAAATAATTATAATAATAAGGTGCAACAATCCTGTATATTTTTTTCTTTCTGTAGCTTTATAAAAATGCCATATTTTTTAACACATTCTCAATCACATAGAAGAGTTTGTCAGCTCTGGCTATATTACTGCCATAGGTAATGGCACTTCCAATGCTGTATACAATAGTTAACAACAAGCAAGAAAAACTTTCCCATAGCCTATGTACCATAGCCTTCCACTGTCTTGGGTTAGAGTTCTCTTGCTTGAGGGCACACTATCTAATTTTTCCTCCTCTTGTTTTGTTAAAGATTTTATAGTTTATTTAGGAAATATTTATAGTAATGTTATTCTTAAACTATTCTATATTTCATTGTTTCCTTTCCTCACTGAGCTATTTTCCCTGTTGGAGCCCCTGGGCTTATAGCCTCCTGCTTTTCCAACTAGGGTTGTAGCTTAGCAAATAATAATAATATTATGAATACTGTAATGTTAATAGCAGTCTCACAGGTAAAATCAAATATACAGTACAAAATACTGTATTTCAAGTTTGTTTATATATACACTCACAAGACAAACTTTGGCTGTTACCTGCACTTGATAGTTTGTATAAAAAATACAGTATTGTACAAGCTTCAAGTTTACAAATAAAGTAATGAATAATGTCAAATGTTACAAAGAAAGAAATTATGAACTACGAAATAACTTTCTGTTAATAGTTTTATGGGAGGCTACTAAGAAAAAGAAAATGAACAGGTGTTATTTTTTCAATTTCATATAATTAAGTAAAAAACTTTCCTAAAGTTGATAAAACATATACAGTGGTCTTAAAGAGGACAGAATTTTTTGGGAAAAGAATAATTACACAGTGATCTTAAAGAGGACAGAATTTTTTGGGAAAAGAATAATTATAAGTTTGAGAAAATAGCAAACTGTCATAGGACAGTTAAAGTAACTACTATGGTTATTATGACCACGATGGTATTAACTGTAGTGTCTGAGGTGAGATTAACTACTGTAATTATTGTAGCAATACTATATTATTATCAACAGTAGATTCAGGGTAACAACTGCAATTATTGTAGCAATATTATACTATTATTAACAGTAACATCATGGGTGAGAGTAACTACTGCAATTATTGTAGCAATATTTTGTTATTAACAGTGGTATCAGTTGGCGAAAGCAATTACTGTAGTTATAATAGCAATACTATAATGTTATCAGCAATAGTATTGGGGGGGGGATAAAGTAACTACTGTAATATTGTAGCAATATTATGTTCTTGACATTAGTATCAGTTGGTGAAAGTAACTATTGTAGTTATTGTAGCAATACTATTATAATATCAACAATAGTAACAAGGGGGTAAAAGTAACTACTGTAATTATTGTAGCAATATTAAAATGTTATTAACAGTAGTAACAGGGGAGTGGTAGTAACTACTGGAGATGCTGCAGCAATATTACAATGTAATTAACAGTATTATCAGGAGGTTAAAGTATCTACTGTAGTTATTGTAGCAATATTACAATGTTATCAACAGTATTATCAGGAGGTTAAAGTATCTGCTGTAGTTATTGTAGCAATATTACAATGTTATTAACAGTATTATCAGGAGGTTAAAGTATCTGCTGTAGTTATTGTAGCAATATTACAATGTTATTACCAGTATTATTGGGGGGTTAAAGTATCTGCTGTAGATATTGTAGCAATATTACAATGTTATTACATTGGGGGGTTAAAGTATCTGCTGTAGTTATTGTAGCAATATTACAATGTTATTACCAGTATTATTGGGGGGTTAAAGTAACTACTGTAGTTATTGTAGCAATATTACAATGTTATTAACAATATTATCAGGGGGTTAAGGTAACTATGTACTGTAGTTATTGTAGCAATATTACAGTAGGTATTGTAGCAATATTACAATGTTATTAACAGTATTATTAGGGGGGTTAAAGTAACTACTGTAGTTATTGTAGCAATATTAATAGTAGTAACAAGGAAGAAACCATCATTAATGTGGCTGACAGATATTTGAATGTTTAAACCCATGTCTGATGTTCTGCTATGTTAAGCCATGACAATATATCAACAGTAGCCGGCAACCATCTAGAAGGCCAAATTGAGACTAATGTAGACGACGGCTGTCTTTATGGGGCACACTAAAACCAGAGCAACTCAATAACATTCTTGGGAATTTAGATCTTTGATAGATAGAAAAAGCCTATTATTATCATTATTATTACTATCCAAGCTACAACCCTAGTTGGAAAAGCAAGATGCTATAAGCCCAGGGGCTCCAACAGGGAAAAATGGCCCAGTGAGGAAAGGAAATAAGGAAATAAATAAATGAAGAGAACAAATTAACAATAAATCGTTCTAAAAAAAAAAGTAACGTCAAAACAGACATGTCACATATAAACTATAAACAACATCAAAAACAAATATGTCATAAATAAACTATAAAAGGAATATGGGGGTACATACTCCATAAAATACACACAATACAGATGACGACGGACACCATGCTGATAATATAATGAAGTTTGAATAGTTACTACTAAGTAATGAAATTTGTGTGTATATATACAATAACAACAACAATAACAAATGCAGGCCTAAGACATGTCAATTCACACCTGGGCTTAGCTAGCTTTCATCACCACGCTGGCCAGTGCAGACTGGTGATGGTGGGAGATTTTCGTATGATCGTTCACAGCAAAACATTCTCATATGGGTTTATCTGACTAGTACAGCTTTGCTGATCATGGTAATATGTAAACCCTTTCACCACGTTAATGTATCCTCACTCATAAAGGGCTAGTTATTATAATGAAGTACTGTATAGTTATGCAATGAAATTTTTCTATATTTATAAATACATAGAAATAGACATATATATATATATATATATATATATATAGAGCCTTTGTACATCAGCGGCCAGTTCCTCATGCATTCATTAAAAATTGAGGGCGACTATCCTAAACCTTCTCCCCATAACCTAACCTACAAGTCATTTCCTTACCTACTTACCCAATGGGGGGGGGGGGCTGACGCCCCCTGCGACCCTCCTTACACTGCCGTATTCCAAGTTAGATATAATATACATACAGGTGGCCGCTATCATACATACACCCCTATACCTGTGTATATATATATATATATATATATATATATATATATATATATGTGTGTATATATATATATATACAGATATATATATATATATATATATATATATATATATATATATATATATATATATATATATATATACACACATATATATGTTTATCAAAAACCATACCACCAGCCTGGTATTGTAATTGCTCATAAGAAAACCAAACTAACTTGAGGACAATTAGCATATACAGCTAAAAACAAGACTTTGTTTACAATCACTGATGATAAACATAACTTTTGTATATAAACAACTTAAAAACAATTCAAATTTCAAAGTGTCTAATCTAAGTTGTTCATGTAGCCAAAGTAAATTATGATACTTTATGATAAAAAACCATATAGTTATCAACCTAGCGTTCGAGCGACAGATATGACTACATTTGAAACACTTGAACTACAAGTGTAGTTCATAGGCTACATTCTATATATGGAATGTATAAAACAAATTTGTCAAATATGGCACTATATCTATTCACTATGTTTTACCAGTTACTTTGTTCCCTTTATGGAAAAATTATTAAATGGCAAATTACATTCACCACTATATCAGGTTAGTTTGGCCGGACGGGTAAAATTATAGAAAATGTTGCCTCTTCCTTAACTATAATAAAACCCATTTGAGGATGCTGGTACCTACGTTTGGTTGCATAAACTGGCATTAGGCTAAATTATCAAGCTTGTAAATTGGCATTAGGTTAAATTATCAAGCTTGTAAATTGACATTAGGTTGTATTATCAAGCTTGTAAATTGGCAATAGGCTAAATTATCAAGCTTGTAAAATGGCATTAGGTTAAATTATCAAGTTTACAAATTGCCATTAAACTATATAATCAAGCTTAGAAATTGAAATAGGCTATATAAATTTATCAAGCTTAGAAATTGGCATTAGGCTATAATAATATCAAGCTTACAAATTGACATTAGGCTATAATATCAAGCTTACAAATTATCATCAAGCTACGAAATCGAATTAGGCTATATCATTTTACCAAGCTTAGAAATTGGCATTAAGCTATAATATCAAGTTTACAAATTAGCATTAAGCCATATAAGAAAGCTTACAAATTAGCATTAAGCCATAATAGCAAGTTTACAAATTAGCATTATGCTATTTCATGAAGCTTATATAACCAAAGCAATGGTCTACAATATAGCTGACCTATTCCACTAATCCCGTATCGAATAAAAAAAGAAAGAAAAAAAAAATACCGGTCAGCCAGACTTAGCCTCAGGCACACGTTACGTAGCATACGAATCTAAAAACCACTTACAGCTTTTATAACTCTATAATAAATTTACCATAACGAGACTATACCTGTATGTCAATCATTCATATATAAGTATATATAAGTATTTCACCTATTAAATAAACCTGTTTGTGTTAAGATAAAAGCAATTTATGGAACGTTGCATAAATTCGATAAAAACTATGCACCGGCTTC
>NC_090732.1:48906414-48921414 GCF_036898095.1 Palaemon carinicauda | reverse complement strand
TGACCCGAAATTACTTAAATGTATAAAAAGTGGAATAATAAATACTTTTAGTGTAAATTTATTCACGAGTTGATATGTTTTTTTTTTCTTTTATTTAAACATATATGAAGAGTAAAAGTTTCAATTGTGAATACAGTATATGTTAAGTAAAACAATATTCATGGAAATATACTAAGAACTGTAAATGTACATTTCCTAATAAAAAAAAAAAAGAAAAAAAGGGTAAAATTTGTTTTCAGATTAACCGCAAAGAAAACGTGTTCCATTATTGCTTGGAGAAAATAAGACTCATAAAATACAAGAGTAAAGAATGTGCTTTGAATTGCTATTTGAGACTAAATATTACAATATTAATACTTCAGTAGTATCGTACTTTATTTAGAAATATTTGCAGCACAAAAAGGGGAAACATAAAACATAATCTTTTAAACCATGGGCCTCTTTCGTACAATCTGCCCAGCTGCTGTGTTATTATTATTATTATTATTAGTAGTAGTAGTAGTAGTAGTAGTAGTAGTAATAGTAGCTAAGCTACAACCCTAGTTGGAAAAAAACAGGATGCTATAAGCCCAAGGGCTCAAACAGGGAAAATAGCCCAGTGAGGAAAGGATATGAGGAAACAGCTAGAATAGTGTGGCTGAGTGTACGCTCAAGCAAGAGAACTCTAACGAAAAACAGTGGAAGACCACTGTTTTTGGGGCTAGAGTTTTCTTGTACATATGTCCTTTTAGCTTTAAACACACACACACACACACACACACACACACACACACACACACACACACACACCTACACAAGATACCTTTGTCTTTGAAATAAATCTATGTCATCAGTTTTACTCCAAAACCCATATTAAATGTAAAAATGTCTGGGTTCTACATCATTCGAAAAGATGCGCACCAGAACGTCAGCCGGGCAAGCGCAACCGCCACACTGTGGTGGCCAATCACAGCAGTGGCCTCCCCATTAAACAGCTTAAACTGACGGTCCCGGGCTGGGATCGATCTGCTGCCATAAGAATTCTAGGCAAATGCATTATCACTGTACTATTATTATTATTATTATTATTATTATTATTATTATTATTATTATTATTATTAGCTAAGCTATATCCCTAGTTGGAAAAGTAGGATGCTATATGCCCAAGGGTTTCACCAGGGAAAAATAGCCCAGTGAGGAAAGGAAATAAATAAACTATATAAGAAGTAATGAAAAATTAAATTAAAATATCTTGAGAACCGTAACAACATTAAAAAGATCTTTCTTATATAAACTATAAAAAGAGACTAATGTCAGTCTGTTCAACATGAAATTATAGAAAATAGTTTCTATGGGGAATGACGTAAAGACAATAAAAGGTAATTTGCAAGACCAAAATAACTGTAAATGCCTGGCAACATTAATTCCAGGATTTTTTTTTTTTTTTTTTTTTTTTTTTTTTTTTTTTTTTTTTTTTTTTTACAGGTATGACGAACGAGAACTGAAAGGTCATTAACAAGAGTTTGCAGATGCTCGTAGAACCCTAGAACTTAAGACATTTTATGTCAGCCCTCAGTATTCTTCATCCATCGCCTTTCTATTTGTCAGTTCCATTTCAAATTACATATTAGATGCCACGGTCTGCCAGGTATAATGAATAGGCCGTGAAAGATCATTAGCAAGATTGTATGGATGCTTGCAGAACCTTAAAACCTAAGAGATTTTATGCCAGCCTTCCGTATTCTGCATGAGTGAACGGGTGCTTGCAGAACCCTAAAGCCTAAGAGATTTTATGCCAGCCTTCCGTATTCTGCATGAGTGTACGGGTGCTTGCAGAACCCTAAAGCCTAAGAGATTTTATGCCAGCCTTCCGTATTCTGCATGAGTGAACGGGTGCTTGCAGAACCCTAAAGCCTAAGAGATTTTATGCCAGCCTTCCGTATTCTGCATGAGTGTACGGGTGCTTGCAGAACCCTAAAGCCTAAGAGATTTCATGCCAGCCTTCCGTATTCTGCATGAGTGCACGGGTGCTCGCACAACCCTAAAGCCTAAGAGATTTCATGCCAGCCTTCCGTATTCTGCATGAGTGCACGGGTGCTCGCACAACCCTAAACCCTAAGAGATTTCATGCCAGCCTTCCGTATTCTGCATGAGTGCACGGGTGCTCGCAGAACCCTAAAGCCTAAGAGATTTTATGCCAGCCTTCCGTATTCTGCATGAGTGAACGGGTGCTTGCAGAACCCTAAAGCCTAAGAGATTTTATGCCAGCCTTCCGTATTCTGCATGAGTGAACGGGTGCTTGCAGAACCCTAAAGCCTAAGAGATTTCATGCCAGCCTTCCGTATTCTGCATGAGTGCACGGGTGCTCGCACAACCCTAAAACCTAAGAGATTTCATGCCAGCCTTCCGTATTCTGCATGAGTGCACGGGTGCTCGCAGAACCCTAAAGCCTAAGAGATTTCATGCCAGCCTTCCGTATTCTGCATGAGTGCACGGGTGCTCGCAGAACCCTAAAGCCTAAGAGATTTCATGCCAGCCTTCCGTATTCTGCATGAGTGCACGGGTGCTCGCACAACCCTAAAACCTAAGAGATTTCATGCCAGCCTCCAGTATTCTGCATGAGTGCACGGATGCTCGCAGAACCCTAAAACCTAAGAGATTTCATGCCAGCCTCCAGTATCCTGCAAGAGTGCACAGATGCTCGCAGAACCCTAAAACCTAAGAGATTTCATGCCAGCCTCCAGTATCCTGCAATTTCATGACAGCCTCCAGTATTCTGCAAGAGTGCACGGATGCTCGCAGGACCCTAAAACCTAAGAGATTTCATGTCAGCCTTCAGTATTCTGCATCAGTATTCTACATCAGGTTTCTTCATAAGTGTACGGATTAAGAGATTTTATGTCAGCCTTCAGTATTCTGCATCAGTATCTACAGGAATATTCTTAATGAGTGCACGGAGGCTTGCAAACCCTAAAATCTAAGAGATCTTATGTCAGCCCTCAGTATTCCTCAACAATATTCTGCATCAGTATTCTGCATGAGTGTATGGATGCTTGCAGAACCCCAAAACCTAAGAGATTTTATGTCAGTCTTAAGTATTCTGCACGAGTGTATGGATGCTTGCAGAACCCTAAAACCTAAGAGATTTCATGCCAGCCTTCCGTATTCCTCAACAGTATTCCCCATTCATCGTCTATCTATTCGTCCCTCGCGACAATTTTATCTGGCAGAGACGCAGGTCGGGTTAGCCTCGCTTTTCGGCCATGGCTCGCTTCCATTTTGCTTGGTGTAGTTCGAAGCAGCCGTCAAACATACGCACGAAAATAAAGCGGCCCGGTGTCTTTTTCAACGCTTCAGTAATGCCAAAGTTCTGCCAAAAGTTACCCCAAGCCAAAACAGATTTAACCCTCCTTCAGGGGACCCTCTGCTCCGTCCTCAAGGGCAGTGTTGTTGTTTTTGAGGACAATCTGATGCAGAGATGTATCATTATTCAGTGGAATGATCGGGTTTATTGGTATACACAATCAAAAATTTGCATTAGATAAACAGTAAATGCCTGACAACATTTATTCCAGGATTTTTACCGTCTTAAAAACGGATTTATTGACTTGAGTTTTTATAATTCACGTAGGAGATATTTATTTTAATTTTTCTACTATTCCCAAAGTATTTTATTTTTCCTTCTTTCCTTTCTTCATTGGGATATTTTACCTTTTGGAGCCCCTGGGCTTATAGCATCCTGCTTTTCCAACTAGGGTTGTAGCTTTGCAAGTGATAATAATAATAATAATAATAATAATAATAATAATAATAATAATAATAATAATAATAAATTAGTGATATTACGGTCAGCAACCGGTAGAATATAAGAACAAAGTATGGTAAAATTACTGTCGCCTGTCTTCTACTGAAATATGGCTGAGAACAGTATATTCTTACGGAGAATTTCCGATCAAGATTACGGTTATTTTAACAGTGTAGCGAGAAATGTCTTTATTTTCCATACGGAGAAAATCACGCATTGGTAGTTGTGGAAAGAGGAGAGTCTTACTCAATTGCTAAATGTGGATAATTATTACTGAGGACTATGAAGCGTGAAGTAGGTGATGACGAGTGGAGAAGTGTTTGATTTCAAAAGCTCAAGATAGAGACGATTGGCGAAATCTAACCGAGGCTCTTTGCGTCAATAGGCGTAGGAGAAGATGATGATGATGATGATAATGATGATGATGATTTACATGAATACTACATGTTTGTACCTTGGATATTTTCCTGGGTATTATTATTATTATTATTATTATTATTATTATTATTATCATTATTATTATACCAATAATAATAATAATAATAATAATAATAATAATTATTATTATTATTATTATTATTATTATTATTATTATTATTATTATTATTATTATTATTATTATTATCACTTGCTAAGCTACAACCCTAGTTGGAAAAGCAGGATGCTATAAGCCCAGGGGCTCCAAAAGGGAAGATAGCCAAGTGAGGAAAGGAAACAAGGAAAAATAAAATATTTTTGAGAAACATTTATAATTTATTTAATATCACAGATGGATGCTTCACCAAAATAAGTAAAAGATATAAAATAGTTTCTGCAAAAGACATATAATTTATTTAATATTACAGGTGGATGACGCTTCAAAAAATAAAAAAGTAAATTTAAAAAAAAGAGTTTCTTCTATATTATGTATTTAATGGAACCTTATATTATCCTTTTATAGCTTAGGGAAATTAACAGAATTCTTATTATATTTCTAAGGATATATTTATCTTAACATATTTTATATTAATTATTCTTTACTTCTAATATAGTTTATTCATTTCATAATTTCCTTTCCTCACTGGATTATTCTTCCCTGTTGGACACCTTGTGCTTATAGTAATAATAATAATAATAATAATAATAATAATAATAATTAATATTTGTTTGGGAAAAAAATTTTGCATTTCAACTCTAGAATTAAAAACTATTATTTCTAAATCCTCTTTTGTTCTTCATAAAAAAATTCTGTAAATTCTTATTTTTTAGTTTATAAATAGAAATATCCCAGAATTAAATAATATATATAAGTTACATAACAATTAAAAATAAATCATTAAGAATCCTTCCTCAGAAAACTGCTGCAATCAAGTAAGGATTTGTTTCATGGTAAAATTCTTGATGCCAGAACGGAAAAAAAAGATATTCTACAATTTTAAACTGAAAAAAACACACAACGAAGAACTGAAAAAAAACACTTAAATAATATACATAAATAACATAATTAATTAAAAATAAATAATTAAGAATCCATCCTCAGAAAACTGCTTCGATCAAGTAAGGATTTGTGTCATGGTAAAATTCTTGATGCCAGAACAAGAAAAAAAAAGTTATTCTACAAAAAAAAAAAAAAAAAAAAAAAAACGCCCGACGAAAAACTGAAGAAAAAAAAATACTTCAACCTTCATTAGTGGTTTTTTTTTTTTTTTTTTTTTTTTTTTTTTTTTTTCTTTATCTGTTCCTTAAACCGCTTCTATCTAGATTCTAAGGTGAAATGTTTCTAGGTGAAACACTTAAACAACCTTGCGTCTGAGTCTGGGCGAAGCATCCCAAAAGCTTGGCACATTTCATATCTTTGCATAATTCATTGTATTCAATTTTACGAATTTACAATTCCTTGTCACTTTATTATTCGTTTTAGGATTGTGGTGGCCGATGTGGTAACGTCCCTAACTGGTGAACGCCAGACTGGGGTTCGAGTCCTGCTCAAACTCGTTAGTTTCTTTGGTTGCTGCAATCTTACCATCCTTGTAAGCTAAGAATGGGGGTTTGGGGGAACCTATAGGTCTATGTGTTGAGTCATCAGTAGCCATTGCCTGGCCCTCCTTATTCCTAACTTGGGTGGAGAGGGGGCTTAGGCACTGATCATATTATTATTATTATTATTATTATTATTCTTGTTCTTGTTCTTGTTCTTGTTCTTCATCATCATCATCATTATCATTATTATTATTATTATTATTATTATTATTATTATTATATTTATTATTATTACAAGCTAGGCTATAACCCTAGTCGGAAAAGCAAGACGCTATAAGCCCAAGGGCTCCAACCGGGAAAAATACCCCAGTGAGGAAAGGAAACAAGGAAATTAATAAACTACAAGAGAAGAATAAACATTGAAAATAAAATATTTAAAGAACAGTAACAACATTAAATTAGATCCTTCACATATAAACTATGAAAACTTTAAAGAAACAAGAGGAAGAGAAACAAGACAGAACAGTGTGCCCGAGTGTACCCCCAAGCAAGAGAACTCTACTCCAAGACAGTGGAAAGTCATGGTACAGAGGCTATGGCACTATTCATTAAATAATATAATGAAGAGAATCATATACTACCACTAGAGAGGGTCTTTTGACTGGCCAGACAGTACTACATTGGATCTTTCTCTCTGGTCACGGTTCATTTTCCCATTCCCTACACATACACCGAATAATCTAGCCTATTCTTTACACATTCTCCTCTGTCCTCATACACCGGACCACACTGAGATTACCAAACAATTCTTCTTATTTCACTGTAATTGTTCAATGGCAACTTTCCTTTTGTTAAGGGTAGAAGAGACTCTTTAGCTATGGTAAGCAGCTCTTCTAGGAGGACACTCCAAAATCAAACCACTGTTCTCTAATATTGGGTAGTGCCATAGCCTCTGTACAATGGTCTTCCACTGTCTTTTGGGTTAGAGTTCTCTTGCTTGAGAGTACACTCGGGCACACTATTCTATCTTATTTCTCTTCCTCTTGGTTTGTTAAAGTTTTTATAATTTATATGAGATATCTATTTTAATCTTGTTGCTCTTCTTAAAATATTTTATTTTTCTTTGTTTCCTTTCCTCATTGAGCTATTTTCCCTGTTGGAGCCCCTGGGCTTATAGCATCTCGCTTTTCCAGCTAGGGTTGTAGCTTAGCAAGTGGTGATAATGATAATAATAATAATAATAATAATAATAATAATAATAATGAGTCTTAAGTAAGGGTATAAGCTTCAAAAGAATAATTTCAGACGTCAGAAACCAAACAAAACGGTAGAACTTGTGGTTATAATCACATCGGTCTAGGGTAAAGCCTTTGCCACACTTGAAGATATATCAATAAAATGTTATTCATAGAACATTTGACGAAGTTGGCAGCTGCAGAAACAAGCAGCAATGCAAATAAGCTTGTTTTCTTTGGGTATGCAATTGTTGTCATAAATCGTATTGCCAAATGATGAGCACAAACAAATACTCAGGGACCTGGAGCATACATTGCTTGGTAGTCGAGTTGCTTTTCTGACTGTGTAAATAAAGCTTTGTCATTACTTTAATAGTCATTGACATTGAGTAAAAGGAAATGTTGTTTTGCTCCACAATTTACTAACGAAAGGACAGTACATTTAGATAACGACGGAAGTAGAGTAGATTCAGCTAACGACGAAAGCACAGTAGATTCAGGTAACGACAAAAGTACAGTAGATTCAGATAACGACGAAAGTACAGTAGATTCATATAACGACGAAAGTAGAGTAGGTTCAGATAACGACGAAAGGACAGTAGATTCGGATAACGACGAAAGGACAGTAGATTCAGATAACGACGAAAGCACAGTAGATTCGGATAACGACGAAAGCACAGTAGATTCGGATAACGACGAAAGCACAGTAGATTCAGATAACGACGAAAGGACAGTAGATTCGGATAACGACGAAAGGACAGTAGATTCAGATAACGACGAAAGGACAGTAGATTCGGATAACGACGAAAGGACAGTAGATTCAGATAACGACAAAAGGACAGTAGATTCAGATAACGACAAAAGGACAGTAGATTCAGATAACGACAAAAGGACAGTAGATTCAGATAACGACGAAAGCACACTTGACACAGTTCACAGCTCTTGACTCTGATGAGGCTGTCACCTTGGAGAACTGAGCAGTGGAAAAAAATAATTTCTGGAGGATCCCGGATGTTAACGTATTTTTTACTACGTAGAAATCTCCCCTACATTATAAAGATCAAGTTTCTGGCTATATATATATATATATATATATATATATATATATATATATATATATATATATATATATATATATATACTGTATGTATGTATGTATATATATATATATATATATATATATATATATATATATATATATATATATATATATATATATATATATATATGATAAATTTTGCACATTTTTACGTGTTTTTTCATATTCAAATAAGCCATATATATTTGAATATATATATATATATATATATATATATACTGTATGTATATATACATATATATAATATATATATATATATATATATATATATATATATATATAAATATATATGTATATATATATATATATATATATATATATATATATATACTTATACATACATATATATATATATATATTTATATATATATACATATATATATAAATATATATATATATATATATATATATATATATATATATATATATATATATATATACACAGTATTTCCAGTCACATTCCACAGCATTGCCTGACGTATAACTACTCGGTCTTTCCCCGTCCTTCAGGTAGTGGGGAGAGGGAGTAGTCATACCATGGAGAGAAAGGTTGCATGTGTATGTGTGCATATCTATCTAAATATTTAGCCCTCAATTTTGACGGGTTGCATAAACTAGTCTATAACAATCATCTTTCCGGTCACACTCACCGGCATTGCCAAACGTATAACTACTTGATCTCTCCCCGTCCTTCAGGTGGTGGGGAGAGGGTGTAGTCATACCTTGGTGAGAGGGGGTGCGTGAGTGTGCAAATATATATCTAAATATTTATTCGTCATTTTTGGCAGGTCGCATACACTAGTTAAAAATCATCTTTCCGGTCAAACTCGGCAGCATTACCTGACCTTTACCTACTGGGTCTTTCACTGTCCTTCAGGTAGGGGGAGAGGAAATAGTCATACCTTGGTGAGAGGGTCATGCGCATATCCATCTAGATATTTAGCCATCATTTTTGACGGGTCGCATACACTAGTTTATGATAATCCTATTGCACGGTTCTGCGACTAGTATTGTACGTAAACTGCTTTACCTCAGAACTCTAGTCCAGCTTCCATTTTTCCCTGATCGTTATCTATAATTTTTTAAGAATTACCCCCATCTTCCTTTCTCTTCCAGTTTCTTGTTTTCCATGAGCCTGATTAGGAATTGGTTAACTGTCCTGTTGGGCTTTGCAAAATGATCAGCATGAAATGTCTATTACCAGAATGGAAACCAAAGTTTTGCCTTTTATTTTTGATAAGATACCCAGATAAAATCTACATCGCTATTGATATTTTAGGCAAAAATTTACGGTGGGACCCAGTACCGAATACCCAGATAAAATCTACAGCGCTATTGATACTTTAGGCAAAAATTTACGGTGGGACCCAGTACCGAATACCCAGATAAAATCTACAGCGGTATTGATACTTTAGGCAAAAATTTACGGTGGGACCCAGTACCGAATACCCAGATAAAATCTACAGCGCTATTGATACTTTAGACAAAAATTTACGGTGGGACCCAGTACCGAATACCCAGATAAAATCTACACAGCTATTGATATTTTAGGCAAAAATTTACGGTGGGACCCAGTACCGAATACCCAGATAAAATCTACACCGCTATTGATATTTTAGGCAAAAATTTACGGTGGGACCCAGTACCCTAATTGGTTGATAAAATATCCAGCTAAAATCTATACCACTGTTGATATTTTGGGAAAAGATTTACGGTGGGATCCAGTACCCTAATTTGTTGATAAGATATCCAGCTAAAATCTACACCACTGTTGATATTCTGGGCAAAAAATTATGGTGGAATCCAGCACCCTAATTTGTTGATAAGATATCCAGCTAAAATCTATACCACTGTTGATATTTTGGGCAAAAATTTACGGTGGGACCCATTACCTTGATTTGTTGATAAGATAACCAGCTAAATTCTACACGGCTGTTAACATTTTGGGCAAAAATTAACAGTGGGACCCAGTACCCTAATTTGTTGAAAAGCTATCCAGTTAAAATCTATACCACTGTTGACATTTTGGAAAAAAATTAACAGCTGGACCCAGCATCCTAATTTGTTGTTAAGATATCCAGCTAAAATTTACACTACTGTTGATATTCTGGGCAAAAAAAAATATGGTGGAATCCAGCATCCTAATTTGTTGATAAGATATCCAGCTAAAATCTACACCACTGTTAGTATTTTGGGCAAATATTCATGTTGGGACCCCGTGCTCTAATTGGCTTTCTATTACATGCCCTGGTCAGCAAAAATATTCAGATAATCGATCTAGACCATTATTCTTTAATACAAGATGTGGGACATAAAGAAGAAAAATAGATGCCTCTTGTCAATACCAAAGATAAATCCACTTAGTATTTCAAGAGGTTCAGTCTTGCATTATGGTGCAATAACCATTCTGAAAAATATCTCTTGCTCTTAGTGAATTCATTCAGGAGGTTATGACATCACAGAATAAACACCAGATGATGCAGATAACAGCCTGTTGAGACTACGATAACGGACTGATTGCGGATGGTCCTCTCAGATAAGAATTATCATAGCTGTCCCAACTTCTTTTGATGGTGCACTTTGAGCTGTATTGACTCATGATTGCTTATAAAATGAAGCGAACAGTATTTTTTTGAAATTTCAGCTTTTTTCTTAGCCGAATGCCACTCTTATTGTGATAGAAAGCTAGAAAAACTCACGAGAAAGCCAGAGATTGACAGTGACTTCAGTTTTTTAGACCAAATATAAATTTTGTGATAGAAAACTTTGGAAAAGCACGAGTAGGCCAAAGACTGACATCGACTTCAGTTTTCTTAGACTGAATACCACTCTTATTGTTATTGTGTTTAAAACTTCAAAGACTCTTGAGTAGGCCAGATATTGACAATGAATTCAGTTTTTTAGACCTAATACCCCTTACTGTAATAGAAAACTTTAAAAACTCATGAGAAGGCCAGAGATTGTCAGTAACCTCAGTTTTTAAGACCAAATACCACTCTTATTGTAATAGCAAACCTTAAAACTCACAAGTAGGCCAAAGATTGACACATCCCAGAGGGTTTTCAGGGAACCCCATCTGGACTTCTAAACTATGAATTTATGAATTTGGACTATATAGCCAGGACCTGGGGGTCTTGGAGGTCATTCAAAGCCCAATTGCAACTAAGATAAAACCAAGTAGTTGCCCTTTGAAGTAAAATCTAAGATGTTGGGTGGCTCTATAGAAGAAGGAAGCAGGAACAGAAGTACAGTACAAGGCTAAAAAGTTGAAATATTATCTAAGGAGAGCAAAGATCAAATCCCATTTCAGTGAAAGGTCGTTTGAGACAGTTGTAGCTTTATTTGTTATTTAAGCAGGCTTCAGGTCCAGAAGAGACAAGTCTCCAAGACCAATTTAAAGCTCTATGGCTGTAACCATTTGTATAAATGTATGACTTGAAGGCCAACAACTATGGCTGTAAGCATTTGTATAAATGTATGACTTGAAGACCAACAACAACTATGGCTGTAACCATTTGCATAAATGTATGACTTAATACCAGTCACAGGAGGGCTGACACTAAAGAGCAACACAGTTGTGATATGATCTGCAGATGCTGAGATTTATATGACAATGGCCACTCTTCTGTGGATCATTTGAGACGATTGCAAATTTCCGGTCACACTTTTGGGACGATAGCTAATCTTCTGTTAAAATTATGATGCTATAGCTAATTTTCTGTCTAACTTTCAAGACGAAAGGGATCGATAGAATAAAATTTGCCTTAGCCTTTGTCAAACTTTTGTAATATAGCTACTCTTCTGTGAAACATTTGAGATGATAGTTAACTAAATGTTAAATTTTTGAGACAATAGCCAATCTTCAGTCAAACGTTTGAGATGGTCGCTAATCATCTACTTAAATGTTTGCAATGACAGCTACTCTTCTGTCAAACTTTTGAGATGATAGCCCTTTTTCTGTCAAAGTTCTTGACGTACCCAATCTTCTACCAAACATTTAAGGCCATTGTCAATCTTCTGTTAAACTTATGTAATGACAGATACTCTTCTGTGAAACTGTTGTGAACGTACCTAATCTTCTGTCCAACTTCTGCAAAATAACTACACTTCTGGCAAACTTTTGAGGCAATGGTAACAGACTGGCAAAATTTTACCATGATGGCTAATATTCTGTCAGACCTAACCATGTGTCAGATTTTCCAGATAGTAACTACTTATCTTTTAAAGAATGTGTCTAAAGGTTGATATTCTATTACACCTTCTGACATATGACCTCATATAAACATTTTGGCTGAAATTAAAACTATATTGTTTATGGCTAATAGCCCACATTGTATCAATCCTTCCGGCCTATGGCCAGCCTTGGGTGACGCATTTCATTGCGAACAATTAACCAACTTTCAGTAGAAGCTTTTGGCAACTAACTCACTTTTAGTTTACTTTTTATCGAATAATTACTCTACTATGAAAGTTTTCCCTCATTGCCAACATTCCATCTAATGTTTTGACTAAGAGCCAGCCTCCTGTCAAGCATTTTGGTCAGTAGCCAACCCTCTGTAAATCTTCCAGATTAATGGCTGATTTTCTTTTAATCTCCTCCCTCTTCAACAGTGCTTTTTGGGGGTGATTATATTTGTTGTTGTTTATATTTTGAATTAGTGAATTTGTTTAAGTTTAAGCCATATGGTTATGCCCTGGGGTGGAGAAGCTATTCGGGCCATTTGGGGAGAAATTTCCAAATTTAACTTGGGATTCTTAACTGGCATAACAGAGGAACATTAGTTATGGGATCAACAAAAGAAAAGCAGAGACTAGTCCTCAAATCTCAAGCTTTTGTATTTCAATTCTACATTTCTTTGGGTGCATTGAACATGTGATATCTAAACTGCAGACGATTGTGGATCTATTTGAACAAATTTCTGAGGTTTATAGGTATCTAGTTTGGCGGATATAAGCTTAGGCCCAATATTTCGATATCCAATTACACTACTCAAAATTTCTGAAGCTAAAACCAACTTTATTTGCATAATGACTAAGGAAGTATATGTGATAATTTCCTCTGAAAACTAGAATCTAAAGCCCCTAAGTTCAACTGTTCTCAACTGCCAAATCTAAAGACCTCATGTCCAGTGGTTCTTAACTGGGAAATATTAAGAGGATATAGTCATACCCTGGTGAGAGGGGGTGCGTGAGTGTGCAGATATATCTAAAAATTTAGTGGTTCTTAACTGAGAAGTCTAAAGACCCTAGAAATTGTGTTCTTAACTATAAAATATAAAGAACACAGGTTCAGTGGTTCTTAACTGTCAAAAATTATCTTAGGTTAAATGAATCGTAACTGTGATATATAAAATCTCTAGGCTCAGTGATCCTTACTGTAATATCTAAAATCTCCAAGTTCAGAGGTTCTTAACTGAAATCTAAAGGGGTTAACTACGGCAATGTAATTGTTCAGTGGCTACCTTCTCCTTGGTAAGGGTAGAAGAGACTCTTTAGCTATGGTAAGCAGCTCTTCTAGGAGAAGGACACTCCAAAATCAAACCATTGTGCTCTAGTCTTGGGTAGTGCTATAGCCTCTGTACCATGGCCTTCCATTGTCTTGGGTTAGAGTTCTCTTGCTTGAGGGTACACTCGGGCACACTGTTCTATCTAGTTTCTCTTCCTCTTGTTTGGTTGAAGTTTTTATTGTTTTTATAGTAAAAATTTATTCTAGTGTTGTTACTATTCTTAAAATATTTTATTTTTCCTTGTTTCCTTTCCTCACTGGGCTATTTTCCCTGTTGGAGCCCCTGGGCTTATAGCATCCTGCTTTTCCAACTAGGGTTGTAGTTTAGCATTTAATAATAATAATAATAATAATAATAATAATAATAATAATAATAAGTTCATTGGTTCTTGACTGTGAAGCCTAAAGACCCTAGATTCAGTGCTTCTTAACTGGAAAATCTGAAGAACTGAGTTCAGCAGCTCTTAACAGGTAGAGCTGAAGAACTTAGTTTCAGTGGTTCTCAACAGTGAAATCTACCAGATCCTAGGTTTAGTGGTTCTTAACTGCGAAATCTAAAATCCCTAGGTTCACTGGTTCATAACTGGAAAATCTTAAGGCCTTATGTTCAGTTGTTCTTAACTGGGAAATCCAGCTGTCCTTAGGTTCAGTTGTTCTTGTCTGTGATATCTAAAATCTCTAGGTTCAGTGGTTCTTAACTGGAAAATATAACTGACCTTAGGTTCAGAGGTTCTTAACTGGAAAATCTAAGTGAGCTTAGGTTCAGAGGTTCTTAACTGGGAAATCTAAGTGAGCTTAGGTTCAGTGGTTCTTAACTGGAAAATATAACTGACCTTAGGTTCAGTGGTTCTTAACTGGAAAATATAACTGACCTTAGGTTCAAAGGTTCTTAACTGGGAAATCTAAGTGAGCTTGGGTTCAGTGGTTCTTAACTGGAAAATCTAACTGACCTTAGGTTCAGTGGTTCTTAACTAGGAAATCTAACTGACCTTAGGTTCAGAGGTTCTTAACTGGAAAATATAACTGACCTTAGGTTCAGAGGTTCTTAACTGGGAAATCTAAGTGACCTCAGGTTCAGTGATTCTTAACTGGGAAATCTAACTGACCTTAGATTCAGCGATACTTAACTGTGAAATCTAAAGGTCGTAGGTTCACTGGTTCTTAACTAGGAAATCTAACTGACCTTAGGTTCAGTGATTCTTAATTGTGAAATCTAACTGACCATAGGTTCACTGGTTCTTAACAAGGAAATCTAACTGACCTTAGGTTCAGTGATTCTTAACTGTAAAATCTTAAGGCCATAGGTTCACTGGTTCTTTATTGTGAAATCTAGGTACACACAGTGATTCATGACTGTGAAACCTAGATCCTAGGTTCACGGGTTCTTTACTGTGAAATCTAGGTACAGTGGCTCTTG
>NC_090732.1:48898914-48901414 GCF_036898095.1 Palaemon carinicauda | reverse complement strand
TCTCTTCTATTGGTACTATTTTAAAACAAGTATTTCACTTTGTTCAAGATTAGTGGACCAGTTTAAAATTATTACAATAATAATTAGTTATAATCTTATTGAAAATAGGCCTAGTGGATCAGTGTTGGGTTATCATTAATTTTAAAGTTATTATTATTATTATTATTATTATTATTATTATTAACATGTCAGCTTATGACTGGGGTTTGGCCAGTTTTCATCACTACTTTGCTAGTCCGGAATGGTGATGGTGGGAGAATTTTATCTGATCGTTCACAGCAAACCAACCACGTTAAGGTGTCTCCACTCAACATTCATAATATTCCCTTAGCACAAGTCAAGAAATGTCCTACATATTTATCAACATTCCAAAATAGTAAATTATTATTTTTAAGAATCAAATTAAAAAATATAGTTACAATAAACTCTGTCAGATAACCTATTTTAACAGATAAAAAAAAAAAATATAAAAAACAGATAAAAGAAAAAACTGACAGACAAATGAACACTGATAAAGAATTAAAAAACAAAATATAAAATACAGATAAAAGAAAAAACTGACAGACAAATGAACACTGATAAAGAATTAAAAAAACAAAATATAAAAAACAGATAAAATAAAAACTGACACACAAATGAACACTGATAAAGAAATAGTTGAAAGTCTGGGAAAATATAAATCACATGCTTCATGTATTTTTTTTTCACCTTTTTTTACGAGGGGAAAATTCCCAATTAGGTCGTGAACTTATCTCTGGACTATTTTCAAATTTGTGATATATAATACAATCACATACCCACACATATATTTGCGGGTATAGTTAGAAAACTATCAGATAAGATCCAAGAAAGTAGACTGAGGTGGTACGGTCATGTCATGAGAAGAGATGAACAGTACATTGGGAGGAGAGTGATGGAAATGGAGGTACAGGGAACGAGAAGGAGAGGGAGACCAAAGTGAAGGTGGGTGGACTGTATCAAGGATGGCCTTCGATCAAAGGGATTAACCGGTGATGAGGTGTGGGACAGAGGTAGATGGAGAAAGCTGACCAGAAACATCGACCCCACATAGAAGTGGGAAAAGATGTAGACAAAGAAGAAGAAGACAGTAGCGTATGGAAAGACATGTTTGGGGCTTTTGTCCTGCAGTGGACTAACAACGGCTGCTGCTGCTGATGATGATGATGATGATGATGATAATAATATAGAAAACATCTGTTAATCAGTTTTTAAAGTTATTGTGAGAGCTACCGGGTCTACATCGAAAACACCATTAGGCCTAAAGTTGAAGTCAGAGGTGGAAAGACATGTCTGAGGCCTTTGTCCTGTAGTGGACTAACAACGGCTGCTGCTGGTGATGATGATATTATAGAAAACATCTGTTAATCAATTTTTCAAATTATTGTGAGAGCTACCGGGTCTACATCGAAAACACCATTAGGCCTATAAGTTGAAATCAGAGGTGGAAAGACATGTCTGAGGCCTTTGTCCTGCAGTGGACTAACAACAGCTGCTACTGATGATGATCATGTTATAGAAAACATCTGATAATCAATTTCTAAAGCTATTGTGAGAGCTACCGGGTCTACATCGAAAACACCATTAGGCCTATAAGTTGAAATCAGAGATGGAAAGACATGCCTGAGGCCTTTGTCCTGCAGTGGAGTAGCAACGGCTGCTGCTGCTGATGATGATATTATAGAAAACACCTGTTAATTAATTTTTAATGTTATTGTAAGAGCTACCGGGTCTATACCGAAAACACCATTAGGCCTATGAGTTAAAATCAGAGATTAAAAGTTGAAAGCATCCCCGAATAAGTTTATAATATTGCAATTTTCCTGTTCCATTTTGCTTGCTTGAAAGCTAGTATGATATTGAGTTATTATTCTTTAGGAAACACAGGGGAATAAACTAAGGCCATATGATAATCTTTTACGTTTAGAGTTTTGACTCATGTTCATGTTGTTGTTGGCGTGAAAAACATCGAACACGTGTTTAACTAATCTACTGTGATGTTGATGTTTAGAAGACGAAGATTTTAAACTATAGTATCTCATTTCAACAGCTGATCTCGTTTTGTGGATACTTGGGTCTTAAGGAGAGCAAAATAATGCAGATAACTTGAAACTTTCGGCGAGAATTTACAGATGTTTAGACTAATTCACGGTCTAGTTATATACCTAGACCATGGACCAAATGAGGTTTTTATGTCTCGTAAGATAAAGCAATCAAGTTTAAATAGATTTAATATAAAAATCTTACTCGATTCTCTTCTCTTGTCTTTCATTTATTTTCTACATTGTCTATTAAGACTATCTATTAAACCTATCATCAAACTATTATTAACAAATCTAGATCATCTATTAAGATGTGTATTCATAAAAAGAAATATATTAGGAATTTCTATTTCCTGTTTCAAACGCATAAACACATACAGTTAATGAATAAAATCGTGAAAGGAAACGATTATTTTTTTACCTGAAGACTTTATAATTCA
>NC_090732.1:48878914-48893914 GCF_036898095.1 Palaemon carinicauda | reverse complement strand
ATGGCAAATTGCTAGGCTTTTGAAAATAATGATAATAATAATGATAATAGTAATAATAATAATAATAGCTATGGCAAATTGCAATGCTTTTGAATAATAATAATAATAATAATAATAATAATAATAATAATAATAATGCTAATAATAATAATAGCTACTTGAAAATTGCAGTGCTTTTGAATAATAATAATAATAATAATAATAATAATAATAATAATAATAATAATAATAGCACAGCTAATGGCAAATTGCAGTGCTGTCAAGTGCTTTTAATAATAATAATAATAATAATAATAATAATAATAACACAGCTACAGGCAAATAGTAGTGCTTTTTAGTGCTTTTAATAATAATAATAATAATAATAATAATAATAATAATGATAATAATAATAATGTGATTTTCATCTTACAATATTCAACGCTGTACAGAAATCCCTTTCATTGTTGTCAGGAAGTTCGTATAGTATAGACTGACCTATATTTTAGTGCTGCCTTCAACCGCGTTAGTCATGAGACCCTTATTGTTAAACTCGAACGGTTTGGAGAGTCTTTTCTTAGCATCATTATTTAATTTTTAAGTAATATATCGCAAAGAGTTGTTGATAGACACCATAGCGGGTATATTAATAAGGTATCTTACAGGCCAATCTAATACTACCTACCAATGTGATATCTGGTGTTCCTTAAGGTAGTGTTCTTGGCCTAAAAAACAGGCTCGTTGCATATACACAGTATTCTAGAAGTTTTATTCCAGCTGTGGCCTGATTGAGGAATGATATTCCTATAATAAAGCAGTTGAATCGGTGGAATTTCAAAAGTTCAAACTTCCTGCCAATATTTATTCAGTATTTAATTTCCTCACTGGGCTATTTTTTATTTTGTTTTTTGGAGCCCTTGTACTTATAGAAACCTACTTTTCCAACTAGGGTTGTAGCTTAGCTAATAATAATAATAATAATAATAATAATCATAATAATAATAATAATAATAATCTCTATTTTTTATTTTTGGAGCCCTTGGACTTATAAAACCCTGCTTTTCCAACTAGGGTTGTAGCTTAGCAAGTAATAATAATAATAATAATAATAATAATAATAATCTCTATTTTTTTTTATTTTTGGAACCCTTGGACTTATAAAACCCTGCTTTTCCAACTAGGGTTGTAGCTTAGCAAGTAATAATAATAATGATAATAATAATAATAATAATAATAAGGGTTATTTTTTCTTTTATTTTTGGAGCCCTTGGACTTATAAAACCCTGCTTTTCCAACTAGGGTTGTAACTTAGCCAATAATAATAATAATAATAATAATAATAATAATAATAAGCTCTATTTTTTATTTTATTTTTGTAGCCCTTGGACTTATAAAACCCTGTTTTTCCAACTAGGGTTGTAGCTTAGCTAATAATGATGATAATAATAATAATAATAATATTAATGTTATCTGAACTGTCAGTCGTGTTTAACTTACTACGGTAACAGTTAATAACCAAACAAGACTTACGATAGTTATTTAACGCGGTTACTGATGGGGGGGGGGGGAGGTGGGGTGGGCCACATCTTAGCCTTTGCGCAAGAGCCCGTGTCTTGCTTTTAGCATGGCGCTCTAAACGCAAGCAAACAATCAACTCGGCCTATTGACAAAAACCCTTCTTGTATTCTCAATGTGATTAGCCTCCAACTAACTCTTTTAAATGACTCAGTGTAACAAACAATATACTGTTAATATGGACAAGGAGGATTGCCCAGCATCATCTAATTTATAATGTAAACAAACAAACGAACATAGACCTATCTCCCCCTTAAACCTTCCTTCAAGGGAAACTGAAGACTTTTTTTGTTTTCTAAGTGTTTCGATAATGTGGATGTGACAATAAACTATCAATAATGTTGTTACTATTCTTAAGATACTTTATTTTAATTGCTAATTACCTTGTTTCCTTTCCTTACTGGGCTATTTTCCCTGTTGGAGTTCTTAGGCTTAAAGCATCCTGCTTTTCCAACTAGGGTTGTAGCTTAGCAAGTAATGATAATAATAATAATAATAATAATAATAATAATAATAATAATAATAATATAGGGTGTGAAATGATGAATGCATTGGAATGTATATGATTGAATTAATAATGATAAGTCCTGTAGAGTGTAGGGTTCCCCTAAAGTATAGGACCAGAAAAGCAGCATTTAATGTAAGTAATGTTAAGAGACATCAAAAACTGTAGCCTGCAGGTATTTAGAAAATGACAATGTTACACTACATGGTCACCATATCTCTTACCTGATATCTTCAATTATGATTCTAAAGGGTCTATTAGAATACTTACCTTTCTTGCTGTACATCTGATCGGCCATTTCTTGTGGCAGTGACGGTTGGTCCAACACATCAGAAGGTTTAAAATCTCCAAATCCTAAACAAACTATTGCTATACCATCCATTTTGTAGAGGAGTTTGCTCTGTTATTGTTCTAATTTCCAACCCACACCTCCACAACCCTATAATTCAAAATCAACTAGGTTTTGTTGGGGGTTCAACTTCAACCGACCACTGACTCGCTGAGCACAGAATAAGAACACGTAATCAACTAGGTTTTGTTGGGGGTTCAACTTCAACAGACCACTGACTCGCTGAGCACAGAATAAGAACACGCAATCAACTAGGTTTTGTTTGGGGTTTAACTTCAACAGACCACTGACTTGCTGAGCACAGAATAAGAACACGTAATCAACTAGGTTTTGTTGGGGGTTTAATTTTAACAGACCACTGACTCGCTGAGCACAGAATAAGAACACGTAATCAACTAGGTTTTGTTGGGGGTTTAACTTCAACAGACCACTGGGCACTGACTCGCTGAGCACAGAATAAGAACACGTAATCAACTAGGTTTTGTTGGGGGTTCAACTTCAACAGACCACTGACTCGCTGAGCACAGAATAAGAACACGCAATCAACTAGGTTTTGTTTGGGGTTTAACTTCAACAGACCACTGACTTGCTGAGCACAGAATAAGAACACGTAATCAACTAGGTTTTGTTGGGGGTTTAATTTTAACAGACCACTGACTCGCTGAGCACAGAATAAGAACACGTAATCAACTAGGTTTTGTTGGGGGTTTAACTTCAACAGACCACTGGGCACTGACTCGCTGAGCACAGAATAAGAACACGTAATCAACTAGGTTTTGTTGGGGGTTCAACTTCAACAGACCACTGACTCGCTGAGCACAGAATAAGAACACGCAATCAACTAGGTTTTGTTTGGGGTTTAACTTCAACAGACCACTGACTTGCTGAGCACAGAATAAGAACACGTAATCAACTAGGTTTTGTTGGGGGTTTAATTTTAACAGACCACTGACTCGCTGAGCACAGAATAAGAACACGTAATCAACTAGGTTTTGTTGGGGGTTCAACTTCAACAGACCACTGACTCGCTGAGCACAGAATAAGAACACGCAATCAACTAGGTTTTGTTTGGGGTTTAACTTCAACAGACCACTGACTTGCTGAGCACAGAATAAGAACACGTAATCAACTAGGTTTTGTTGGGGGTTTAATTTTAACAGACCACTGACTCGCTGAGCACAGAATAAGAACACGTAATCAACTAGGTTTTGTTGGGGGTTTAACTTCAACAGACCACTGGGCACTGACTCGCTGAGCACAGAATAAGAACACGTAATCAACTAGGTTTTGTTGGGGGTTCAACTTCAACAGACCACTGGGCACTGACTCGCTGAGCACAGAATAAGAACACGTAATCAACTAAGTTTTGTTGGGGGTTTAACTTCAACAGACCACTGACTCGCTGAGCACAGAATAAGAACACGTGTTTGCACGCCACAGAAAAGCACAATTGAAAATGTCTGTCAAAGGATATGCTTAAAGTAATACTACTACTGCCATTGTGTTCTGCCCTAATGTATGTCTTTTCATGGATAAGTGCGTTAGTTCTCGACCCTAAACCAACATACTGGGTAAAAACAGTTTTCTTTAAACTCTGGATAACTTTATTCCTATGTAGTTCCACTGGCCCGTGCTTGGAAAATAGGTAATCCTAATGCTGTTCATTTGTTCTCCTTTGATGGAGAACAATGGTTTTTCTGTTGTGTTCATAGATTGTTCAGCAAACTGTAAACAAAACAACCATTTTACCCAACCTAACCTAACCTTAAGAGCGTTTTATGGATTTTCAGCATGTTTTATAGAATAGAATAGGTTAAAATAGTGTCAAGAAGTATGTTTTATTTATCCTTCCTTGGTAGGAATCACTTCATACTCGAAAAATAGGGTAGGAATCACACTATAGTAGAATCCTGATGGTAGGAATCACACTATAGTAGAATACTGATGGTAGGAATCACACTATAGTAGAATCCTGATGGTAGGAATCACACTATAGTAGAATACTGATGGTAGGAATCACACTATAGTAGAATCCTGATGGTAGGAATCACACTATAGTAGAATACTGATGGTAGGAATCACACTATAGTAAATTCCTGATGGTAGGAATCACACTATAGTAAATTCCTGATGGTAGGAATCACATTATAGTAGCACCGATTGTTCAAGGGTAAAACAGTGGCTCTTTCTGTTTTAAGAACCCTGATGAATATGATTATGTGTTTGTTTCATAATATATCTGGTATTTATGCCGTTAATGACAGTTTTGGTTGATTGCCAATCTGTTCGTGCCCCAAATTTTAAAAGTAGGCCTAGACCGTTTTATAAGGTTATTAACATTTTTATGTTTTCGTGGTTAATTATATTTTCCTCTTAATCAGTTATCCTTTAGTTAGATATATGAGAAAAATTTCAGTATTGTTGCTAGATAAACGTAAAAGAGAAACCTAGGCCTATGCAAATTTGGCATATGTATCATTAAGAAATTGGGAGTCATTAAACATTCGAATTATGCTTTTCATTCTCACCACTACTACCATTAACCCCATTTTCACCATCACAACCAAAACAATTGTAATGTTGATACCAGTAACTTAAGAATATCACCATCAACACTCAGTATAAAAATACAGTTATCATTATCACCACCTCAGTGTTCTCACTATCGGTGTCATTATCACCAAGTTAACACAGGAACCACCATCTCAATCATATAACCATCACCATCATGAGTATCATCACTTTCACCAAAATTATCAGTATCACCACAGAACTATTTGACTTGCTCGACTGGTAAGTTGAGTTTAATTTCTTTTCAACCGTCATATTCTGGTATTTATTCTCTTTCTCGAACTTATATGTAACTAATTCTTCTTCGCATTTAATCCTCTTATTTTTTAACATTGATATTTATATCCGTGGAAACTGGCCAGTTTTTTTTTGTATTTATATCCGTGGAAACTGGCTAGTCTTTGGTGAAATTATCCGTGGAAACTGGCTAGTCTTTTTGCTATTTATATCCGTGGAAACTGGCTAGTCTATATTCAATTTATATCCGTGGAAACTGGCTAGTCTTTTTTGTATTTATATCCGTGAAATTTGGCCAGTCATTTGGGACATTATCCTTGAAAGCTGGCCAGTCTTTTGTTTTGTATTTATATCCGTGGAAACTGACTAGTCTTTGGTGAAATTATCCGTGGAAACTGACTAGTCTTAGGTGAAATTATCCGGGAAACTGGCTAGTCTCTGAGTATTATATACGCGAAAACTGGCTAGTCTTTTCTTGGATTTTCCGTCGAAGCTGGCTAATCTTTTGGGTGATGACATTCGTTGAATCTGATTAGTTTTTGGGGGGTATTCACATTCATGGAAACTTTTGGGTATTATAGATATAAAAATTTGCCAGTCTTTTCTTAGTTGTTCCGTAGAAATCGGCTAGTCTTTTGGGAAATTATCCGTGGAAACTGGCTAGTCTTTTGGGCATTTATATCCATGGAAACTGGCTAGTCTTTTGGGCATTTATATCTATGGAAACTGGCTAGTCTTTTGGGCATTTATATCCATGGAAACTGGCTAGTCTTTTGGGCATTTATATCTATGGAAACTGGCTAGTCTTTTGGGCATTTATATCTATGGAAACTGGCTAGTCTTTTGGGCATTTATATCCATGGAAACTGTCTAGTCTTTTGGGCATTTATATCCATGGAAACTGGCTAGTCTTTTGGGCACTTATATCCATGGAAACTGGCTAGTCTTTTGGGCACTTATATCCATGGAAACTGTCTAGTCTTTTGGGCACTTATATCCATGGAAACTGGCTAGTCTTTTGGGCACTTATATCCATGGAAACTGGCTAGTCTTTTGGGCACTTATATCCATGGAAACTGGGTAGTCTTTTGGGCACTTATATCCATGGAAACTGGCTAGTCTTTTGGGCATTTATATCCATGGAAACTGGCTAGTCTTTTGGGCATTTATATCCATGGAAACTGGCTAGTCTTTTGGGCACTTATATCCATGGAAACTGGCTAGTCTTTTGGGCATTTATATCTATGGAAACTGGCTAGTCTTTTGGGTCTTACATACGTGAAAATTGGCTAGTCTTTTCTTGGAGGTCCCGTAGAAACTGGCTAGTCTTTTGGGTAATGACATTCGTTGAAACTTGCTAGTTTTTAGGTATTCATATCCATGGAAACTGGCTAATCTTTTGGGTATTAAATCCGTGAAAATTGGCTAGTCTTTTCTTAGCTGTACCGTAGAAAGCGGCTAGTATTTTCTGTATTTATTTCCATGGAAACTGGCTAGTCATTTGGGTGTTAAATCCGTGAAAATTGACTAGTCTTTCTTTTAGAGGTTATGTAGAAACTGGCTAGTCTTTTGGGGATTGACATCCATTGAAATTGGCTAGTTTTCGGGGTATTTATATCCATGGAAACTGGCTAATCTTTTGGGTATTATATCTGTCAAAGTTGGTTAGTCTTTTCATAGAGGTTCCGTAGAAACTGGTTAGTCTTTTGGGCATTTACATCCATGGAAACTGGCTAGTCTTTTGGGTATTAAATCAGCGAAAATTGGCTAGTCTTTTTTAGAGGTTCCGTAGAAACTGGCTAGACTTTTGGGTAATGACATTGGTTGAATTTGGCTAATTTTTGGTGGGGGTATTCACATCCATGGAAACTGGCTAGTCTCTTGGGTACTATATCTGTGAAAATTGGCTAGTCTTTTCTTAGTTGTTCCATAGAAATCGGCTAGTCTTTTGGGCATTTATATCCATGGAAACTGGCTAGTCTTTAGGGTATTATATGCGTGAAAATTAGCTAGTCTTTTCATGGAGGTTTTGTAGAAACTGGCTAGTCTTTTGGGCAATGACATTCGTCCAAACTTGCTAGTTTTTTGGGTATTCATATCCATGTAAACTGGCTAGTCTTTTGGGTCTTACTTACGTGAAAATTGGCTAGTCTTTTTTTAGAGGTTCTGTAGAAACTGGCTATCTTTTGGGCATTGTCATCCGTTGAAACTGGCTAATTTTCGGGGTATTTATATCCATGGAAACTGGCTAATTTTTTGGGTATTATATCTGTCAAAATTGGCTAGTCTTTTCTTAGAGGTTCCGTAGAAACTGGTTAGTCTTTTGGATTTATATCCATGGAAACTGACTAGTCTTTTGGTTATTAAGTCAGCGAAAATTAGCTAGTCTTTTTTTAGAGGTTCCGTAAAAGCTGGCTAGTCTTTTGAGTATTGGCATTCGTTAAAACTGGGTAGTTTTTTTGGGGGGTTATTTATATCCGTGAAAATTGGCTAGTCTTTTCTTAGATGCACCATAGAAACCGGCTAGTCTTTTGGGCATTTATATCCATGGAAACTGGCTAGTTTTTTGGGTATTCGTATCCGAGGAAATTGGCTAATCTTTTTTTAGAGGTTCCGTAGAAACTGACTATACTCATTTTTTTTTTTTTTTAATGAAACGCATTTGCACCGACTTGCAGCGGTGCCATGTTAGCTCGGAAAAAATTCCTGCTACCTGATTGGTTAGAATCATCTTGTCCAACCAATCAGCGATCAGGAAACGTTTACGAGTTAAAAAGGCACCCCTGCGATTCGGTGCAAATCTGCCTCGCTAAAAAGAATTGACTGTAGTCTTTTGGGCATTGACATGCGGTGAAACTGGCTAGTTTTTCGCGGTATTTACGAGGAAACTGGCTAATATTTTGGATATTTATATCCGTGGAAACTGGGTAATCATTTTGGGTATTTATGTATGTGGAAACCGGCAAGTTTTTTGGGTTGTAGCAAGAAAAAAAAAGTAAATTATAAATTATAGAAAAATAAAAACACTGAAAAATTCTTATGCCATGAATAATATAATATTCTCTATTTTTATTTTTTACTTATTTTCAATTTTGTTTATAAAATTAATTATGCGCAATTAAAAAAAAAAAAAAAACTTACCGCGTTTCAGTAAAACTGAAATAGATTACATCAGATAAAACTAAGATAAGAGATTAATTTCAACATATTTTATCTATATCAGAAACCAAATTTTTTCGTTTTGATTAAGTCTTGAAGACTTTCGTATCCTGGTTTTTTTTCTGACCTCCGGAAGGGTCATTTCGATACCGCTATGACGATTATGACCAAATGTAACCTAGTTTCTATTATTGTTATTAACTATAGTCAATTCTTTTTAGTGAGGCAGATTTGCACCGACTTGCAGGGTTGCCCTTTTAGCTCGGAAAAGTTTCCTGATCGCTGATTGTTTCTATTATTGTTATTATTAACTATAGTCAATTCTTTTTAGTGAGGCAGATTTGCACCGACTTGCAGGGTTGCCCTTTTAGCTCGGAAAAGTTTCCTGATCGCTGATTGTTTCTATTATTGTTATTATTAACTATAGTCAATTCTTTTTAGTGAGGCAGATTTGCACCGACTCGCAGGAGTGCCCTTTTAGCTTGGAAAAGTTTCCTGCTCGCTGATTGGTTGGACAAGATCATTCTAACCAATCAGATAGCAGGAAACCTTTCCGAGCTAAAAGGGCATCGCTGGGAGTCCGTGCAAATGCGTCTCATTAAAAAAAATTGAGTATAGTGTACGCTACCCGTCATAGATGTCAGGTGAATATTTAGATATGTATACACATACGCATCCCCCCCTTCACAGGGTATGACTACTCCCTCTCCCCCTAGTCGCTCATGAACAGCAGAGGCAAAGGATAGGACAATGTCATAGAGACTGACCATTATAATGCAGTAGTTAACCCTTTGAGTGAAGGAGAATTGTTTGGTAATCTCAGTGTTGTCAGGTGTATGAGGACAGTTGAGAATCTGTAAAAAATAGGCTAGACTATTCGGTTTATGTGTAAGCAAAGGGAAAGTGAACCGTAACCAGAGAGAAAGATCCAATGTAGTACTGTTTGGCCAGTCAAAGGACCCCATAAGTCTCTAGTGGTAGTATCTCAACGGGTGGCTGATGCCCTGGCCAACCTACTACTAAGTTATAACTCTAGTTGGATAAGCAGGATGCTATAAGCCCAAAGGCTCCAAGGAAAAATAGGCCAGTGATGAAAGGAAACAAGGAAACAAATAAACTAGGGGGCAAGTAATGAACAATTAAAATATTTTAAGAACAGTAATAACATTAAAATAGATTTTTATATACAAACTATAAAAGTATCTGAAATATAAGGCATAGAATTAACTTATAACTAAGACAACTGATTTTGACAATATTTACATAAGCTATACCCCATACAAGTGCATGTAAATTTATTATTATTATTATTATTATTATTATTATTATTATTATTTGCTAAGCTACAACCCTAGCTGGAAAAGCAGGATGCTATAAGCCCAGGGGCTCCAACAGGGAAAATAGCCCATCGAGGAAAGGAAACAATGGAAAAAATAATTATTTAAAAACAGTAACAACATTAAAATAAATATTTCCTATATAAACTATAAAAAACTTTAACGAAACAAGAGGAAGAGAAATTAGATAGAATATTGTGCCCGAGCGTACCCTCAAGCAAGAGAACTCTAATAACGAAGAGCATGTTTATACAAATATGGTATAATATTCAGAGCCAGACAGACGTGTGTTTTTAGCAGGCTTTCTTATAGATTCTTATCTATCTGATAAGATATGAATCTAGCTTCGACTGTGTTATCTGTAGCCTCGCTATCTAAAATATTACAACCTTTTGTCACTCAGCAACAGAAATAAATGTATGGTATATGGGCGAGCTAATAGGCTTATGCTAGGGCTAAAGTCCACATAGACCTATATTAGACTTTGACCAAAATGGCCTATGGTCGTCTACCTGATAAAAAGGTTGATTACGATGAATCCACAGTTCAAAGAACAGAAGGAAATCCCGTTTTAAAGGTTTAAAGGTCGCTCATGAATGGCAGAGGCAAGGGACAGTGACATTGCCCTGTCAAACAGGACAATGCCCTAGAGACTGACCATACATACTACATATGATCAGCGCCCAAGCCCCCTCTCCATAAAAGCTAGAACCAAGGAGGACCAGGCAATGGCTGCTGATGATTCAACAGATAGACCTATAGGCTCCCCCAAACCCTCCATCCTTAGCTCAAAAGGATGGTGAAGTTGCAGAGACCAAAGAAACTAACGAGTTTGTGCGGGACTCGAACCTTAGGCTAGCGTTTACCAATTAGGGACGTTATCATATGGGCCACCACAATCAGTGGAGGGTACATTGATTCTTAGTCATCAGCAGCCATCGTCTGTCCCTCCCTGGTTCTAGCTTCGTGGAGAGGGCATTTGGGCGTTGATTATATGTATATATAATTAGTTTCTAGGGCATTGTTCTCTCCCTGCTATTCATGAGTGCCCTTTAAACCTTCACAATATACGTACTGATTACTTTAGACCTATGCTAGTTTAATTGAAATATACTTCCTCTGTAATGTTACGATTCATGGCATAATAATCTATTGTTAATGAAGTGAAAATATTATTCACCGTGGATGAGAAATTTTGCATATGGCAAGACAAATCAGCTATATGTAGTTCAAGGGCAGAATGGGACTGACATGTAGATCTTCAAAAGTTCAAACTTGCAGCAAATGTTTTTATGTTGAACAGGCTGACATAAGTCTCTTTTTATAGTTTATGTATGAAAGAACTGTTTTGATGTTGTTGCTGTTCTTAAGATATTTTGTTTCATTTGACCATTACTTCTTTTATAATTTATTTATTTCCTTATTTCCTTTCCTCACTGGGCAATTTTTCCCTGTTGGAGCCCTTGGGCTTATAGCATTATGCTTTTCCAACTAGGGTTGTAGCTTAGCTAATAATAATGTTTTTATGTTGACCAGGCTGACATGAGTCTTTTTATAGTTTATACTGTATATGACATATACTGTATGTTTTTGACGTTGTTAATAGTTTATATAAGACATATCTGTTTTGACGTTGTTACTGTTTTTAGAATGATTTATTGTTAATTTATTCTCATCATTTATTTATTTCCTTATTTCCTTTCCTCACTTGGCTATTTTTCCCTATTGGAGCCCTTGGGCTTATAGCATCCTGCTTTTCCAACTAATGTTGTAGCTTAGCTAATAATAATAATAATAATAATAATAATAATAATAATAATAATAACAAGTGAGCAAGTCCTGAACGCGGACATGGTCCTCGTAGAGGACATACCTCCGCCAAGGTGACCTAGAGCGCCATATGTCCTAGAATCATGAATTGATGTGACTTCGACCTTCACATGACCTTGACCTTCACGTGACCTTCAAGTGACCTTGACCTTCACGTGACCTTGACCTTCACATGACCTTGGCTTCAAGTGACCTTGATCTTCAAATGTACTTGACCTTCACGTGACCTTGACCTTCAGGTGACCTTGACCTTCACGTGACCTTGACCTTCACGTGACCTTGACCTACAAGTGACCTGCTTGACTTTTGACCTTCAAGTGATCTTTGTTCATTTGCCACTGATACTTAATATGACATTGATATAATGCACCAATATGACCTTGACCTTTGACCTTTATAAATTTGAACATCACCCATGGGTTGCGCCTGGACTAGGACTTCCCTGTTGGCTTATGCAAAAGTCAGTGCTTTATTTCTGTCTCTTGATATGGCCACTTATGTCATAGTGACCCCAGTGACCCCTGTGACCTTGACCTTGGGGTGACCTTGACCAAAATTTAATCAGTTCTTCCATACACATTGGGGAACTACTTGGCCAAGTTTGAAGTGATTCCGTGTAGAAATGTGGCCTCTACGTTGTCCACAGACAGACAGACAAACAAACAAACAAACAAACCGAACCGAAAACATACCCTCCTGGCGGAGGTAATAATAATAAAATAACACACATTTATAGAATACCAAAGCAAAAAATGCAATTTAGTTTCACTAGATAAGTTATAATGGACATAATTCTATTTTATAGATAAGAGGAAAAACAGAAAAAACCAAGACTAAAAACTTAATAGATAAATAGATAGGAAATGTTTTCGAGGTAATAAACATTTCTTGTATTGACATATACGTCGTTCTTTCGATATGCATCACTTTATCATTATAATTATTACTTGCTGAGCTACAACCCTAGTTGGAAAAGCCGGATGCTAGAAGCCCAGAGGCTTCAAGAGGGAAAACAGCACAGTGAGGAAAGGAAATAAGGAAAAATAAAATATTTTAAGAAGAGTAACAACATTGAAATAAATATTGCGTATATAAACTATAAAAACTTTAACATAATAAGAGGAAGAGAAATAATATAGAATAGTGTGCCCGAGTGTTTCTACCAAGAGGGTAACAAAGGGAATTCATTTAAATTCCCAACAGTTTTTATGAGTTGTGAAGGAACATACATATGTTTAGAATACACTGTGTTCTTAACATAACTTACTTTCACATATCCCTTAATTTACTTATCAATACAGAGCTTATCAAACCATTTAGTGTAGCATGAGAAAAGCGAGGGTCTTAGGCCTACGATGATCACCACCACAGTGTCAGAAACAGGACAAATTATCGTTTATTACATAATTGCTGATAAAAAAACTGCACTGACATCAATAGGTAAGACTTCCTATGTTTAGAATACACAATGTTTTTAAAATAACGTAGTTTCACAATTTTTCCTTAATTTACTTATCAATACAGAGCTTATCAAACCATTTAGTGTAGCATGAGAAAAGCGAGGGTCTTAGGCCTATTTTGATCACCACCACAGTGTAAGAAACAGGAGAAATTATATTCAATTACATTGTTGCTGATAAAAACCTGTTAAGACATTAATGGTTGAGAGACTTCATATGTTTAGAATACACAATGATCTTAACATAACTTAGTTTCACATATTCCTTAATTTACTTAATCAATACATCTTATCAAACCATTTAGTGTAGCATTAGAAAAACAAGTGTCTGAGGCCTAGCCTATGTTGTTCACTACTACAATGTGAGAAATAGGAGAAATTACCTTTTGTTACATTGTGCACAGGAGAAATTACCTTTAATTACATTATTGCCTATAAAAAATGTTCTGACATCAATATTTAACAGACTTATATATCAACCTCTAAGGGAACAAAAGTATTATTATTATTATTATTATTATTATTATTATTACTTCCTAAGCTACAGCCCTAGTTGGAAAAGCAGGATTCTATAAGCCCGGGGGCCCCAACAGGGAAAATAGCCTAGTGAGGAAAGGAAACAGGAAAAATAAAATATTTTAAGAAAAGTAACATTTAAGATAAATATTTTCTGTATAAACTATAAAAACTAACAAAACAAGTGGAAGAGAAATAAGACAGAATAGTGTGCCCGAGCGTACCCTCAAGCAAGAGAACTCTAACCCAAGACAGTGGAAGACCATGGTACAGAGGCTATGGCACTACCCAAGTCTAGAGAACAATGGTTTGATTTTGGAGTGAGTAACGAATAAAGCTAGAACTTAAAGAGAAAAATGCCTTTAATTACGTCATTAAACGAACAAAGACATAGAAAGCTAGAACGCATTGTTCATATGCTAATTGCGAAGCTGTTTAACGCAAGAGATTATTTTAGCAAAGCAATATTAACGAACAAATTAACATACAAAGCACAAATTAACACATTGTGTACTTTTTTTATTACTCTTTTATAGTTTGTTCTGTGCATCTTGTTATATTTAAAAATTTCAAACTTGCAGCGAATGTTTTTATGTTGAACAGGCTGATATAAATCAATTTATAGTTTATATATGAAAGATCTATTTTAATGTTGCTATTGTTCTTAAAATATTCTATATTGATTATTCATTACTTCTCTTGTAGTTTATTTTTTCATTATTTTCTTTAAACAATGGACTATTTTTCCCTGTTGGAGCCTTTGGGCTTATAGCACCTTGCTTTTCCAACTAGGGTTGTAGCCTAGCTAGCAATAATAATAATAATAATAATGATAATAATAATAATAATAATAATAATAATAATAATAATAATAATAATATCAAAAATAATATCAATAATAATAATAATATTAATAATAATAATAATAATAATAATATTATTAATATTAATAATGATAATAATGATAATAAAAATAATAGGAATAATAATAGTAATAACAACAATAATAATAATAATAATAATAATAACAACAATAATAATAATAATAATAATAATAATAATAATAATAATAATAATAATATAAAAAATAACAATAACAATAATAATATTAATATTAATAATGATAATAATGATAATAAAAATAATAGGAATAATAATAGTAATAACAACAACAACAACAATAATAATAATAATAATAATAATAACAACAACAATAATAAAAATAGGACAATCTTCCATATACCTTTCCTTCATTGCATATCAGAAAATGTCCTTGAAATTTATTTATAATTTTCTTTTAGTTTCTTCTGTTTGTTCTCCTCATGACCCGATATTTATCTTATCGTAAGTTAGTAAACAAATCCTTATAGTTCACCTTCAGGAGAAATAAGGTCAGTTTACGATGATAATCTCCTTTATATGATAAAGAGCAAGTGTTTGTGTATATATACATTATGTGTGTATATATATATATATATATATG
>NC_090732.1:48771414-48871414 GCF_036898095.1 Palaemon carinicauda | reverse complement strand
TAGAGAACTCTTGCTTGAAGGTACACTCAGGCACACTATCCAATCTGTTCCCTCATTTCCTTTCCTCACTGGGCTATTTATCCTGTTGAAGCCCTTGGGCTTATGGCATTCTGCTTTTCCAACTATGGTTGTAGCTTAGCTAGTAATAATAATAAAAATGATAATAATAATAATAATAATAATAATAATAATAATAATAATAATAATAATAATAATAATAATAATAATTTGGAGGCTCCTAAACCTGAATTAAAACTAGGCCTATTTGTAGTGTTTTATTGAAGCTTCTGTTGTGTTAATTATCATTGTTCGGGGTAGGCCTACTCCTGTCATTCATATTATTTTGTTTGAATCTATTTTTTATAGTTATTTACACACACACACACACACACACACACACATATATATATATATATATATATATATTGTAATAATCATCATCAGCCATTGCTAGTCATTATGTGTGTGTATGTGTGTTGCTAGTCATTGTGTGTGTGTGTATGTGTGTGTGTATCAGCGCTTGCTCATAACAGTTATATATCACAGATTATTAAACATCACCATATTTATATACTGGTGACGTCATGACACGTGACGGGCATCTGGTATCTCTGACGTCACAGATGCCAAATGGCGTCAAGAGGGGGTAGTACTGTGACGATTCAGTGATAGTACCAACATTAGTTATAAAAGGAGTACCCTCATCGTGATATATGGTTTTGCTGACCCTCTGAAACTGGTAGATAGGTGGCACGTTGTTGCAAGTAGAGTGGTCTTATTCATTTACTCTAGATTCTAAGCAATAGGATATATTTAAATAGAAATAGGTTCACGTGAAGTATACAATGTTTTCACATTCTAGGGAAGAGAATTACGTATTGTTCATAATGATTTTTAATAGATAAAAAGCTTCTGTAACTATGGTATTCCAATGAAAATAATGCATAAATCAACCATTTATTTAAGATAATATATAAATCCTTGATTACTTACAGCTATATTAATCTATAAACATAACAAAATTGTCAAAACCACTGCGAATCAAATAATGCTAGATTAGTTAAGTTACCCTGAAAACTCTTGGAATGTCGTTTTCTTTCGACTACTTTATAGAGAGGGGGGGGGGGGGCCTTACCAACACGTTCCAACCACCCCCAAGGGAGTCCTGCACCAGGTCCTGGTATTTCAGCTTCTTCAGTGATAGTTAAAAAATTTAGATCAAGGCCGTTGTGTACAATAGACTGTGTCCCTTGTTATGGTTGCCAGAAGATAAGTTCAGTTCATTTTAAATTTCCTTGTGGATCGTAATACTTTATCTTAAATGGTTTGATTGATGTGATAGATTGAATACAGTAAAAATCAACACATGCTTACACAGTACTTCATAAAATTAATCTGAAATGAAATTGCAAGTATATATATTGCCCTCTCTCTCTCTCTCTCTCTCTCTCTCTCTCTCTCTCTCTCTCATATATATATATATATATATATATATAGATAGATAGATAGATAGATATATAGATTGATAGATTGATAGATATTGATATATATTGCCTCCAATTAAGTTTTTTACTTTTTATGGCCTAACACATGCATACACATTTACACACACACACACACACACACACATATATATATATATATATACATACATACATATATATATATATATATACATATATATATATATATATACATTATATATATATATATATATATACAGTACATATACAATCAAAGAAACACAATAAAGCAAACGAAAACTGAGGAGCCGTTATAGAGGTGCAGTCTGGCTCTTACTAACTCAAACGTTTGCTGAACCCAGAAACTTTAGCTTCGTGAACGTTTCTGTTTTGACCTTGAAAAACTCCTTTTTCATTTGTTAAAAGGAAATATGTTGTTCTTGTGAATAGTGAATCAGATATTTGGTAAGTCTGTAAGTCATTTTAGGAAGAGTAATTTTATATTGACTGGTCAGATGTTAAGAGCCCATAGACTGGTGTTTAATTGGTGTATGAACCAATATTAAGGGTTTAAAGGTCGATCATGAATGGCAGAGGCAAGCGACAATGACAGCGCCATAGAGAATAACCATATATACATATGAATAGCACCCAACCCCCTATCCACCTAAGCTAGGACCAGGAAGGGTAAACCAATGGCTGCTGATAAGCTCCCCCAAACCCCCCTCCCATTTCCCAAGGGAAGCCTTTGTATATTATGGGCCAGATCCTCCCACTTGCATTAAAAATGGACACCAACTAACCTCAACTTCCCCCTCCTAACCTAACCGACAAGCCGTGTCCGTACTTAATTACCTAACGGGGGGCCTAACCGCCCCCTTACGCTGCCGTATTCTTAGTCGGTTGTTATCATTTATACAACTTCTCCGTAGATTGTAAACAAACAAATGAATATATCAGCAGTATAGGATATAGATAATTTTTTGCAGTTTTCCAGGGATTTATTACGCATCCGAGAAAATAATGTATAGAGAAGAAAAGGTTGGTTTCACCATGATATACCTACATATTTATTTTGCGGTGAAAATAAGTGTCATTTCCGAAAAAAATGGTCGTTTTTCAATAGGAAGAACCAGGTTTTAATAGGAAAGCTTTTCCCGTCCATAACTATAATAAAAAAAGTAATTAAAGCTTGATCGGTACTTGAATCTCAGTCTAGCAGATCGCCAGGCAAGGACTTTTCTAATAGGATACCATAACCATTAGAGTAGATCTGGGGATCTAGCCTCTTTTATTATAATTCTGGTATATATTTGCAAGATGGGTCTAGGTTGAGATGAGATTGTCTAATTAATTTGTTACTCATCGAGTCATTACCCTAACATGTTTGGTAGTTTGCTGTAATCGCTTGCTTTCATGCATATGGTTACCATGAATGGATATTTTGTGATTCTTGTATTTTTTATCATTATTGGTGATACAAACTTCCTCCGTTATGAAATACCCAGAGCTCTTGTATAAATGTGGCCAGGGCCTTCCGCGTGCATAGAAAATGGGAATTTCCTGCCCATTTTGTAGTTGTTTGTAAAACATGACTGTTTTACTAAAAAAATCTGTGTCCGTCATTCTGCAAAACCCCCACACAAAACACCAAGTAACCTAACCTACGAGTTGTGTTCTTGCTCGCTTAACTAATGGGGCTAACGCCCCTTACAAATCCCCTTAGTCTGCTGTATTCTTAGCTTATCCTGCGTTTGCTTCACAACCCGCTTCACTGGTGGCACAGTAACATAATCATATTTCGTAAAGGTACTCAAATTTACAAGTAATGATAAAGTTTATTGTTGTCCTAAGGAACTACATTCACCCCACAATATATTAACCCTTTTACCCCCAATGGACATACTGTACGTTTCACAAAACACATCCCTTTACCCCCATGGACGTACTGGTACGTCCTTGCAAAAAACTGCTATTTACATTTTTTTTTTTTTTTGCATATTTTTGATAACTTTATGAGAAACTTCAGGCATTTTCCAAAAGAATGAGACCAACCTGACCTCTCTATGACAAAAATTAAGGCTGTTAGAGCAATTTAAAAAATATATATTGCAAAATGTGCTTTAAAAAAAAAACGCCTGGGGGTTAAGGGTTGAAAAGTTCCAGTTATCCTGGGGGTAAAAGGGTTAACATCCCAAATATTGCTTACTTATATTACTCAAAGTCACTGAAGTTGGAATTTTCCGGTGGTATCATCTTATTTTTGGGTAGATGAGATTAGCGATTAGCGATTTTCCATCATACGTATGACGCAATTTACCAACACTACACTTTGAACAAATGCAGGAATAATCCCCCAGGAGTCCTATCTTATATAACGGATTTTGAGCGAAGCGAAAAATCTATTTTTGGGTGAGATAGCCATGGCGTCCTGATGGAAGGTTCCTGTTTGGTAGCTTCCTTGGGTATAAGACTACTAAGATATTCCCAGAGAATTTAACCACAGGTTATCACAGAATTCTAACCTCTGGAGCGAGTATCTCAAAGGTTTCCCTTTAAGACATCGTAATACAACAGGGGACACGCATGTCTGGTCGTGCCACATAGCTATCTCCACCCCGAACAGAGTTAACGCTTCGGTGTGTAAGGGCTGAGAATAGCTGGGAGCCGTTCCACAGCTAATCTCACTCGTGGCTACTACTGATACTCGAGACGTAAACAAACGGACGCCATTGCTCTAATGACGTCACGCGCGTCTTTATCCTGGCGCCAGTTGCTGCCCATCACCATGATACAATTGTGTAGGGTGGGAGCAAACTGAACGAAGTAGTAGGGAGGGTCCATCAGGACGCCATGGCTATCTCACCCAAAAATAGATTTTTCGCTTCGCTCAAAATCCGTTTTTTGGGCTCAAGCCATGGCGTCCTGATGGAAGAGTACCAGAGAATCAATGTATCGTGGTAGATTTTCCCCCAGAGTTAAGTGCCTAAGCATTGACAAAACAGCAAAGTAATCTTAGGTAAGAACCATAGGAACGAAGTATCCTGCCCCCCATTGGTAGGAAGTTCCCATGGGCTATGCCGACGTCAAAGTGGTATTGAAGGGCTATTCATCTTGACAGAAGAACTTTTAAGAGCTTAGAGATGAAGCAGAATGTTTGATATTTGTATAGGAACATTCTGAAGTAGGCCAGTGGTGGTTGGGCACTGTGTGTAGAGTTCATCTCCTGATTATCAGAAGTAAGTATTCGTGTAGGAGCCTTACTGAGACAAGGTGAATATAATTTAGGAATAGACATCCTAAATTCTTCATGACCATAAGAAAGGAGGAATAAATAAAACTATGACAGTATGTATTTCATAGTAAGTAGGAGCTGAAAGAGACGCATAAGTAATAAAATAGAAATTTTATTTCACAATGCAGAAATTAAATAATTTACAGCAAAAGTAAAGTTCATTTACAGTAATAATAATGTACATAGAAATAAAGGCTTGCTCTTGAATCTGAAAGGGAATTTCAGGATTAGTAGGTACTCGTTCTCGAGGAACGCAAGTCTTTAAATAACACATCATGCTCAAGGCATGCGGCACTTGTGTGACACTATGACATTTCACCTGGGATAAGAACAGTTATAAAAGCACTAAGTGTTTTTAGACATCACTATGAATCACTCGAGGGTCAACATAGGCACCCGAAGAGTTAGAGTCCCAAGTAACTCACTGTTCTACGCAGAGTTAGGTGCAGGTTTCATAACACTACCTGCGGCTACCACAAAATGTTTGATTTCGTGCACTTGTTTCGCATAATGTTTAAAGAAAACTCGCGAGGACTTCCAGCCCGTAAAGTTCTTAAGGCTCTCGAAGTCCATGCTCTGAAAGAAGTTCAGAGAAGATGCCACTTTTCTAGGATCATGACCAGCGGGTGTACTGTTCGGATCCGCTCTGCGAATGAAGTAGGTGATTTTCGCTCTTAATTGTTTCAGTGACAGGTCGCTGCCCGATGTTTCTCCTTTGAAGAGTTGGCCTCCACCAAAGTTTGAAGTTCTGCGAAGATAGACCTTGAGGCTCTCTACTGGACATAGAGAGACATCCTCCTTCAGGGGGCATATTCTCCAAGGGCCCCATCTTTTGGTGGGTAATTCATTTTTGGCGAGAAACGTCGGATCAGGGGAGAGGGTCACTTCTCCTGAATCAGCAAACAGGATGTGTCCCTCTTCTCTTGATAATGCCACTATTTCGCTGACTCGAGCTCCCGAGGCGAGAGCAAATAAAAATATAACTTTCTGAGTCAGATCCTTGAGGGGGCATGAATCATTGTCCAAGTTGGAGGCGAAATGGAGCACCTTGTCTAGTGACCAGGAGATCGGTTTCGGAGGGGGTGCTGGGCGTAGGCGAGCACATGCTTTCGGCAGTTTGTTAAAGATGTCGTTGGACAGGTCAATTTGGAAAGCATATAGAATTGGTCTAGTCAAAGCCGATTTGCAGGTTGAAATCGTATTGGCTGCTAATCCTTGTCCGTGAAGGTGAATGAAGAAGGACATACAGAAATCAATGGTGATTTCTTTAGGATTTTTTGCTTTAACAAAGGAGACCCATTTCCTCCAGGATGATTCATATTGCCGTCTCGTGGATTCGGTCTTGTATTCCTCTAGGAAGTCTAGACTTTTCTTCGAGATCCCAAACCTCTTCTTTGCGGCAAGGGAGAGAAAATCATGAGATGAAGGTCCTTGATTTTCGATGATGAAGCGAAGACAGTCGACTTCTGTACTTGTTGAGAGAGAACTGGGCCCGGGAGAGGGATCAGCTTGGGCTGCAGCTCCAGGACCAGGGGGTACCAGTTGCTCCGGGGCCACTTGGGAGCCACTAGGGCCGCTGTCCCTTTGAAGGTTCTCAGTTTGGAGAGGACTTTCAACAGAAGGTTGGTGGGAGGGAACAGGTATATCTTCGACCATCTGTTCCAGTCCAGTGACATGGCGTCCACCGCTTCTGCTTTGGGGTCCTCGTACGGGGCTACGTACAGAGGAAGTTGATTGTTGTCGCTCGTTGCAAAGAGATCTATCTGAAGTTCTGGGACTTGATGAGAGATGAAGGAGAATGATCTTGCGTCTAGAGACCATTCCGACTCTATCGGGTTTGTCCGAGATAGAGCATCCGCTGTCACGTTGCGGAATCCTTGTAGGTGAACTGCAGACAGGTGCCACTTCTTCTTCTCCGCCAGACGGAAGATTGGGAGAAGCACCTGATTTATCTGGGGCGATCTTGAGCCCTGGCGATTGAGACAACGAACTACCACCGAGTTGTCTAGGGTTAGACGGATGTGGATCGAGGGCGGCGGGGATAGCTTCTTCAGAGTAAGAAGGACCGCCATGGCCTCCAAGATGTTTATGTGGAACGTCTTGAATAGTGGAGACCAGGTCCCTTGAGCTTGTTTCAGGTGGGAGTGACCTCCCCAGCCCTCCAGTGAGGCATCCGTGTGGATGTTGAGTGATGGAGGAGGGTGTTGGAGAGGAATGGACCTTTTTAGGGCCATTGCTTCCGACCACGGCTTTAGGAGGCGTCGAAGTCTGTTTGGAAGCCGTCTCTTGAGGTCTCTTCGAGCGATGGATGCCGATCGTCTCCAGACTCCCGCGGCATCCTTTAGCTGTGCACGAAGCACTGGGTTTGTCACTGAGGCGAATTGTAGAGAGCCTAGAACTCGTTCCTGCTGTCGTCTTGAAATGCGTTTGGATTTCAGTAGTCGCTTGACAGACCCTGCTATTTCCTTCCTTTTCTTCTGGGGGATAGAAAGGCGGTGTGACTGAAGATTCCAGTGGATTCCCAGCCACTGAAACTTCTGAGCCGGAGAGAGGCGAGATTTCTTCTCGTTGATCTTGAATCCCAGGTGTTCTAGGTACTGGGTAACTTCGTCGCAAGACTTTGTACACTCTTCGGGCGATGGAGCCCAGACTAGCCAGTCGTCGAGGTAGGCCATCACCTGGACGTTTCTTAGGCGGAGCTGTTGTACTATGGCATCCGCCAGCTTTGTGAAGATCCGAGGGGCCACATTGAGGCCGAATGGCATGGCCCGGAAGGCGTAGCTTTTTCTTTGGAGTCGAAATCCTAGGTAGGAGGAAGCGTGATGGTTCATTGGAATGTGCCAATAGGCATCCGCCAGGTCTATAGAGACCGTGTAGGAACCTTGAGGCAGAAGGGTCCTTATTTGTTGAAGCGTCAGCATCTTGAATTTGTTGTTCTCTATGAACTTGTTGAGGGGGGATAAGTCCAGAATGACTCTGAGCTTGTCTGAGTCCTTCTTGGGAACGCAAAACAGTCTCCCTTGGAACCTGGTGGACTTTACCTTCCTTATCACCTTCTTGTTCAAGAGGTCTAGAACATATTCTTCCAGAATGGGGGTTGATTGTTGAAAGAACCGCTGGAAGATTGGGGGTGGTTGCACCCAACTCCAGCCTAGACCGTTCTTGATGATGCTGTGTGCCCAAGGATCGAAGGTCCAACGATCCTGGAATTGGCGGAGTCTTCCTCCCACCGGAAGCACTTCATTGCTTCTGGTGTCCCGAGGACTTGTTGCCTCGGCCGCTAGCTCCCTTTCCTCCTCTACCTCTGGAGGGACGACGAGAGGCGTCTCTGCTTGCACCCCTGGACGAGCCTCTACCTCTGGCATGAAAGGTAGTGGATGGCTGCTCAAAGGCAGGGGTGAAGACCGGTGACTGTGACAACACCGGTTGGGGGACCAATTGAAAGGTCTGTTGTGGTTGGGCAACCACTTGGGAGGTAGCGGGTCCCGGAAACTGACGTCGTTGTTGACGTTGCTGGGGTTTCGGCTTCTGAGGTTTCCTCTTAGGCTGAGGTCCATCGTCCTGAGAGGTTTTCCTTTTTCTGGACATGCCCCACTTGTGGAGAAGGTTCCTATTCTCCGTGGCGGCTCTGTCAGTTATTTCCTTGACAAGGTCAGAAGGAAACAGGTGCTTTCCCCAGATGTTGGAGGAAATCAGCCTCCGGGGTTCGTGTTTCACGGTGGCACCGACAAACACGAATTCACGACAGGCTCTACGAGCCTTTATGAAATGGTACAAGTCCTTCATTACCGTGAGTAAGTGGGATTTGGCCAGTACCATGTAGTGATCAGGTACTGCTGTGTCACAGGCCATAACTTCAAGTTGGACTTGATGAGAAAGAGATGCCGCAAGCCTCTCCTTCGTGTCTTGTTCCCGGCGAAGGAGGTGATCATTGAGCTTAGGGAGGTCTTCATTAAACTGACGTCCGGCGACGTCAGGATCGAGCCTACCCACGACGAAAGTATGTTGGACATCTTTCCATTGTCTAGTGTCAGGGGGTGTCACGATGGAGAAGGGTCTGCACTCCTCCAGTGCAGGGCAGGGTTTTCCTTCTTCCGCCGCTTTAAGGCATGCAGCTAAGGCCTTTTCCAAAAATGGAAGAATCGCAGTGTCAGGTGCGACATATGTAGGATGCTTCTTGCTCAAGGCAGGAAGCTTAGAGCAGGTAAAGCCCCTGCTCTTAAATGCGGAGGCTAGCATAGCCTGGGCCTTTGCGAGATCGAACACTATCTCTTCTTTAGGTTCGGTCTCCTCCTTCGAGGCAGGTTCGGAACGAAGTCGGACGTAACAGTCCGGGTAGGCCTCGAAGCTTGGGAAGAACTCCACATCTTCCAACGGGACCGTGCCGATCTTGTCACTAACAAAGATCCTGCCGGTCGCAATAACCATATGCTCTGCATACCTCCACGGGTTGGCATGAGAGCAAGCTGGGAGATCCTTGACCGACATCTTCTTCGTGTCTCTGGATCCAATCATAGACCTGATGGACTCCTGGTTCTCCTTCAGTCTGTCGTCCATGACAGCTCTAATCAGTCGGATCAGTTCTTGGGTAGAAGAGGAAGGATCCGGGGTCGAGGAGGTAGACGGAAGGGACATTTCCGTCGGTGTAGGAGTAGGCGGAGGGATGGACGAGGGAGTAGCTCCAATCTCCGACTCGGTGTATTCCACCTTGTCTTCGTCCTCTTCGGCTCCTTGAGCCATAAGCGTCTTCTCCGTGTCTTCCGAGACGTCAGAGATCTGTTCATCATCCTCGGAATCCAAACGACACTCGTGCATGGACTGAGCCATGACCACATCAGGTTCCACCGTAATTTGGACAGTGGGGATTGCTTCCTTTGGAACCACTGAGTCAGGGGAGGCCTTAGGGAACAACAGGGACCTCAGTTCTTCGGTGGCCAGGTACGGTCCAGTAGCATTTCTCTGAAAACCACGCACCCACTTGCGCAGTTTTTCACGAGCAATGTCTCTAACCTCCGCTGAGGGAGGGTTATGGAAGGCCTCAACTAGGTAGGCCTGGCAGACCGTACATTCCAGTGGATTCCAGAACTTCCAATCCCCTTTCTTGTCTGAGCAAGGGGCGTGAGTCCTGCACGCCGTATGTCCGTAAAACTGCGAGCGTTTCACAGCACAGTAGGCGAAATCGCACTTCATCTGCTCCTCCTGTGGAAGAAAGAGGAAATGAGTATGGGGGAGTCATAGGAATGGCTCTTAAATTAAGTTAATATTAATCATTAATTTTAACTTAAGGAAGGTGTGATGCATGGAGAATGAAACAGTAAAGGAGAACACGCTCCATGCATCTCGCCCGGCTGGTTACCATAGGCTTGGTCCTGGGATAATCCAAATGACCGAGATCATTGGATATAGTTTCCTAGGATTTCCATTATATTGGAACTCCATGGAAAGCCAAGGACAAGGTTGGGATCGAATTCATTCGGTTCCCAGATAAGAGCCAGAAGGCCTCATTAAGGGTAACTGCTTCTGGCAACCAGCCGCGCTAAGATGCACATAGCATGCTGGAAATAGAAGAATGCAAGGAGACAGCATGATCACTAATAGAGCAGTACTAGGTACTGATCTTAGAAGCAAAGCAGCTTATCTATTTGCAAGGTAGGGCTATCTTAGTCTTATGATAGCTACAGAGAGGGGGTGCAAGTATTCTTGACGCCTCCGGGGCATCCGGCAAGCCGCCGGCACGCCGGAGCTCGCTCCAGCATAGATTCTGGCACTAGAACAGACAATTTTCAAAGTCAGGTAGATACCAGGATGGCGGCCGCCGGCACAACGGCGGCACGCCGGCAGGGAGCGGCGGCTCCGGCAGCCGGAGGATGCCGGATTGGTGACTGGGGTAAGGATGGTACAGGTAGTATCGGGTTGCCGGCAGTATATGCCGGCACTCCGGAGATCGACCGGCAAGCGGACGATTAGATAGGAGTAGGAGAGCTGCCGGTAGTAGCCGGCGGCAGCCGGCAGTCCCTCGGTACACGGGGGGCTGGCGGCAAGGGTAGGGAAGTCACCAAGAGGGAGGCAGGTATTGCCGGCAGTAGAGGCGGCAAGAGACCGGCACCCGGATAGATAGAGAGACAGGGGGAGGGGGGAAAGGATGCAGGAAGTACCGTCAGGGTTCCAGACATCCCTCCCCCTCCCTGAGGGGGTGTACCCATGATAGAGACAGGCTCTAGCATCCATAAGCAGGGGTCACTATGGACCGGGAGCAGGTAGCCCAAGGGAGGACTAGGGAACACCCAAGAGGGGGGGGGGGAGACTCCCCTATGCAGAGCTACACTAGTAACTAACCTTATAGGACACTATGAAGGTATATGTACCAGAGCGGACAGCACAGGGAAGCTCGGGTAGCCCTACTCATCCACCCTAAGGAGGATTTGTAGGACAGGGGACAGATGAGTATAAACTAACCTAAGCATAGGCTAGGCTATACAAGAGATAGGTGGGGAGGGAGAAGAGAGGGGTCTTCCCAGGAAGGGTTTCTGTACCAGAGCGGCCACAAAGGGAAGGGAGGACACTCCCTAACCTAAGATTAGGCTGATCGGCTAAAACGGTGCAAGAGTACAGTTTCAGCATGAAACAGAGAAACCTTCCTAACCCGGCCTAGATCAGGGCTAAAAGTCCTGAACTAGGCAAGGAAGAAGACGTATCGCTATCGCAGGAAAGTCGTAGACCATCCTAGCCATAGAGGTAGGCTAGCCTAACCTCACTCTCAGACGCAATCCTAAAGGGGGTTCATTCCTTTAGGGAGGACTGAGAGGCGATATAATACTCTATTAGACAATAAATCCCTTTACTCAGAAAAGGGATCAAGGCTAAATAGAGGGAGTGCCGAGGCAGGGGATGAAGGAAGCATATAGGGGTCCTAAGGTTAGGTTAGGCTAGAAAGAATCACTGACTAGCCTATCCCCTATATGGTCCCTGAAGGCGAAAACATTTGCATCACTAGTCAAAAGTATTGTAAAATAATAATGCCACTATCTTCATAACTTAGTCTAGGATCACTGATAAATCATGCATGAACACTTGTATATAGGCTCCTGGCCTGGGGGCTATAGTAGCCGACTGGTATGAGGTCAATCGATGACCGATAAAAAGCGTCTAAACACGATATAAAAGTTCCTAGCTATGAAGACTAAATAAACTAATGTATTCGATTAGTATATAATGCCGGAAGCGTTGTTGTGGCTAACTAAATAAGACAAGCAAAACAACAACGACGCCATAAAATGGCGGGTCCGGTAGAGGCACAGCTCTGCCACAAAACATCAATTATTTCGCGAAATAATATTTACTTTACGGCCAGAGCTTAATTAAACAATACTGGAACCTTGTACTCAACTTTCCAGAAGAAGGCGAGGCTGAAGGTAACGACATAGCGAAGATGCAAAGCGATAAAGTTCACACAAGGGAAAATCCGTCTAAGTAGGGCAGCTACTAAACAAAGGATGAAGACGCGCGTGACGTCATTAGAGCAATGGCGTCCGTTTGTTTACGTCTCGAGTATCAGTAGTAGCCACGAGTGAGATTAGCTGTGGAACGGCTCCCAGCTATTCTCAGCCCTTACACACCGAAGCGTTAACTCTGTTCGGGGTGGAGATAGCTATGTGGCACGACCAGACATGCGTGTCCCCTGTTGTATTACGATGTCTTAAAGGGAAACCTTTGAGATACTCGCTCCAGAAGTTAGAATTCTGTGATAACCTGTGGTTAAATTCTCTGGGAATATCTTAGTAGTCTTATACCCAAGGAAGCTACCAAACAGGAACCTTCCATCAGGACGCCATGGCTTGAGCCCAAAAAAATAAATTGTAAATTCCTTAGTAAACTTCATAACCCTTAACATTTTTGAATTGATTGAATTATAAGAATAATTTACAATTTTCAACGCTTTCGGAGTGATGCGTTGCCATCGTGTCTCGAGGGCTAAGATTGGCCATCACCAACCCATGCTTGATGCTCCCATTACCCTGTTAAAATTTTGGAAATATTGAATTATGATTTGATCAATAACCCAGTAATTTTCTGGGTCAAATGAGGTCGTACTAGGTTGTTTTCTAATTACCATGCCTGCCGACTACTTCAGTAGTACTCCGCTAAAGTGTTGCGAATTGGTAATAAAAATAATAATTCCCAAATCTATACGATTCTTTATTGCATTATTGATTTATTAAATTTGTGCCTAAAACTAGAAAATTAAATAAATGTTTGCGTTGCAAGGATAGCTGGATGTTACGGAAACAGGATTATGATTCTTAAGAGTACTGTATCTATGATGAGGGAGTTCTAGTTTCAGTTATCATTGGTTATATTCAATAGTCTCCAATGCACGAAATAAATTCTAAGAATTATTTTTACCATATGCATAAACATTTCCAAAGGATTTGGTAACCGCTCATTTTTTTTTACACATGATCCCAATATACACGTATATTAGAATCATGGAGGAATCTCAGTGGGAAACTGGAGTCTTGGGTGGGGAAAACCCTGAAAACGGTGCATCGTTATGTGATACCTAGATGCCCGATTAGTAAGAGAAAACCTTCTTTATTCAGTTTGGTAAGGGTGCCAACTGGAGATCAAGTGCCATAGCCTCTGTACCATGGTCTTCCACTGTCTTGGGTTAGAGTTCTCTTGCTTGAGGGTACACTCAGGCAGCTGTTCTGTCTTGTTACTCTTCCTCTTGTTTTGTTAAAGTTTTTATAGTTTATATAGGAGATATCTATTTTAATGTTGTTACTGTTCTTAAAATATTTTATTTTTTCTTGTTTCCTTTCCTCACGTGGTTATTTTCCCTGTGGGAGCCCCATGCCTTATAGCATCCTGCTTTTCCAACTAGGGTTGTAGCTTAGCAAGTAATAATAATGATCATAATAAAGTAAAACAAAAATGAAGCAAGAATTATTTTGGGAGTACATTCTAACCTAACCTTAGCTAACTAAGTACTGTATGCTGGGTCTTTTCATGGCAGAGTGGCTTTCACCTTTCAACCCTCTCGCCACCTAACCTGATTTAGGTCTCTATGCATGGACATGTCATAACTTAATCTTACCTAACCTAACAAGCCTGGTCCTTAAACTATTGAGATGCTTCTTGTCTCCGCACCCTTGAACTTTTTGACATAACGGGAATTACTGGACCAAAATTCAAAGAAAATACTAGGAAATGTTCTAAAATAAGTTTACTTACCTTAGTAAACCAGGCCTCTAGATCTAATGCAAATTAAGAGGGCTACCATCGAGCCTAACCCATAAAGAGCCAGAACTGACATAAAAATGCCAATGATGATGATGAATGATTACATTTCCTGAAATCTTTTGATCAAATTTGATTGCAATACTTTGGCTGAATTAGAATTTGTTCTAACACAAAAACAAAGCTTTCTCCCTTTAAGTAGGAGATACTTCAGTGCAAGATCGAATAGGACTCTGGTTTGTATGGCTAGGAAAATTACAAATTACCGGTACTTTAAAGATTTTTCTTTTTTTATTTCGGGAAATGATCAAGCAAGCATATGACTCATGTAGTGAGAAGGATGAGTATGGAGCTTGAACAAGACACAAAGTCAGGGCATCGGCCATCCATAATCTCTCGGAAAAACTAGTCGGTCTCTCAGGTAATGAAGGCAGAGGTTTTGAGGTGCCAAACCACCTTCGTCTTCTTTTTTCCAGTCCCTGGACATATTTTTCTATGGGTCCTGTAGTGGCTGCTTAACAAGTTTTGTAGTTCTCCCAGCTCCTTCTTTGATGAAATGTATAACTTCTGACTTTTCTACTTTCTTTTCCATTTAAAAGGGACACGAGTTGAACTTTTCTTCCCCTTCTAAAGGTAAAGAAGTTGAAATGTTACTTACTGGATTGGATGATGGCGCTGGTAAGCCGTATAATTGAATACCATTTCTTAGACACTGACTGATAAGAAGCAGCTTTCCTGTCCTCCTTTGACAAAGGGAAAAAAGACAGATGATAAGTTTCATCTACATACCATTGACTAACTATGCTTGTTAGGTTGCAACTGCAGTTTCCAGCTTTACTGGATATGTTCTTATACAGTAACTAGGAAAAATGAAAATTATTTCTTTAAAATTTTCTAATTTTAATAGAATACTCATCTTTGCCAAATATACCTGATTTTCTTGTCCTTCCAATTAGCCTCATCCCTCAGTTTCCACATCTATTTTCTGGCTAGTTGTATCTAAGCCCTTTTCACCATAGCATTCCACCTTCTATATTAAATATGTTTCCCATTTTCTGTACACTTCCATCACAGTTGACTAAAACTTAGTCTCCAAGCAATGATCCTTCAACCTCTCTATAATACACCAAATGTAGATAAATATTTTTGTTTACCGGTATCACCCGGGTCAGAATGGCGCATACCAAAAATCGTGGCCCTTTATGTAGTCCTTTACTATGTGTAATTGTAAACCAGAATGAAGTTTTGAATGTTGGTTTTCTCAAGCGAGTTTTATCTTGTGAAGAATATAAATCATTGTCTTACATTTGAAGTTTCTGTTCCATCTGCTTCACTTAATGACAAAACTTCTGGACTGGCAGTAGTAAGAGAGTGAAAATAAGTGGGCAGATATGAAAGAAATAAATGTAGGAGAAACAAAGGAACTAGTGCGAAGAACCAGCAGATATGGTGTGGTGGAAGGAGAAAAGCAGTAGTTTGGGTGACAAAAGCGAGGGTATACTCCAGTTGAAGGGTGACTTCACTGGATTTAGGTTACTTATGAAAGTGCTTGCATCAGACCTTTAAATTTTAAAGCAACAAGTTTAAGTAGGCTGTTGTTTGTATTTTACAAAGCATAGAATTTGTGTTAAATGTTATACTGTAAGTCGATATCTGGTAAAGGTAGCTTTTATGAAAATCTGAATGTATTTTTCCTACTTATGCAAACCTTCGACATTTAAAAGGTTTATTTTCTGGCACACCTTGCACGTCAAAGTATACCCCTTTTAAATAACAACGGTGTATATAACTAGGAAAAATACAAATTATTTTTTTAAATTTGTGATTTTTATATATTAAAAGTTCAACAATATATGAACATGTGTTACCAAGTACAGTAACTAATCTTGTAATTTTTTTATATTTATTTTTTCCCTCAAAGTAGTCTAGTGGACATGGTAGTAACTTTCATCTCTTTTCTTTATATTGCAGATCAAAATGAATGATCCGTGGGAATACATAACCTCATTAGGCATAAAGCACTTCAACTGGAAAGATGCGTTCTATGCCGAGGGGAACAAGATATGCCACTTCCTAGAGAAAGTGCCGTGTGTCGACCTTGATGATGAAAGCGTGATGCATGAAAAGTATGTGTGATATTTGATTTTGATGTTGTTCTATGATGTTATAATATTTTATGTTTCACATCATCATGATGCATTGTAGCTCAAACTGACCATGAGCTAGAGAGTAATACTTCTTCTTTCTTACTGTTATGCCCTACATTAAGGGGTCGGTTGCCTGATGCGCCCTCTCCAACTACTGTGATTACTGTATGGGAATATTTCATGCTGTTAATAGTAGATAAGTCATTTTTGTTCCGTAACCGAAATACAAACCACGCTATTTACATTGGGTTTACCTCTTAGCGCAGCTGAAATGACGAGCCAATAGTGTTAACGAGGGTTAATTACCCCCGCGCTAGTTAGCGGGGGTAGGGGAAGGGTAGCTTGCTACCCCCCCCCCACACACACACACACACCGGTGACTTGCTTCACTTCACTTTTGGCTCGGCGGTGAACAGACGTGTCTGTTCATCGTCCTCGTTGACAGCCTTTAATCTTTTTTTCTGCTTTTTCTTTTCTACAGCTTGTGTGTTGGTTTGAAGTTGACTTTCGTTATTATTATCTTACAATGCATACGTGCCCTGGTGTTGCCAGCCGCCCTTGTGGTACCTTTATGTCGGCCTTAGATACGGACCCTCACACCCTTTGCCCTCAATGTCGGGGCCGACGGTGTGACCAGGAAAACGTGTGTTGTGAGTGTAGGGAGTGGTCTGCCTCCTAGTGGAAGAGGTTTGGCCGCCGGCGTAAGAAGAAGTCCAAGAGAGACCGTTCTCCTTCGGGGGTTGCCTTGAAGGAGGAAGGTTCTCGGGATTCTTCTTTCGCCGCCCAAACCTCCTCCGAAGCTCCCCCTCGACCGGCTCCTAAGGAGAGTCGGCCGAGTGGTAGCGCAGACCCTAGTTCTGTTTCCCGACCTTGGGTAGGGGGAGAGGGCGTCGCCTCCCATAGCGGGGCGGTTCCCCCTCCTCCTCCGGGGGAGGTTATTGATGAATCACTGTCTAATGATGATCTTTTACAGATTTGGGCTTCCCTGGGGCTTAAGGGCTTGCCTTCCAGGGTCGCCTTGATTGACCTTGTCTCGTTGGGGGCCGCCCTTAAGCAGTCGCCGGCGGTAGCAGAGGTAGACACTCTGTCTATCGTCGACGTTGTGGTGGCAGAGGCCTCTGACGGGGCTGGTCAATCCTCTGCAGGTGCAGTTGAGGTTGATGGTGCTGATGGCTCTCCTCCCCCCTCCGTACATCCTTCGAAGGGGGAAGTGAGTCCTACAGGGTCTTCTGCTGTTCAGCTTCCTTCTAAGGAACGTGCTTTGACTGAGACTCCCCTTCGGAGGACTGATGGTCCCGATGATCTTCCCCGTGGCCGCCTCCGCCGTAAGGCTCACCATCCGCCGCGTCGCAAGGGCCTCCCTTCCCCTTATAAGGGGGTTAAGAGGCGCCTTTTTGGATCTTCTTCCTCCAAAGGGGACTCTCCTCGTCGTACTCAGCCTACAGCTCCTGCTCCTTTGGACCTCTCTGCAGACCGTTCTCCAACTCCTGTTAGATCTTCACCTTCTGGGGAACTCGTCACCCGACGGGCAACGGTCCCTTCGGGGGTAAGGGATTCTTCCCTTCCACGTGCAGTGCTAGCGCACAGGCACTCTCCTGCTCGTCAGCGCTCTCCTGATCGTCAGCGCTCTCCTGCTCGTCGGCGCTCTCCTGCTCGTCAATGCTCTCCTGCTCGTCAGCGCTCACCTGTTCGCCGGCGCTCTCCTGATGTTCGCCCTCCTCGTCAGCGCTCTCCTGAGGACATCTTACATCCTGTGGTTCCTGAGGAACGCTTAGCGCGCCAGCATTTTTCTGCTCGCCCTTCTGCAGTGTTAGCGCTCTCCTGCTCGTCAGCGCTCTTTTGAGGATCATCGCCCTGTGGTCTCTGACCATCCTGCAATTCCTGTTGAACTCCCTGCACGCCATCAGTCTCCTGAGCTCTCTCATCCTGTGTCTACGCAACAACGTTCGTGTTCTCCAGCGCATGTGTCAAAAGCACATGTTCGCCCACGCGCCTACTATCTTCCTGTTCGTGAACGCGCCGCGCCACCTGTTCCTTCACAGGATCTCACGCGTCGCCCTCCTGCTCGCCAGCGATCACCTACGCGCCAGCGATCACCTGCTCGCCAGCGTTCACCTGCTCGCCAGCGCGCACAGGCTATTTTAGTATCACCTATTCATTAGCGGTCTCCTACGCGTCAACGATCACCTACGTGCCAGCGATCACCTACGCGCCAGCGCGCACAGGCGATTTTAGTATCGCCTATTCATCAGCGTTCTTCTACGCGTCAGCGATCACCTGTTCATCGGCGATCTCCGGACCGCCCGCGTGATTTACAACCTGCGCGCACGCGTTCTCCAATGCTTCATCGACCAGAGGTTCTGAAGGAAAATGGTTTGCCATCTACTAGCTCACCATCCCGCGATCACTCACCTGCGCGTGCTGCGCGCTATCGCTCGCCAACGCGTCACCATGCGACAACGCGCCATCGCCCACCTGCGCGTCAGCGCTCGCCAGCTCACCACCAATCGGCTGTTGATCTTCCTCGCCCACGCGGCAGCGCGTTTCCTCGCCATCGCGCCAACGCTTTCATTCGCTGACTCGGACACGTGCTCAATCACCTGTGCACCCTCACGCCCACTCGCCTGCGCGACCGCTCGCCTGCGCGCCCGCTCGATCATTCGCCTGCGCGCCCGCACGACCGTTCGCCCGCAGGCCCGCACGACCGTTCGCCCGCAGGCCCGCACGACCGTTCGCCCTCGCGCGACCATCGTTCGCGGCGAATTTCGCAGCCGGTGGTAGCAGCAGGAACGCGTGTTCCTAGACCGCTCGGGATCGCCTCCACCCAAACGCTGGATTTTAGTGCAGGACAAGGATGATACTGAGGAGAGGTTAGTGCATCATTCTTCCCCACCTTCTTTTCAGGCAGGTACTGTGGTGTCCACTCCAAAGGATCGCCCGATCCCTTTCCCTTTAGCGAGGATTTCGGACTCTGTGTCCTTGGAGCGACAGACTTGGTTTGGTCGTCTGGCGCGGGCGTTAGTGAGGGTTATGAAGCCAGCACTAGCCGACCAGGGTAACAAACCAACGGCTGTCTCTCCTACGCTGAAGAGAAAGAGAGGAGTGGACTTCGTGGTGACTTCCCCCAGAGCGAAGTTGGTTCCCAAGAGGTCTGTCGCGAAGACCCCTTCTCCTGCTCGAGTGCTTTCTAATTCTCCCGTGGACGAGGCCTTTCTGTCCTCGGGTGAGTCCAGTGAAGCGGTAGTCTTCCCCTCGGCACCAAGGGGGGAGACCGCTTCATGGACGAGAATCGTCTCGTGAGGAAGGGGCTCCTCGAACCTCTTTGTTGGGATCCTGTATCCCTCCCAGGAGGGAATCCAAGGACTCCAAGACCGTCCCGAAATCATCTTCGAGGATTCGCCAGGAACCCACGGCTCCCTGGGGGAACGTCCACGCTTCACCCCAGGAAGAGATCCCTGGGACAGGAGACTTGGCTGCCAGCCCGCAAGGAGGAGATCAGCAGGAATCCGAACATGCCTTCTGTTAGGTCCTAAGCCTGATAAGGCAACTTAACGGGCTTATGGATCCCGTCATCGCCCCCCGTGAAGGCAAAGATACTATCTTGGATGAAGTGTTTGACGTTCGGAAGGCCCCTAAGTCCAGTGCGGCTCTGCCTTGGTCTCGGGGTCTGAAGAGTGCCAGAGCTAGGACCAACGCTCAGCTCACGATTCTTGCCTCCTCCAGTCGTTCCTCTGCCGGGAACAAACTCATCCCTCCTCCTCGTCTTCAGCAGAAGAGGTGTTTCGAGATTCTGGGTGAGTCCAGCCTCGCTCCTCCTCTCCATCACTCTGTGGAGGAGCTGGCGAAGGGAGTTCCCCTTGAGAAGCTCTCTGCCCGGCAGGTATCGTTCTCGGCGGCAGAGATCCTTAGCCACGAGAAGGTAGCTAAGTGTGTCGTGCAGGCCACTTCGTGGCTGGACTTTTGGCTAGGATCTCTGGGCATCCTATTGCGCTCGGAGGACTTGTCCAAGGAGACCAATAGGAAGGCCCTGGAGACCTTCTTGCTCTCGGGCACCCGCTCCATCGAGTTTTTGGCGCACCAGGTTACCACCCTGTGGGCCAACTCGGAGTTGAAGCGTCGCGATGCTGTATCCGAGAGATTCCATCCGAAGGTCCCCGCCGTGGATGTGTGTAGGCTCCGACATGCTTCCCTTCTGGGGGAGAACCTGTTTGAGCCTCAAGACATGGAGCGAACGGCTGAGAGGTGGAGGAAATCCAGCACGGACTCCCTCCTCCATAGGCCCCTTACAGCTCGGCCCTATAAGCCTCCAGCTCCGCCGCAACAGCAGCAGCAGCCTCGTAAGGCTCCAAAGCAGGCACCGGCAGTTAAGAAGGTGGTGTCTAAGCCCCAGCCCTTTCCAGCCAAGGTCAAGAGGGGCGGTAAGTCCTCCAGGGGAGGCAAGACTCCTAGGGGTGGCGGCCGCGGCCGCAAGCCCTAGGGGTGGCAATCCCCCTGCGTGTCCACCTGTGGGGGGATGCCTTCAGCGTTGCATCCGCAGGTGGCAGCAACACGGGGCCGATGCTTGGACGGTCTCAGTGATCGGCCAAGGCTATCGCGTCCCGTTCACAACATCTCAACCTCCCCTGACAGCGAATCCAGTGTCGTTGAGCTCCTATGCCACGGGATCGGCAAAGTGGCTGGCCCTTCAGGCCGAAGTCGAGACCATGGTCGAGAAGGGTGCTCTCCAGGAGGTCGTCGACGGCTCCCCAGGCTTCTTCAGTCGACTCTTTCTTGTAAAGAAGGCTACTGGAGGCTGGAAACCTGTCATTGACCTCTCAGCTCTGAACGGGTTTGTCATGCAAACCTGGTTCAGCATGGAGACAGCAGACACGGTCAGACTTGCGGTGAGACCACAAGACTTCATGTGCACACTGGATCTAAAGGACGCGTACTTCCAGATCCCAATCCATCCGTCTTCCAGGAAATACCTGAGATTCTGCCTAGACGACAAGATCTACCAGTTCAAGGTGCTGTGTTTCGGTCTCTCCACAGCTCCTCAGGTGTTCACCAGAGTGTTCACCCTGATTTCATCTTGGGCGCACAGGAACGGCATTCGTCTCCTTCGTTATCTGGACGATTGGCTGATCCTAGCAGACTCGGAGTCGACCCTTCTTCAGCACCGAGACAGGCTTCTGGATCTTTGCCAGGATCTGGGGATCGTGGTAAACCTTGAGAAGTCCTCTCTGCAGCCGTCCCAACGACTGGTTTATCTAGGCATGCTAATAGACACCGATCTCCACAAAGCCTTTCCATCAGACGACCGGATAGCAAGGCTGAGGAGGGTGGCGGAACCCTTCCTCAGGCGAGAAGAACTCCCCGCCCAATCGTGGTTGCGTCTCTTAGGTCACCTATCCTCCCTGGCTCGTCTAGTTCCAAACAGCCGCCTCAGGATGAGATCCCTTCAATGGCGGCTCAAGTCCCGGTGGAATCAAGGATCCGATTCCCCGGACATTCTGATCCCAATGGGGTCTCTGGAACAGACGGACTTGCGATGGTGGCTGGTCGACGAGAACCTGCGGAAGGGAGTGAGTCTTCTCGTCCTCCCCCCGGAATTGACTCTGTTTTCAGACGCGTCAAAAGAAGGGTGGGGGGCGCACGTTCTGAATCAGAAGGCCTCAGGCCTTTGGTCAGAATCAGAAAAGTGCCTACACATCAACCTGCTAGAATTGAAGGCCGTCTTTCTGGCTCTTCAGCAGTTCCAACGGTCGCTGGCGGGTCACTCCGTGGTGGTGATGAGCGACAACACCACGGTAGTGGCTTATATCAACAAGCAGGGAGGTACTTTTTTGCAGCAGCTATCCCATCTTGCAGTAGAGACTCTGAGGTGGACCGAAATCCACTCGATAACACTATCAGCTCGCTTCATTCCTGGCAAGAGGAATATGCTCGCCGACAGTCTGAGCAGGGCGTCGCAGATAGTGAGTACCGAGTGGTCTTTGGATCCTCAGATAGCCAACAAAGTCCTGACTTTGAGGGGTTCCCCGACTGTGGACTTGTTCGCGACAGCTTTGAACTTCAAGCTGCCCCTGTACTGCTCCCCAGTCCCGGACCCCAAGGCACTCTGGCAAGATGCTTTCCAGCAATGGTGGGACAACATCGATGTGTACGCCTTCCCACCGTTCTGTCTGATGAGAAGGGTGCTCAACAGGACCAGACTATCGGTCAACTGTTCGATGACTCTGGTAGCTCCGCTATGGCATCACGCGGAATGGTTTCCGGACCTTCTGCAGCTCCTGACGGAGCTCCCGAGAGAGCTTCCTCCACGACACGAGCTTCTCAGACAACCCCACTCCGGCGTCCCTCACAGGGCCGTAGCCTCGCTTCGGCTTCACGCCTGGAGACTATCCAGTGTCACCTCGCGGAGAGAGGCTTTTCGCAACAGGTTGCGGAGAGAATGTCTCGGCACCTGCCAAGGTCCTCTGAGGGAGTCTACCAAGCAAAGTGGAGAGTCTTTTGTGGTTGGTGTCGTGGAAGAGGTATCTCTCCACTCGATGCCACTATTCCAGCAATAGCGGACATCCTCGTTTATCTGCGGGAAGAAATGCGCCTTTCTGTCTCGGCAGTGAAAGGCTATCGCTCAGCCTTAAGCTTGGGCTTCAGACTGAAGGGCATGGATATTTCTTCATCGCTAGAACTCTCTTTACTCATACGTAGCTATGAGCTTACCTGCCCCCAGTCGGAAGTGAGACCCCCTCCTTGGAACGTGGTTCGAGTCCTCAGGTCTCTAAAGAGACCTCCCTTCGAACCATTACGCCAGGCCTCCGATCGCCACCTGTCTTGGAAGACAGCTTTCCTACTCGCTTTGGCTTCGGCCAAACGGGTTAGTGAACTTCATGGTCTCTCGTACGACATCGCCCATTCAAGGGGATGGGGGGAGGTAACGTTCAGGTTCGTCCCTGAATTTGTTGCCAAGACTCAGAATCCTGGAGTGCCGGATCCTCGCTTTAACTCTTTCAGGATCGCGAGTCTCCGTTCTGTAACAAGCGGCCCAGACCAGCTGCTACTATGTCCAGTGAGGTGTCTGAGGCACTACTTGAAGAGAACGGCTGCAGTCCGTCCTCAAGTGCGAGCTTTGTTTGTGAGCACAGGCAGGACTAAGAGGAGGGTCACCAAGAACACCATCTCAGCTTGGATTCGAAGGGTTATCCACCATGCCTTGAATCCTGACCCTCCTCCGTCACGTCGCCCTCGGGCCCACGATGTCAGGGGTATTGCTACATCCCTGGCCTTCAAGAGAAACTTCTCTGTGACGCAGGTACTTCAAGCTGGGGTCTGGAAGCGTCAGACGACCTTTACAGCCCACTACCTGCAAGACGTGACCCACAGGAGCCTCGATACGTTTACTATCGGCCCTGTGGTGGCTGCACAACAGCTTGTCTAACCTCAGGCTCCTTTTTGGACAAATAGCAGTAGGTTGAGGGCATTGTTACCCGGTCTTAGTCTGCGTGAATGAAAGAGTATGTCTGACCCATACTTCTTTCTTCATTCTCCCCTCTCTTGGGGAAGCAGCATCCTGGTCCTCGCATAGTTGACCTCGACCTCTGCAGGTAACCCATGCTTCTTTGTGCTCCTAGTATTAAGCTTAATACTGTTGCGTCTCCCATACCCTGACGAGGTGGTATTAGGAACGTCCTATCCTAGAATTCCTATCTGAAGGTCTCAAGGTCAACTTCATAGGACGAGTCACACTCTCCTCCACACACTGCTTATGTAGGCCACTCGTTCCTAGCGATGCTAGGAACTTGTGAGGTACAGGGGCTCCCTTTCTCTAGTGCTGCTCACTGAGGGATCGAGCCCCCGGGCAAGCCGAAGTCAGTAAGGCTGGGGACTTTCCACCCTTCCTAAGGTGGGTCACCCAATGTAAATAGCGTGGTTTGTATTTCGGTTACGGAACAAATGACAAATTCGAAGATAATTTATATTTTTCCTAACCATACAAACCTTAGCTATTTACACATATGTGCCTGCCATCCCTGACCCCTAAGTCAAGTCCTACCTCTAAGTGAAGTGAAGCAAGTCACTGGTGTGTGGGGGGGGAGGGGTAGCAAGCTACCCTTCCCCTACTCCCGCTGACTAGCGCTGGGGTAATTAACCCTCGTTAAAACTATTGGCTCGTCATTTCAGCTGCGCTAAAAGGTAAACCCAATGTAAATAGCTAAGGTTTGTATGGTTAGGAAAAATACAAATTATCTTCGAATTTGTCATATTATATTTGTGTGTACTTCACATTAATGCCAAATTTATTGGAATGTTTTTAGTTGTTCCTACACAAATATAAATCTTTTGCTTTTTAATTGAGGATATTGTCGTTAAATGGGTAATTGGTAATCGGGTAGTAATGAGAAGCACGAGGGGATCTCCTCGCCCGCCTGTCTGCTTGAGTTGAGCTACTTTTGTCTTCATCCACATCTAATAAGGACATGTGCTGTTACTCTTCGTCACTCTTTGCTTGCTGTCAGATCTTTCCGTTTTACTTTCGACCATTGGAGTAGGTGATGGAGGATCTTAAGGGCATGTAAAAGTATCCTGATAAAGAAGGTAAGGCACATGGAAGGTTTATATCAGACATGTCAGTAGGTCTGCTCTCTCATTATAGCTTCTGTAGGGGGCAAGATTGTGTCAAAATTTTTGCCTGTTATGACTGTAGGTTGTGGTCTCAAGCACTGTTGGAAAGGTTTGAGAGGTAGACAAAGAAGTCTTAAGAAGTGTTCACCTGCATCTTTGGGTTGGAATACAATACTCCCCCATTAGTGCCAGAGAACATTTTTGGATTTTTTCTCTCCCCCTCCCAACCAAAACCCCCTTTCTCCTTTGGTTGCTTTTATACTCCTGGGGGAGCAAGGGTAAGGAGGCGGTCGACTCTGAACCTCAGCGCTTGGAACCAGTCATTCAATTTTAATATCTCCTTCAGAGGGGATTTATACTTATATATCCGCAAGATATGCCCGTGTCTGACCTGCCCATTGCTAATGACAGCGGTTACTTAAAGTGTCTGTGATCTCCTTTGGGTATTCCAGGAACAGCATCTGTATGTGCTTTAAGGGAAGTCTAGCTTTGCCCTGGACTCCCTTAGTGTCAGTGCCAGTGCCTTCAATGATTGTTCCCAGTTCTTCCGCTATATCTATGACCATTGTAGTTGTTGATCTAGGTGGGATTCCATTACAGTTTCCTCCTTTGAAGGAGCACCTTTTTTCAATATTAAACTTACCCGATAATCATGTAGCTGTCAACTCCGTTGCCCGACAGAATTCTACGGGAGGGATACGCCAGCTATCACTATACTAGAAGGGGGTGTACTCACAAGCGCCACCTGTGGCCAGGTACTACAGTACTTGTTGTTGACGCCACCTCACTTTTTCCTCTGTCGTGCTTCCGGCAAGACGTTCTTGGATACGCTTATGATTTTGGAGTATTGTTCACGGTTTGGTGAAGTATTTCTCTAAAATTTGCAGCTATTCGCTATACTGGAAACTTCTATATTAGCTTAGTTAGCTTTTGGAATTAATTTGATTAATTATGGTGACAAAGAGAGTATGAACTCTCTTTCACCTTTAAATGGCCGACCCTTCCCTTAGACGGAAGTGTTGGTGTCTAAGAGAGTATAGACTCTCTTTCTTAATTTTGCTTAACAAAGTTATAGATTTATTTTATATCTCTCCGCCTTTTTTAGGCCTCTTCGATTAACTTCCTTTTTTTTATAAACTTATTAATATTTGTTTATATTCGACCTTTCCTAATAGTAGGCGGTCTTTTCTTGTACCGAAGTTAATTAACTTGAGCCCGTCATTTCGGTTTTACCTGTTAACATATTATGCTATTTTAATGTTTTTGAAAGAATTTCTTTGATAGTCTCGTACTGTTTTCAAAGTTGAACTAACGTTTTGTTTTGTCTCTGCAGTTGTTGACGTTCAGAACGTTCAACTTGCGCTCTATCGTTACGATAGAGAGAGAATTTTCACGGTGTCACGTTGCAGTAAGAGTAACCGTTTCTAACGTTTTGTTCATTCTTTCTTAGCTTAATGGTTTTTATTCTAATAAAGGAACTTTTTATTTGGGAAATATTTCAGTTTTTTTCCTTTAACAATAATATGTTTTAACGATATATATGATTGGGCTCTTCTCTCAGGTTCTAAGTCAAGAGAGAGAGAGAGAGAGAGAGAGAGAGATAGAGACGGAGGGAGAGAGAGCTGGATAAACGTTTCGTTCAAGCGAGTAACGTTGTTATCGTCTTTGCTCTTCTCCCTAGTCTCTTTAGGGGAAGAAGGTAAACGTTTCTTGAGTTTATTCTTGTTCTCAAGCTTTATGAGGTGAGAGATTTTAAACGTAGTTTATTTGATCTAGTGTTTAGTCTCTTTCCAGCCACTGAATTATTTATCTTTCATTAGATTTTTCTGTTACATTTTAATTCTGTTTTCGCAATTACTAACTTTTAAGGAAGGATAGAATTGCGTGTTTCAGGTTCAAACCACTTAAAGTTTCGAGTTCAGTGAAATAAGTGCAAACAGAAATTCAAAAGTGATAAGTGATTAGCGCAAAGTGTGTCAGTGTTGTGCGTGAGGGTACTTCTGTGCGTGCCAGTCGTCCTCCCAGTCCGGGACCTCTTGCAAGCTCCCAAGCCCAGGGGAGAAGCAATGTCGAAGGGCAAAAGGGTTCGGCAGGCCTTGATCGGCGCACAGAAGTATCCTCGGTGGTTGCGGGCTTGTCTTACAGAGACCGTCACTCCCACCCGCAGACGATTGAGCCCTTATTTTGCTCGTCTGCAGAAGAAATTTCGGGGAGAAAACGCTGGACTCAGGTCTCAAGACCTCTTAAACGTAAAGTCCAGACCTCTAGAGTTCAACAACCCGGATGCAGTCATTGAGTTAGCTCTGACTCTCCGCAGTCATCAGGTGACTGCACACCTCCTAAGAGAGGTAAGGCGATGCCTCAACAGACCTCATCTTCTATTAAGGCTTTGCCTCAACAGACCTTATCGTCTGTTGATCCCAAGACGACTTTGCTGCAGTCCATGCAGTCGCAGCTTGCGGTCTTAATGCGTGAGTTTCAGGCTGAGAAGGTTACACCTCCTCCTGCGATCGCTCCGCCTCACCGCAGTCCAGTCTGCCAGGCGTACGATGTTGAGGTTCCTCAGGATACCTTACCGCTCTGAGTTGCCAGTTACCAGCGGTGTGCAGCAACCTCCGCCTTCCTTAAGGCAACCTCAGCAATGGGAGCAGGAATCTTATACCTTACTTCCTCCGCTTCCGCTTGCGGTTCCACCAGCGAGGCAACAATCTCTTGAGGTACGACAACCTCTTCCATCCATGAGGCAGCCACCTCAGCACTCGCTGCAGCGACCTCAACCCTCCTCAAGGTGAGAGCCTCAACTCCTTAGGCTAGCTCCTCAGGAACCTCAACTCGCGAGACAAGAACTGCGTTCTGCGCAGTCGCTACCTCAACTCTCGCAGCTCACACCTCAGGAACCTCAACTCGTTCCTCAGGAACCTGCTACTGCGCATCCGCAACCCTTACAGCAAGCGCAACTCTTGAGGCAGCTACCTCATGCTATGAGTCAGCCACCTCAACGCATGCATCTGCCACTTTCTTCTCAACTTGAGCCTCTTCCCATTCAACTTGGAAATAACAAATGACAATAATAACACCTCATTACTTTCATAACTTGCATTTGTAATCATATACATGTATGCCTACACAAACATTATGATAATGGAGGTTATTTGTATTACTTAATATAAAAATATATTTGTATTCCTTGCAATATATTTTTAACAAAATCACAAAATATGGCAAAAATATCTTCAAAACAAAAATGAATCATGAGTTATGAATGTAAGGTAAACATTATGTTGATATTAAAACCCCATGCGAGCATGCATGAAGTAGTGCAGTGTTGCCAACAGGGCGAGTTTCCTTTTCCTGAGGTGAAGTAGATTATAGTACATTTAGTGCAGCTTAATTCTACGATTATCATGCCGCCTATCAAATTCATCAACAAAACAGTCTAAATCAATTCCCTCGGCACGTGCACTTTCAATGGACAGTAATGCGATATTACTCACTCTAGCACTGGTCATGGAATTTCTGAGAAATGTTACACGCCATGCAACACGCTCTGCTTACCTTACAGCATGCTCTGCATACAGCATGCTCTGCATACAACATGCTCTGCATACCTTACCGCATGCTTCTCAGTCACACATCTTTGGTTGTTGCCAACTCACTAGACTGTCAAGCAGTTTCATAACGTTGCCTTCTAGTCTGCTGCTTTTGCACCAGTGAAACCCTCACTGAGAGAACTTAGCTTTTCTCGGATATGGTCCCTGTAGATGAGAAAGTGCTTTTCTCCCTCCTTCTGATATTCCCTTGAAGACTCTGTCATTTGGAGAGGAGCCTTTAGCTGCGTAGCCTCCTATGGACTTTTATTTAAGCATAACATGCTTCCAGGGAAGGTAATGGTTCCACTTCAGTCGCTAATCCCGTCTGTTACCACACCTGCTCCCATAGACCTTGAGCTGTGTTGCAAGACATGCAGTCCAAGCTTAGTCCTTGTTAGAGGATTTTTTTGTTTACGGAGTCAGTGTGTCACTGGGAAGACGTTCAACAACCAGCAGAAGTGACTTGTTGTGATGCAGTGCGGCAACCTCAGCAACCCGATAAGGAGTTGTCTGTACGACCCAGACAGTCTAGACAGCTTCGGGTTGTCACTGTACTTCCTCGCTTCCCCATGGTTGACAGTTCACAGACTGTGCAGCAGTACCATGATCTTGTGTCCGGCTCCGTCAGACGACTGGCTTTTAAGAGCTCCCACAAGTCGTCGCTGTCTGGAGATTCTCAAATGGACTATGGATCTGACCAAGGAACTGGGCCTCCTGGTCAATTTTGAGGAGTCTCAGCTCGTCCCATCCCAGACCATTGTCTCCCTGGGTATGGATCTTCAGAGTCGAGCTTTTCGGGCTTTTCCGTCGGCCCCAAGGATCTTCCAAGCCCTAGAATGCATCCAGAGCATGCTGAGAAGGAACTGATGCTCAGTCAGGTAGTGGATGAGTCTAACAGGGACACTTTCATCGCTGGCCCTGTTCATCGTGTTAGGGAGACTCCACCTCCCCCCCCCCCTTCAGTATCATCTAGCTGCTCACTGGATAAAGGACATGACGCTAGAGACGGTCTCAGTTCCTGTTTCCGAAGAGAGGAGGTCTTCTCTCGCGTGGTGTAAGAACAGCTTTCTTCTCAAGGAAGTCTACCTTTGGCTGTTCAGAAACCCGACCGCCGTCTCCTCTCGGACGCATCAGACACGGGCTGGGGTGCGACTTTGGACGGACAAGAATGCTCGGGAACATGGAATCAGGAGCAAAGGACACTTCACATCAATTGCAAGGAGTTGTTGGCGGTTATTCTGGCCTTGATAAACTTCAAGTCCCTCCAGCTTAACAAAGTGGTGGAGGTGGACTCTGACAACACCACAGCCCTGGCTTACATCTTCAAGCAGGGAGGGACTCTTTCGTGGAAGTTGTTCTAGATCGCAAGGGACCTCCTCATCTGGTCTAAAGATCGAAAGCTCACGCTGGTAACGAGGTTCATTCAGGGCGGTATGAATGTCATGGCAGATCACCTCAGCCGGAAGGGTCAGGTCATCCCCACAGAGTGGACCCTTCACAAGAATGTTTGCAGCAGACTTTGGGCCCTGTGGGGTCAGCCAACCATAGATCTGTTCGCTACCTCGATAACCTAGAGACTCCTGTTGTATTGTTCTCCGATTCCAGACCCAGCAGCAGTTCACGTGGATGCTTTTCTGCTGGATTGGTTCCATCTCGACCTGTATGCATTCCCGCCGTTCAAGATTGTCAACAGGGTACTTCAGAAGTTCTCCTCTCGCAAAGGGACACGGCTGACGTTGGTTGGCTCCGCTCTGGCCCGCGAGAGAATGGTTCTTTGAGGTACTGCAATGGCTGGTCGACATTCCCAGGACTCTTCCTCTAGGAGTGAACCTTCTACGTCTACCTCACGTAAAGAAGGTACACCCAATCCTCCACGCTCTTCGTCTGACTGCCTTCAGACTTTCGAAAGACTCTCAAGAGCTAGGGGCTTTTCGAAGGAGGCAGCCAGAGCGATTGCCAAAGCAAGGAGAACATCCACTCTCAGAATCTATCAGTCTCAAGGGGAAGTCTTCCGTAGCTGGTACAAGACCAATGCAGTTTCCTCAACCAGTACCACTGTAACCCAGATTGCTGACTTCCTGTTATATCTAAGGAAAGTAAGATCCCTTTCAGCTCCTACGATCAAGGGTTACAGAAGTATGTTGGCAGCGGTTTTCCGCCACAGAGGCTTGGATCTTTCCACCAACAAAGATCTACAGGACCTCCCTAGGTCTTTTGAGACCTCAAAGGAACGTCGATTGTCCACTCCAGGCTGGAATCTAGACGTGGTCCTAAGGTTCCTTATATCATTAAGATTTGAACCTCTCCAATCAGCCTCTTTTTAGGACCTCACATTAAAAACTCTTTTCCTCGTGTGCTTGACAACAGCTAAAAGAGTAAGTGAGATCCACGCCTTCAGCAGGATCATTGTTTTCACATCTGAAACGGCTACATGTTCCTTGCAGCTCGGTTTTTGCTAAACGAGCTTCCTTCACGTCCTTGGCCTAAGTCGTTCGAGATCCCAAGCCTGTCCAACTTGGTGGGGAATGAACTGGAGAGAGTACTTTGCCCATTTAGAGCTCTTAGGTACTATCTAAAAAGGTCTTAACCTTTACGAGGACAATCAGAAGCCTTATAGTGTGCTATCAAGAAACCTTCTTTTCCAAGTTCTAAGAACTCAGTTTCTTACTATTCAGGCTTCTGATTAGAGAAACACATTCTCATCTGAAGGAAGAAGACCTTGCTTTGCTGAAGGTAAGGACACATGAAGTGGGAGCTGTGGCTACTTCAGTGGCCTTCAAACAGAGCCATTCTCTGCAGAGTGTTATGGATGCAACCTATTGGAGAAGCAAGTCAGTGTTCGCATCATTCTATCTCAAAGATGTCCAGTCTCTTTACGAGTACTGCTACACCCTGGGACCATTCGTAGCAACGAATGCAGTAGTAGGCGAGGGCTCAGCCACTACATTCCCATAATCCCATAACCTTTTAACCTTTCTCTTGAATACTTTTTATGGGTTGTACGGTCGGCTAAGAAGCCTTCCACATCCTTGTTGATTTGGCGGGTGGTCAATTCTTTCTTGAGAAGCGCCGAGGTTAAAGGTTGTGATGAGGTCCTTTAGTATGGGTTGCAGCCCTTGATACTTTAGCACCTTTGAGTTGATTCAGCCTTCCAAGAGGAACGCTGCGCTCAGTAAGGAAGACGATCTTATTAAAGGCAGAGTAACGGTTCAAGTCGACTTCCTTACCAGGTACTTATTATTTCATTGTTATTGTGGATAACTGATTATATGAAATACGGGATACTTAGCTATCCTTTAGTCTTGTACACTGGTTTTTCACCCACCCCCCTGGGTGTGAATCAGCTACATGATTATCGGGTAAGTTTAATATTGAAAAATGTTATTTTCATTAGTAAAATAAATTTTTGAATATACTTACCCGATAATCATGATTTAATTGACCCACCCTTCCTCCCCATAGAGAACCAGTGGACCGAGGAAAAAGTGAGGTGGCGTCAACAACAAGTACTGTAGTACCTGGCCACAGGTGGCGCTTGTGAGTACACCCCCTTCTAGTATAGTGATAGCTGGCGTATCCCTCCCGTAGAATTCTGTCGGGCAACGGAGTTGACAGCTACATGATTATCGGGTAAGTATATTCAAAAATTTATTTTACTAATGAAAATAACATTTTTCTTTAGCTCTACAGACCTTGATGCCTCTGGTTGTAGTAAAGAAGGGTTTGTCTGGCAAGGGAAAGAAGCGACCTTGGTCCTTATCTGAATCTTCCCTCTTCTCCTCCTCCTCCTCTTATTTTTCCTCCTCTACCAGTTCTGACTTCTTCCTTGCCCCTCCTCCTCCTCTTTGAACACTTCTTACCGCTGGAAGAAGACGAAGGAAAAGCTTAAAGGTAAGACTCTCTTGCAAGAAGTAATGTTTGTCTTCCAGCAATTGCTTTCTTCCTCTGGAAATAGATGAAAGTTCTCATCTGTTGCCTGGCCCCGCGGGATTGGTCTACCGGTACTTGGGCTAAGTGTTGCAAGTGCAGACACCAGAGGCCAGGTAAAAGTACATCATTTGAGCTCACCATCACCGTTCTTGATTGGGCAGTGGAGTACTGTATTATCTCACCCTTTTCCTTGTCTTTTAGGTCAACAGGCACATTAAGGGAAGGGTTAACATGACCTGATGGCTATCCCTCCACATACACGGGGAAGGAAGCGTAGCCTCATACCAGTTCTCGATTGATCCTAGCTGCACTGTGTGTCCAACAACTGAACAAGGCTGGAGTTTCAAAACCCTGAAGAGCAGGCCGGTGCTCTTAGAGGCAGAGAACCCTAAGTTCTCTTGGAAGTTATTGAACCAAGTCTTCAGCACGAAGACCTAGGAGAGGCAACCACGGTGTCTTTGCCTGAAAAGTTCTACAGCATGTCTCTTGGTTTTAAGGCCCTTTTACAGAATTCTGTGGTCGGAGGTAGATAAAATGGTTCTGGGCTAGGTGGACTCGCAAACATGTAGATCTTAAAATTAGCCTTGGTCCTGCAGATCTAGAAGGTTCTTGCCCTCTTTGTTCACCAGGCAGAAAAGGTTTTTTATTCCAGAGGGTAGTGTTGCTACTTCTCTGCAGTTTGACCCACTGGATTAGGTCAAGCAGGTGGTCCCCCTTTTCTGTTGCCTATTCAATGGTCATGGAGTCCAGTCTTTATAACATGTGGTAAACTTTAGAGTTTGATTGAAGGATTTCACTGCCTTTAAGCAGGATATTCTAAGGAAAGAGACTGGGTGCAGTCCAAAATATTTAACATGCTCTGCCCACAGGCGTGATAGGCTGCACCTTCTCACAGCTGATCCATGTAAATATAACAATAATAATAGTAAAATAGATTATAGGTAATTATGATACTTCATTACTGACCCATGCTGCTGGTGTGCATAGCACATCCATGTACCGCTTCCCAGAACAAAGGAGCAGTGAGATATTGCACCACTTCTTTCATTTTAATTACTTTTTTATCACTGTCTCTGGCATGCCTTGCATTTAAGGCAATAGTAAATATAGGTTTGTCCATGAGATGACAGTCAATACAGTCTGACATAAGTCTATCTTTATAGTTTATACATGAAAAATCTATTCTAATGTTTTTACTGTTCTCAAAATATTTTACATTGTTCATTACTTCTCTTATAGTGTATTTATTTTTTTATTTCCTTTCCTCTCTAGGCTGTTTTTTCCTGTTTGAGCCATTGGGCTTATAACATCCTTCTTTTCCAACTAGGGTTGTAGCTTAGCTAGTAATAATGATGTTAGTAATAACAGTAATACCTATAGTGTACTGTAATTTTTTTTTTTACTTTCCAAATTTTGTTTTATTTAAAGCAAGCTTTCTTGCAAAAAAAATTTTGATTGACTAAGATATTATAAAGTCTCATTTTACCAATAGATATCTCAGATAAATAAAAAGTGTTGTAACACCAAAATATTCTTTTATTTATTCATTACAGTTATGGTCCGATAATATGCAGTATTCCTCAGTGCAAGCAGTCTTTTGACACGGTCGCCGAACATGCCGCTCATCAGCGCAGTTGTCACAGCTTCATGTGCTCGTCATGTCACAACTCCTTCCCCACTGATCACCTCTTGGATCTCCATCTTCAAGAGGTGCACGATTCCTACTTTTTTGTCATGGCACAAAAGAAGCCAATGGTATGTCAGAATTTGGTTTTGGTCACGAATATGTTTGCTTAAAATAGACATAGAACAATTTTGTATTTTTAAATATTTAACTTAGCCGGTGAATATATAATAGCTGCAACTCTGTTGCTCGACAGACACATACAATAAAAACTCGCCAGCGATTGCTATACAGGTTGCGGGTGTGCCCACCAGCGCCAACTGTCGGCCAGATACCACTCTCGATGTAAACAAAGACTCAATTTCTTCTCTGTCGACGTGTCGACAAGACGTACTTTTACTCGCTGTAGAACCTGGAGTTTTTCCCATCATATTTGGTGAAGTACTTTAATTTGGTTTGAGCTTTTGCAGTGCAGGTGTTTTATCTTCATCTTAAATCTTGAACTCGTTTTTGGATAGATTTAATTTTTTGATGACAAAGAGAGTATGGACTTTCTTTGACTTTTAAATGGCCGACCCTTCCCTTAGACGGAAGTGTGTTTAGGCTTTTAGCAATTATCTTATCACGTTATAAATTAATTATAGATTTTCCTCTATATATTTTATATCTCACCGCTTTTATTAGGCCTCTTCGATTAACTTTCCATTTATAATAAACATAAAAATAAATTTTAATGATTTGTTTATATGCGACCTTCCTGAGAGTAGGCGGTCCTAACTTGGAAACTGAAGTTAAACAACGTTGAGCCCTTTCAATCGTAAATAGCTTTTAAAGAGCTAATGATTTAAAACTTTTTAAATGGATATTTTTCAATAGATGTTTTATGAAAGATTTTCTTTGAATAGTCTTCGTACTGTTTCAAAGATGAACTAACGTTTAGTTTATTTATGCTACGCAGTTTGCACTCTATCGTTACGATAGAGAGAGAGAGAGTATCACGGTTTCACTTTGCAGAAAGAGTAAATCGATTCTGACGTTTTGTTCATTCTTCTTTCAAAGCTTAAATGTTTTGAATTATATTTTAAAGGAACTTTTTAATTGAAAAACCTTTCAGTTTTTTTCCTTTGGTCAAATAACATGTTTTTTGACGAAACGTAAGTGGGCTCTTCTCTTAGGTGCGTAATCAAGAGAGAGAGAGAGAGAGAGATAGAGACGGAGGGAGAGAGAGGGGAGAAAACGTTCCGTTCAAGCGGGTAACGTTGTTCTCGAGTTACTCTCATCCCTAGTCTCTGTACGGGGAGAAAGGATAAAACGTTTTTAGTTTTTTATTCTCGTCCCCAGGCAATGTACGGTGAGAGATTGAAAACTTAGTTTTGAATGAACTAGTGTTTAGTCTCTTCCCCATCCACTGAATTTTTTATCTTAAAATATGTTTACTGTTTTTTGCTGGTATTAATGTGCTTGCATTATATGACTGATTTCGCTATTACTACCCTTTGATGAGGTTAGAATTGCGTGCTTCAGGTAGAAATCAGTAAAAGTTTCGATTTCAGTGAAATAAGTGCTAAACAGAAAATCGTAGTGATAAAGTGATATTGCGCAAAGTGTTATCAGTGTTGCGACCGAGGGTTCGTCTGTTCGTGCCTGTCGTTCGCCTAGTCCGGGACCTCTTGCAAGCTCCCAAGCCCAGGGGAGAAGTAATGTCGTACGACTTATGGGTTCGAGAGGCCTTGATCAGCGAACAGACGTTCCCTCTATGGTATCGGGTGTATCTTACCAAGATCACCCCTACCATAAGGCGAGAGAGACGTTTTTCTCCTCGTCATCCGAAGGCTTTTCGCATAAGAAACCTGAAACAAGGTTTCGAGGCCCTTAAGCGAAAGTCAGTCCTTTCAGGACAGGTCCAGCGTCCTGGTTGTAGCCATTAGGACAGCTCTGACCCTATGCAGTCATCGGAAGACTGCTCGCCGCCTAACAAAAGCGTAACACAGACTCCAAGAGTCTTTTTGTTGGCAAGGTTTTGCGGTCACAGACGTTACCCTCGTCTCTTACCGCAACCTTTTCCGTTGATCCTAAATGGGTTGTACGGCAAGACATGCAGAATAAGCTTGCCTCCCTTATGGAAGACTATTCTGCCGATTAGTCCGTTGAGCCTAGCCGTTTATCTCATCGAGATCCTGGCTTTCAGCCAACCTAACGTTCCTTTGTGCGTCCTGTTGACGTTGGCGTAGCTAAGTCACGTCAGTCAGGTTGTTTAGAACCACACTCGATGCGGTCTCGTGTGGATTTTCAGCCACATTTGGACGTTAGGCCACTTGCTGATGCTCCTGTTGACATTCAGGATGTTCGCTAACAATCGGAGTTGACTTGTTTTGACGCTGTGCGTCAACCTCCGCATTCTAGAGTTGTTTTGACTGCTCAGTCTAGGCGGTCAAAGCAGTCTCGAGTGGACGCTGTGCGTCCTCACGCACCTGTTGTTGTTGACAGTTCACAGACTGTCAAGCAGTTACATGACGTTGCGTCCTGGTCTCTCGCACCTGTTGTTGTTGACTGTTCACAGACTGTCAAGCAGTTACATGACGTTGCGTCCTGGTCCGCTACTAATGCACCAGTGCGTGTGGACTCTGCTTGTAAAGCATTGCCACCACGGTAGGTCTCTCCCTTGCTTGAGACTAAGATATTATCGGACAAGGTTCCTTTAGATGAGGAAGCTGCTGTTCCCCCTCCTACTGATATTCCCTTGAGGACTCTGTCAGACGGAGAGGAGCCTAAAGCTGCTTAGCCCTCTATGGACTTTAAATAAATCATGCTGACTTTTAAGGATCTTTGTCCGGATCTTTTTGTAACTGCTGCTCCTCGTTCGCCTAAACGTCAGAGCTTACACTAGGCCTAGCTACTTCGAAGCCGTTGTTTTATAAGCTAGTGCTCTCTCGCTCTCCTAGAGAGCTTTACGTTTGCTAGGCGACTGGTTTATCACCAGGAGGAGTTTGGGGGATACAGCCTTTGCTTTCCCTTCTTTTAAACTGGCTTATAGAGTCTGATATGACACGAGAGAAGTTCTCGGCTTGGGAGTTCCTGCCTCTGCCCAGATAGACTTCTCAAATCTCGTAGACTCTCCCTGGCGCCTGGCCAGGAGACGCTCCAAGATTTTACAGGTCAACTTCACAGCTGTTTTCGAGCGTTTGAAGTTTTGCTGTACAATTATGTCATGCATAAACAAGGCTTTCAGGGATGGCTCCAATGATCTGACAGCCACGTTCTCTGCAGGGACAAGTCCCTCAGGGATGGCTCCATGATTTGGCAGCCATGTTCACTGCAGGAGTACGTAAGAGGCAAGTGCGCTCAATGTATTCATTGTCAAGACAAACTTCACGATGAAGTCTACCAGGCTGTCTTGACAGCATTTTTGGAAGGCGACTGGATGGTCCCTCTCGACCTTCAGGAGGCATACTTCCACATTCCTATACACCCGGATTCCCAACCGTTTCTGAGGTTTGTTTACAGGAATGTGGGGTACCAGTTTCGAGCTATCGGAGATCAGAGCCTCCTTGTACTTGGACGACTGGCTTCTCAGAGCCTCTTCCAGTCATCGCTGTTTGAAGGATCTCAATTGGACTCTAGATCTGACCAAGGAATTGGGACTCCTAGTCAATTTGGAAAAGTCACAGCTGGTCCCATCCCAAACTATTCTGTATTTAGGGATGGAGATTCACAGTCAAGTTTTTCGGGCTTTTCCGTCGGCCCCCAGAATAGATCAAGCCCTGCTCTCCATCCAGAAGATGCTGAAGAAAGAACGCTGCTCAGTCAGGCTGTGGATGAGTCTGGTAGGGACGCTGTCATCCCTGGAGCAATTTGTCTCGCTAGGAAGACTACACCTCCGTCCTCTTCAATTCCATCTGGCTTTTCACTGGAAAAAGGACAAGACGCTAGAGGCGGTCTCGATCCCGATTTCCGAAAAGATAAAGTCTTGTCTGACTTGGTGGAAGGACAATATCAGCCTATGAGAGGGTCTTCCCCTGGCAGTTCAGATACCCAACCACGTTCTCTTCTCGGACGCATCGGACTTGGGCTGGGGCGCGACGCTGGACGGTCGGGAATGCTCAGGTCTGTGGAACTCGAGTCAGAGGAGCATGCATATCAACAGCAAGGAGCTTTTGGCGGTTCATCTGGCCTTGATAAGCTTCGAGAATCTCCTTCGAGGCAAGGTGGTGGAGGTAAACTCGGACAACACCACGGCCTTGGCGTACATTTCCAAACAGGGAGGTACCCACTCACTGACTTTGTACGAGATCGCAAGGGACCTGCTCATCTGGTCAAAAGATCGAGGCATCTCCCTAGTAACGAGGTTCATCCAGGGCGACTTGAACGTCCTAGCAGATTGTCTCAGTCGGAAAGGTCAAGTAATTCCAACCGAATGGACCCTCCACAAGGATGTGTGCAAGAGACTTTGGACGACTTGGGGTCAACCCACCATAGATCTCTTTGCAACCTCGCTGACCAAGAGGCTTCCAATCTATTGCTCTCCAGTCCCGGACCCAGCAGCAATACATATAGATGCCTTCCTCCTAGATTGGTCACATCTAGATCTTTACGCATTCCCACCATTCAAGATTGTCAACAAGGTACTGCAGAAATTCGCCTCTCACGAAGGGACAAGGTTGACGTTAGTTGCTCCCCTCTGGCCCGCGAGAGAATGGTTCACCGAGGTACTTCGATGGCTAGTAGACGTTCCCAGAAGTCTTCCTCTAAGAGTAGACCTTCTACGTCAACCACACGTAAAGAAGGTACTGTACACCAAAGCCTCCACGCTCTTCGTCTGACTGCCTTCAGACTATCGAAAGACTCTCGAGAGCTAGAGGCTTTTCGAAGGAGGCAGCCAGAGCAAGGAGAGCGTCTACCATTAGAGTTTACCAATCGAAGTGGGAAGTCTTCCGAGACTGGTGCAAGTCAGTTTCCGTATCCTCGACCAGTACCTCTGTAGCCCAAATAGCTGATTTTCTATTATACCTGAGAAAAGTACGATCCCTTTCAGCTCCTACTATCAAGGGCTACAGAAGCATGTTGGCCTCGGTCTTCCGGCATAGAGGCTTAGATCTTTCCAACAATAAAGATCTGCAAGACCTCCTTAAGTCTTTCGAGACCTCTAAGGAGCGTCGTTTGGCTACTCCTGGGTGGAATTTAGACGTGGTCCTAAGATTCCTCATGTCAGACAGGTTTGAGCCTTTACAGTCAGCCTCCCTGAAAGATCTCACTCTTAAGACTCTTTTCCTGGTATGCTTAGCCTCGGCTAAAAGAGTCAGTGAGCTTCATGCCTTCAGCAAGAACATCGGGTTTTCGTCAGAAAAAGCTACTTGTTCTCTGCAACTTAGTTTCCTAGCCAAAAATGAGCTACCTTCTCGTCCTTGGCCTAAATCTTTCGATATTCCTAGCTTATTGGAGATCGTAGGCAATGAACTAGAAAGAGTCTTATGCCCTGTTAGAGCTCTTAAGTTCTACTTAGCTCGTACTAAACCTTTACGAGGCCAATCTGAAACGTTATGGTGTTCGGTTAAGAAACCATCCTTGCCTATGTCAAAGAATGCTTTGTCATATTTTATCAGATTGTTAATACGAGAAGCTCATTCACACTTGAGTGAGGAAGACCGATCTTTGCTTAAGGTTAAGACGCACGAGGTTAGAGCTGTAGCAACTTCCGTGGCCTTTAAGCAAAATAGATCTCTGCAAAGTATCATGGACGCAACCTATTGGAGAAGCAAGTCAGTGTTCGCGTCATTTTACTTGAAAGATGTCCAGTCTCTTTACGAGAACTGCTACACACTGGGACCATTCGTAGCAGCGAGTGCAGTAGTGGGTGAGGGCTCAACCACTACAATTCCCTAATTCCATACCCTTTTAATCTGTCTGTTGAAATGTTTTAATGTTGTTTTTATGGGTTGTCCGGAAGGCTAAGAAGCCTTTCGCATCCTGGTTGATTTGGCGGGTGGTCAAAGTCATTTCTTGAGAGCGCCCAGATTAGGGGTTTGATGAGGTCTTGTTGTATGCGGTGAGCCTAACCTTGGGCTAAATACTCCATCTTCAAGGCAGCAGTTTCCATAGATATTGGCAGTGGACCTAGTCATTTGCTAAAAAGCAAGACTGCAAGGTAGCAGCTATCCTTTTAGTCACTCTCTACGACATGCAGGACGTACGGTGGTAGTAGAGCTATAATGGAATTGGTCAATTCCTTTGGTCTTTTGGCTGATCTGAGAGGGAAAGCTTGATAAAGTTTTAAACTCATTCATGAAGAAGTAGGTTAAAGAAAAAAACACAGCTTTGCATCGAGGAAGAGAAACAAGAGAAATAAAAGGGGTTTCTGCATTGGTACTTCACCCATTGTATTGTCTTTTACCCCAAGTTGATTATCTGCTTTTACCTCTACATTTGGAATAGACTCTCCGGTTGTTTTGACCTCTACCTTTAAAATGGACTCCCATCAAGATCAGAATGTAAGAAAGACAATCTTGAATTGAAAGTTCTGACATCAGATTGTGCCAAAACATGATGACTTTGGTGCATAAATACTTGATGTACTGTACTGCATAAATATTTGTCACTCATATACAGTACTGATTTGAACCATTTGCTTAGTGAACATTGAGAGAATGGTATATCTATGTTGAGAATATTACTTATGCAAGTGAATTAGGGTACTTATAAGATGTTCATTCCTATATGATAGCATTAAGTAAGATTTACCCAACATTTACTGTACTACATATTTTGCAATTGCAGCTTGTTTGACAAAATCAAAATCAGAGTACTAGCATTAATGGTTTGTATGACTAATATTACTATCTTATACCCATAAAACTACTACAGGTACTGTAAATGGCCCACAAGTGTTTGTCAAGCAGTTAGTGTTGAGATAAGTATCTACTATAAAAGAATTTATTACGCACTGTACTGTGTATGTGGAGTATATATACTTAACATATACTGTACGCTACTATTGTGTCCTAAGGATTGCGTAATACGTCATGTAATTTTGGTGCGTAGAACTTCGTATACTTAGTGGTGAAAATGAACTGCACTGTCTTTTTTCATCTTATTTTGACTGTTAATTGTGTTAGAGTTTTCATACTTTCATTGAAAAGGATTAACAGGGCACCAGCCACCCGTTGAGATACTACCGCTAGAGAGTTATGGGGTCTTTTGACTGGCCAGACAGTACTACATTGGATCCTCCTCTCTGGTTACGGTTCATTTTCCCTTTGCCTACATACACACTGAATAGTCTGGCATATTCTTTACATATTCTCCTCTATCCTCATACACCTGACAACACAGATTACCAAACAATTCTTCATCACCCAAGGGGTTACTGCGCTGTACTTGTTCAGTGCCACTTTCCTCTTGGTAAGGGTAGAAGAGACTCTTTAGCTATGGTAAGCAGCTCTTCTAGGAGAAGGACACTCCAAAATCAAACCACTGTTCTCTAGTCTTGGGTAGTGCCATAGCCTCTGTACCATGGCCTTTCACTGTCTTGGGTTAGAGTTCTCTTGCTTGAGGGTACACTCGAGCACACTCTCCTATCTTATTTCTCTTCCTCTTGTTTTGTTAAAGTTTTTATAGTTTATATAGGAGATATTTATTGTTGTTACTCTTCTTAGAATATTTTATTTTTCTTTTTTCCTTTCCGCACTGAGCTATTTTCCCTGTTGGAGCCCCTGGGCTTATAGCATACTGCTTTTCCAACTAGGGTTGTAGCTTAGTAAGTAATAATAATAATAATAATAATAACAGTGTATTTACAGTATAGTATAATATATGAAATACTTTACTGTATGTAGTTACTGGCTACGTACAGTATTAGGTGACTAGCTGGTAAGGTTGAGAGCTGGTCTTCGCGAATACAGCAATCACTTACGAGTGATATGTCATCTCACCCTAGCTAGTTAAACTGTACTGTAGTGATAGTACTGTTTACTTGTTACAGTAATATCATCTACATTATCAGTGAGTATTGTTAGTTAGGAACATCAGTGTTTTGTTGTTACTTATTCGTAGCGTAGCGTGGCAATGACTTATGCCTTATGAGTCCTTACCTTGTAATGAAGCAGTGTTAGTAATGTACAATTACCTTTGTAACGTACTGTAATAGAAACCATGTAAAAATAATATACAAAGATTTATTTAGGGTACTAGTCAACTCCACTTAGGCAGCGGTCATTTGTTTCCCACAAGGTGATCGCGCGAGGGTAGTAACCTCTGCATTCCATGCTTTTATCTTTCTCTAGTATATTTGGAAGATTTATATTAGAAAAGTGTAAAGAAGGACTTCTTTTCACCGGCCGTCACAGGTCGCCCCGGAAATAGATTTTTCCTTTGTCAAAATCCCTTTTTAAGTCCTACAGTTATGTTTCCATGTTGTAAAGCGTGTATTTATGTCCTAGATTATAACTTTACTACAGTACTGGATTAGCATAGGTGAGTGTCTTCAGACCTTGTATGGTACAGTACTATATTTAGGTGTGTTCTCATTTACATTAGGTCTGAGTTACAAAATATCGTAGGAACGGATCCTTGTTGTATCCTGAGGACGTACTTACGTGATGCTGTAGAAGCCCAATTGGATGTTAGGAAAATTTTATTAATTTAGACACTTGACATGGGATTATTTTACCTAGTTAATCTTCTATGAGTGATGTAGATCACCTACTGCTTTGTGTGATGACTGCCGTTGAGTACTGTCTGTCTGGGGAGTGGAGGAATAGGTATCCAATAATGCTGCAGTAGTGATTTCCCATCTCTTAACTCCTTCAATCTAGTTTCAGTGTTGGGAGGTTACATGAACAAGAACATGTGAATCCAGGTCGAATGGCTTCGTTGGAGTATGTGGCCAATGTTTGTTGTTTTTCTCTTTTATTGCTCATTTCACAATGTTTACTTTCATATCCAAGGTAATGGCTTTCCTTTTCTTCCCAGCTATGCCATCTTTGTAGCCATGTAGAAGAGTTGAAAGTTACATGGAAAAATTGCCAGAAAAGCACAGAGAGCACAATTAAAAACAACATACTGTACTCTGTTTTGCTTACGATGTAAGCATCGGAAGTCGGAACATGTTTTCTTAATAATTTATGGGAGATGAGTCATATCCGCATAAATTTTTTATTCGATATCGTCGTAACCCAAGGACTTAGTGTAAATAGTATAGCTTGCAATTAAGCTAGTTATGAAATTTCATAGAAGTCTGAGCACTGGATATATTTTCAGGTTTACTATAAGGCTAATGAACTAATTTGAACTACTGTATTCATAATTTTCACTTATCCATAAATCTTACCCCTCCCCCATATCCCAAGGCATCCAGGTAATAAGGACTTTACTAAGTTTTTTTTTTCAGTAATTAATTGGAATGTTTTTCTCAACAGTATCGCTGCCTTTTAGAGACATGCACAGAAGTTTTCCTAGACCAGAAGGAACGAAAAGGCCACTGCATAGATGTTCACAAATTTCCTACTGATTTCCGATATGATCTCTCATGGAGGAAGATTGGTAAAGTGCCAAAGAAAAGCAAGGAAAAAGAAAAGAAGGGGTTCTCATCATCAGTGGAGTATGAGGAAATGGATTTAGATACTCAAGAGAAAAGCACATCTTTTATAAATAAGAGAGTTTCATTGCCGAGTAATCTCACGTTTGGTACTGGTATTCCTCGCGGGTTTCCTCGGATCAGAGGTAGAAGTAATAGAGGGAAAAATAGGGTGCCAAATACTTTTTATCAAAAAGGACCAAGAAAAAGAGAGGAAGGGAAAATAGACATGACGGACGTTGAGAAAGCATTAATCGACGATGTGTCTGATGTGCAGGATGCATGAGACTCTACTGTGTTTTTCTCATAGTGTATAAACTGGTTGCTAACCTGTTTTGCTAAAATATGTTTAGTTCAGCCAAGCAAGAGGAATGAATCATTTTTTCTAAGTTTTATATTGTGTATGGTTTGTAGAAAATTTGTGAAAATGTGTATTATGGTGCCTTATGTTCATGGATGACATTATTTAAATAATTATCTCACTGTTAGTAAAATACAACTTAACTTGAAACATTTCGAATTATGTGGCCAATGAAAATTTATGTACATTACAGTTTTAAAATGTATTTCTCTATACTAGTCTTATAGATTTCATTAATTTTTATGATGGTACTAGGCCTTTTTGTTTCTTATGTTCAAGTTAAAAGCAGAATGATTTCCCTTTGAAATTCAAATAAAAATTTTTGCTAGCACCCATGGAATTCTGTGTAATTGCTTTTCATGTTGCGGATTAAACTTTACAATTAGATATCCATCCCTTAACCCTTTTACCCCCAGGCTATTTGGAACTTTCCAACCCTTAACCCCCCGGCATTTTTTTTTTTTTCAAGCACATTTTGCCATATATATTTTCCAAATTGCTCTAACAGCCTTAATTTTTGTCATAGAGAGGTCAGGTTGGTCTCATTCTTTTGGAAAATGCCTGAAGTTTCTCATAAAGTTATCAAAAATATGCCCCAAAAAAATGTAAATAGCAGTTTTTTGCAAGGACGTACCAGTACGTCCATGAGAGTAAAGGGATGAGTTTTGTGAAACGTACCAGTACGTCCATTGGGGGTAAAAGGGTTAACAATAATTAAAAAAGAAATATAATAAGCAGCATATGCATGTCTTCTGATGAAATGTATATTGAGGGTAGAACACCAAGGTTACCTATGCCTTGTTTTAATGAACAATGAACAATGGCTACTTATTTTGGATCGACCCATGTCGTCTTGATGGAAGTTCCTCATTGGCAGCTTCTACTTAGGATATTTCTGCGGGTGATATACTAGAGAAATTTTACCTTATAGGTATCAATAGAGTTCTGATCTCCGGAGCGAATATCCCGAGAGATATCATGTATAAATCAGGGACGTGTTACTATTTAGAAAATCGAGGATTCATCTATTAGCAGAGATTGGTCGGGTTGCTTCTGCAGTATACCTTACTGATATTACTTTGAAATCAAATCAAGTACAGTACAGTTAGCATTACTTTCCCACTTTATAAAAATAAAAGTAGTTCATTGTCATAGAAAAAAACAATCAACATATGGCCATATAAATTTTGTTACACATATTTTAACTTTTTGTGCTATCTACAGTATAGTATTTTCAATATAGCTGATTTTATTTTTATATAGTATATGGTATTTCCTATAGAATTACATGGAAATTTTGTAGCATAGGCTTGAATAATTAGTATGGTATGATCAAGTGTTTATATACATGAACCTGATATTAATGTCATAATGCATTAATGTGTTCATCAATTGTGTTCAGTATTTTATAGCATTTTCCATCACTGAAAAGCAAAGGATTAAAGTTAAATTTGGAGCCTTTGTAGTTCATGGGGACACGCCGAGAAAAATGGACAACAACTAACCCAAACTTCCCCTCCTAACCTGACCTACAAGCCGTGTTCATACCTTCCTAATGACCTAACGGGGGTGGGGGGGGGTGTTAATGCCCCCCTGCAACCCCCCAACCACTGTCACTATCATACAAACCCCACAAACCCAGCCTAACCGAACCTAGTAGTTCCCAGGTCACAACCCCCAGCCGGGGGCAAGCCCCCAGACCCCCTTCTTGGGCTGAACTTAGAAAATATAAGGTAACTTCATATTATGGTATATCGGATCATAGTAAAGCACATCTTCCCCATAAGGAAAAAGGATTGAGCTATTAATAAGAAAGGTATCGCCCTGTCCCGATAAACTACATTCACCCTGTTAAATTCTATCAAGCAACAAAGCTGTACTCGTAATAATTTTTTTGGGATGAATTAAATGCCATATACCAATTTGCTTTTTATATTAAACTGTATCTTTGAGATATTCCTCAAATAGAATTCATCAAGAAGTACAAAGTAACCAAATCAAGGTCCTCAACGTACAAACTTAATTGGATCGAAGCAACTGTTTATAAGTTTAATTCTGTTAAATTTTGCACTAGGGTAGACCTAACCTGAATCCCAAGCGTATGACTTTCAGCTACAAAAGTCAACAAATAGTCAGATTTCATATGAAATAGATATCAGGTTATTACAAACATCATTTTTCTTACTGTATTAACCCTTTTACCACCGTGGACATACTAGTACGTTTCACAAAACTCATCGCTTTACCCCCATGGACGTACTGGTACGCCCTTGCAAAAAACTGCTATTTACATTTTTTTTTGCATATTTTTAATAAATTTATGAGAAACTTCAGGCATTTTCCAAATGAATAAGACCAACCTGATCTCTCTATGACAAAAATTAAGGCTGTTAGAGTAATTTAAAAAATATATATTGCAAAATGTGCTTGAAAAAAAAATGCCTGGGGGTTAAGGGTTGGAAAGTTCCAAATAGCCTGGGGGTAAAAGGGTTAAATGATGTAGTATTGTTTTATGACAGTATTTCTTTATCTTATCATTGTTATTTTCAGTTGGATTTGTGTTTGTTTCTCCGAATGTTTCTAAGTTGAGGACCTGTACAACGTAGCCAGTGATCATTACGTCTTAAGTTAGAAATAAGACATTGAAGATAGTCAAGTAGGTACGGGTAGTTTTAAGTGAAGTACAGTATAGTAGTCGACTACTTTCAATCTTTAGCAGTGAGTTCTAATCATTTGAACTTTATATATTGATATAGTCATATAAAAAAATGGCTGCTAAAATAATTAGTAATTTTTGTGTGTAACTGTAGTCAATTTCTTTTAATGAGGCGCATTTGCACCGGCTCGCAGCGATGCCCTTTTAGCTCGGATAAGTTTCCTGATCGCTGATTGGTTAGAATTATGTTGTCCAACCAATCAGCGATCAGGAAACCTTTCCGAGCTAGAAGGGCACCGCTGCGACTCGGTGCAAATATGCCTCGATAAAAAAATTGACTACAGTATAATTGAAAATTATTTGTTACCGTGACTTGAAGAATTACAAAATTCAGTTGATTAGAAGTACAATTCTATACATCTATACATCGAAATATGCTTAGAATAGCAATGATTGTAGTTAGTTTTAGTACCGTCCTATGTCCCCGAGATCTGTGTGCAAACTATTTGTAAATGAGTATTTCACAGTATTAAACATGCAAAAGCATATGATAAATGATCGAGCTTCCAAATTCAACACTTGAACAGGTATTGTAATGTAGGAATATTTGATTTTCTTAAATTATATGTAACTTTGCATATTCTTCCCAGTTATCTTACATAGTTGTGAATGACAAAAGAAAAAAAAAACAGATAATTACTTGTAGGTTAGAAGGATTTATACAAAAAACATTTAATTAAAATTTGGAGTTCTCAACAATCAGTATTTTTGTTTAAATGATCACTGTTGTTTTTATGAAACCTATTACTGTATAAAATTGTATGGGTATAGTTCTATTTCTTAAAATTTCTTAAAATCTAATTGTTCCTGCTGAGTAGACACAATGAGCTAATTAGTGACATTAAACAGTGAGTTACTTGGCAGAAGAGTTAATGTTTCCTGGTAAGTTAGTCCTTAGTCTTTACAGCCAAGAACCTTATTTCAGTAATCAATTTGCTGGTTACTAAGAGATGTGTAAGCTAGTTTTCTCTATCTGCCTTTACATGTACTTAATTTTTCACTTTATTTTATTCAGCATTCTCAATCTGATTAGTTTGTTTCCTTTTTTTCCTGTTGTGTACAAGTACAGTAGTATCGTCTTTCAGTTATTTATGAGTTATTTGCATTACTGAATATTAGCTTTGTTTTGAGAATTTGTTGGTATATGATAATTTTTAAAAATTCTAATACAGTATACTATTAGTATTTTTGTTGAACTTTCAGTTATATATGAATTACAGTATATACATTGCTAGGTATTAGCTTTATTTTGAGAATATGTTAGTATATCACTCTGGTGAGGAGCTAGAAGTGATAGATTTGTTAGACGATGTAAAGGCTTTTGAAGGAAATATTTCTCAACAGTTCTATTGATGTGCCATTGCCTGGAAAATTTAGTTGCTAGAAGCCAGTTTGTGTATAATTGGGAACTTAAGGTTTCCTGTAGTTTGCGTGTTGTGGAATAATAGATATATAGTAAGTTATGTGAAATATTTGATATAAACTTAATTATAGTGGTGATGTGTTAACAGTTACTTGTATGTCAAGATTTAATCTTATTCATTATCATTCTAGGTTTCTGTAATGTAATCAATGAAAAATTTTCAACGGGATGTTTTGCGAAGGCCTGTTCACTAACAGAATGCAATGTAATTTCATCATACTGTGTTGTAAGATGTGGTATATCTTCTATATGTGTCCTGTGCATGGTAAGATTTAAAGATTCTAATATTATTATTTCCAGAAATTAACCCTTTTACCGCCAGGCTATTTGGAAATTTCCAACCCTTAACCCCCATGGGGTTATTTTTTTCAAGCACATTTTGTAGTATATTTTTTTTTAAATTGCTCTAACAGCCTTAATTTTTGACATCGAGAGGTCAGATTGGTCTCATTCTCTTGGAAAATGCCTGAAGTTTCTCAAAAAATTATCAAAAATATGCAAAAGAAAATTTAAATAGCATTTTTATGCAAGGACGTACCGGTATGTCCATGGGGGTAAAGGGATGAGTTTTGTGAAACGTACCAGTACATCCTTTGGGGGTAAAAGGGTTAATAGAAGACTCACTTCATAAAAGATGTAGACAATTATCGATTCAAAATGTTTCTACTGTATGTTACGTTCATTTTCAGTAATAGGTCTCTATAAATTACTACCTCATGGTATTAATGTTCATCCATATATTTCAGATTTTATAAAGTACTTGATGTTGAAAATATAGTCATATTATTTATAAGAAGATTATTTGTCCTCCCTAGATTTTCTTTTCCACATATCTTCATACTTAAAGTCATATTTTTAAATTAAAAGGAAAAGAGCAAAATGGGGTATAGAGTAAAAAGGATACTTTATTTTTTTATTTATTTAAATACTCTGTTACTTTATTTTGTGATTCTTGTTTAAATGTGGATAATCTTTTCAATTAGCATTATGAATTTAAATAAGCAAATGTAATACATCTTACTGATCACAATTCTAATCTATCCAGGGCATAGGATTGACTGGAATACCCTTTATTGAGCTACAGTCTTGGCCTCATTTTGACAAGTCTTCGTGGAATAAGCAGTAAAAAACCCGACAAAGGCTGCACTGAATGTCAAAAAAATATTATAGCAGTCCCAAATGTATCGGTATGTTATGTATGTTCGTATGAAAGTCAAAGAAGAAAGGTGAGGGAAACTAAGGTAAGCCATCCTTTTCATCAGCCTTCACAAATAAGGGGATACCTGTCATCCCATTGGTCAACGTGGCAGCGAGAAGGGATGGAGTTACGGGTAGCTTGCATCCTTTTGGGATGGCTAAAAGTTCTGTTTTAATGACCAGCCCCACTTCTCTTGCCAACTGATCCAGTTTCTGGCCTACCTTCTTAGTTCACAGATATCTATGACCAACCTTCTTGGTAGAGGTGGAAGCATAGCTGGAAAAGCAAACTCTGGAAATCATAAACAATCACTTCCTTAGGTTTTACTGTTGACAGTTCCTGTTGCTAAAGTCAACTGGGGGTTAGAGACTGATCATCGCTCTCTCTCTGTGCAGAATGATTTTGTGCTTCAGAATTGTTTCAGAAAGGAAACTGTATGTTCTATTTTTGTTAAAAGGAGAAGAGTTCCCATCCCAATAAGTCAAGTTCAACTCTTACAGAGCTTGGAAACTGTTGGTTCTGTATTTGATTCGATCAAAGAAGGCAACATCATACTTTTGCTGGATCTGATGCGTGAATATTTTTAAATATACATCCATCAGTCCTCTCCAAAGTATTGTACCTCTGTTTTGTCCTTAAAGAAGTCTTTTATCTGTTCAAAGCTCTCTGTTGATAACCCTACAAGTATTCAGAATGGTTTCAGTGATCTAGAATTAAACAAATATTTTCTTTAAGGGGAAATGTGGCCTCATATTGGCACTTCTTTGACTCGTGTGTTATAGAACCCAATGGTTCGGTTGCACTCCAAACTGGGTGCTTGTAAAGGTCAATTATAGCTCCTTGGATCCGTTCTCAAGATTTTCCTTGAAACCACCATCATTAGGATAAAAGGAACCCTAGGTCTGTTGCATATGGGATACACAAGGCAAGGAGGTGGGAACATGTTTACAGAGGATGGGCCATATGGATCCCTTTAGAGTTTTACCTAGTTTAGCGTTGTGTGCACTCTATTTGTCGTTGAGTGGGCTGTTTGAAGAAGAGAGGCCATTCACCTCTCTCCAGACAAGAAGGAAAACTCCATGCATTTTTGTAGATCTACTCATTCTTGAGGTGCATTATTAATCTGTCTGCAGAATTTGAGGTCTTGTAGGGTGTCTATACAGAATACAAGGAGTAATCTAGCAGCTCGTGGGGAATATACCTAAGATTAAAACATGACTGTCTGGCATATACAGTAATTGATTTAATGAAAGAAAAATCGCCACAGGTATTGCATGGTGGATAGTATATTTCCTAGACAAACAAGCTCGAAGGTTATGCAGAGATATGTAGGCCTACATGAAATACAAAAATTGTAATACTGTATATAATTTGTAACCAAGATCAGAAAATAATTCATCGTAGAATACACTGTTTAAGGAAATAAGAACCATATCATGCAGACATCTAATTATTATCGGAAAAGTCTACCTGTCATGATATCGCGTACAGAGATCTCGATAGATATGATAGAAAATGGAGAGAGTAACTCAAATAAATCATGCAAGAGACAAACAAGAAAATGGAGAAGGGTAGCTAAACTATGTCATGCATGAACTAAGTAAAAATAAAAGCTTAATTAAAACAGTAAAGATGTTGGGAGCAAATGGCAGGAGAGGATTAGAAATGAAGCTAAAAGAGCCCAGCCAGACCAAGCGCGGCTAGCGGCAAGAGGTTATAGCGGCAAATTGAAACCTTAGGTATCTTGTGTAGGTGGCCAGATAGGAGGCGCGGGAAGCCTCACGCCTCCTATCTGGCCACCTACATAAGATACTTAAGGTTTCAATTTGCCGCCATGACCTCTTGCCGCTAACCTCGCCGCTAGCTGTGCTTGGTCTGGCCGAGCCCTAAAAGAGGTTACTTTAGTGCCATATGTAGATGAGATCATGATAAGGGGTAGATGGAGATGGTTTGGGCATGCTCTTCGCACTCCCCGAAAGAGATTAGTTCACCGAACTTTCAGCTGGGCTCCACAATGCACTAGAAGAGTTGGAAGACCCAAACCTACAAGGCTGAAGACTATGAAGCACAAAGTAGGAGATGATGAATGGAGAAGTATTGAATTAAAAGCTCAAGATAGAGACGACTGGCAAAATCTAACCGAGGCCCTTTGCGTCAATAGGCGTAGCAGGAGATGATATATATATATTTTTGGGCTCAAGCCATGGCGTCCTGATGGAAGGTTCCTTTTTGGTAGCTTCCTTGGGTAAATAACTACTAAGATATTCCCAGAGAATTTAACCACAGTTTATCACAGAATTCTAACTTCTGGAGCGAGTATCCTAAAGGTTTCCCTTTAAGACATCGTATATCAACAGGGGACGCATGTATTAACGCGCCACATAGCTATCTACACCCCGAACAGAGTTAATGCTTCGGTGTGTAAGGGCTGAGAATAGCTGGGAGCCGTTCCATAGCTAATCTCATTCGTGGCTACTACTGATACTCGAGACGTAAACAAACGGGCGCCATTGCTTAAATGACGTCACGTCCGTCTTTATCCTTTGTTCAGTAGCTCGCCCTACTTAGACAGATTTTCCCTGTGCTTTACTTATCGCTTTGCATCTACGTAATGTCGCTACCTTCAGCCTCGCCTTCTTCTGGAAAGTTGAGTACAAGGTTCCAGTATTGTTTAGTTAAGCTCTGACCGTAAAGTAAATATTACTTTCCGAGATAATTGCTGTTTTGTGGCAGAGCTGTGCCTCTACCGGACCCGCCATTTTATGGCGTCGTTGTTGTTATGCATGCCTTATTTAGTTAGCCACAACAACGCTTCCGGCCTTATTTACTAATCGATTACATTAGTTTATTTAGTCTTCATAGCTAGGAACTTTTATATCGTGTTTCGACGCTTTTTATCGGTCATCGATTGACCTCATACCAGTCGGCTACTATAGCCCCCAGGCCAGAGCGCCTATATATAAGTGTTCATGCATGATTTTATTAGTGATCCTAGGCTAAGTTATGAAGATAGTGGCATTATTTTACAATACTTTCGACCGTGATGCAAGTGTTTTTTCGCCTTCAGGGACCATATAGGGGATAGGTTAGTTAGTGTCCCTTCCTAACCTAACCTACTTGTAGGACCCCTATATGCTTCCTTCATCCCCTGCCTTGGCATTCCCTCTGTTTACCCTTGATTCCCTTTCTAAGTAGAGGGATCAAGTGTCTAATGGAGTATTCATCGCCTCTCAGTCCTCCCTAAGGGAATGAACCCCCCTTAGGGTTGCGTCCGAGAGTGAGGAAAGGCTAGCCCTTCCTCTATGGCTAGGAATAGTCTATGACTGTCCTGCGATAGCGATATGTCTTCTATCTTTCCTAGTTCGGGGCTCTTAGCCCTGCTCTAGGTTAGGTTTTGGAAGGTTACTCTGTCCCCTGCTGAAACTGTACCCATGCACCGTTTCAGCCTGGCTGCCTTATCTTAGGTTAGGGAGTGTCCTCCCTTTCCCTAGTGGCCGCTCTGGTACAGAACCCCTTCCTTGGAAGACTCTTCTCTTCTCCCCTCCCCACCTATCTCTTGTATAGCCTAGCCTACACTTAGGTTAGTCTATACCCATCTGTCCCCTGTCCTACAACTCCTCCTTAGGGTGGAGTGATAGGGCTACCCTGAGCTTCCATGTGCAGTCCGCTTTGGTACATATACCCTTCATAGTGTCCTATGGGGTTAGCCACTGGATGTGTTCTGCATGTGGAGGTCTCCCCCCTCTTGGGTGTCCCCTAGCCCTCCCTTGGGCTACCCTAGCTCCCGGTCCTCTGTGACCCCTGCTCCTGGGTGATAGAGCCTGCCTCTATCATGGGTACACCCTCTCAGGGGGGGGGATGTCTGGGAGTCCATGACTGGACTTCTTACATCCCTCCCCCTGTCTCTCTCACTATCCGGGTGCCGGTCCCTTGCCGCCTCCACTGTCGGCGATACCCGCCTCCTACCTTGGTGACTCTCCCCTACCCTCATGCCGCCAGCCCCCCCCCCCCCCCCCCCCCCCCGCTTGCCGGGGGACTGTCGACCGCCGACGGCTCTCCTCCTTCCTCCTAGCTTCGCCGTCCGCCTGCCGGTCGGCCACCGGAGTGCCGGCATCCACTGCCGGCAACCTGGTTCAGCCATAACCATCCTTGTCCCAATCACCAATCCGGCATCCTCCGACTGCCGGAGCCGCCGCTCCTCCGCCGGCGTGCCGCCGTTGTGCCGGCGGCCGCCACCCTGGTTTTACTCTTGACTTACATTTTGTCTGTTCTAATGCCTGAAACTCTGCTGGAGCGGCCTCCAGCGTGCCGGAGGTCTGCCGGAACCTCCCGGAGGCGTCAAGACTACTTGCACCCCCTTCTACTAGCTATCACTTGTATACTGATAGCCCTACACTGCAAACAGATAGCCTGTTTACACTCTTTAGATCAGTGCCTTGGTACTGTTCTATTAGTAATCATGCTGTCTCTTTGCATTCTTCAAAATTCCAGCATGCTGCGTGCATCTTAGCGCGGCTGGTTGCCGGAAGCAGTTACCCTAAGGGACCTGTTAGCCCCCTAATTTGGGACTGAGTGATCTCAGTCCCAAACTTGTCCTTGGTTTTTTCCATGGAATTCCATTGCCCTGTGGAATTTTAAGGAATACTATCCTGTGCCTTCGGCCATCTCGGATTATCCAGGGATAAAGCTTGCGGTAGCCAGCCGGGCGGGATGCATGGAGTATGTTTTCTTTACTACTTCAATCTCTATGCATCACACCCTTTCTTTAAGTCAAAATTAATGATTAATCTTAACTTAGCTTAAGAACCACTCTTATGACTCCCCCCATACTCATTTTCTCTTTCTTCTACAGGAGGAGCAGATGAAGTGTGACTTCGACTTCTGCGCTGTGAAACGCCCGCACTTCTACGGGCATACGGCTTGCAGGACTCACGCCCCTTGTGCTAACAAGAAAGGGGATCTGAAATTCTGGGACCCACTGAATTGTACGGTCTGCCAGGCTCAACTAGTTGATGCCTTCCATAACCCTCCCTCAGCGGAGGTCAGGGACACTTCTCGGGAGAAGCTACGCAAGTGGGTGCGTGGCTTCCAGAAGAATGCCACCGGACCGTACCTGGCCACTGAAGAAATGAGGTCACTCCTGTTCCCTAAGGCCTCCCCTGATTCAGTGGTACCCAAGGATGTGATCCCCACTGTCCAAATTACAGTGGAACCTGATGTTGTCATGGCCCAGTCCATGCACGAGTGCCGCCTGGATTCCGAAGATGACGAACAGATGTCGGACGTCTCGGAAGACACAGAGAAGACTCTTATGGCTCAAGGAGCTGAAGATGATGAAGACCAGGTGGAATACGCCGAGTCGGAGCAAGAGGTCGCTCCTCCTTCCATCTCCGCTCCTACTCCTACACCGACGGAAGTATCTATCCCGTCTACCTCCACGACCCCGGATCCCTCTTCATCCACTCAAGAAATGATCCGGTTGATTAGAGCCGTCATGGACGACAGGTTAAAGGAGAATCAGGAGTTCATCAGGTCCATGATGGGATCCAGAGAACCGAAGAGGATTTCGGTTAAGGATCTCCCCGCTTGCTCATATGCCAACCCATGGAGGTATGCTGAGCATATAGTTATCGCGACCGGCAGGATCTTTGTCAGCGACAAGATCGGCACGGTCCCTTTGGAAGACGTGGAGTTCTTCCCAAACTTCGAGGCCTACCCAGACTGTTACGTCCGACTTCGTTCTGAACCTGCCTCTAAAGAAGAGACCGAACCGAAGGAAGAGATAGTGTTCGATCTCGCGAAGGCCCAGGCTATGCTAGCCAACACGTTCAAGAGTAGGGGTTTTACCTGCTCTAAGCTTCCGGGCCTGAGCAAGAAGCACCCTACTTATGTCGCACCTGAAAATGCGGTACTTCCATTCTTGGAAAAGGCCTTCACTGCGTGCCTTAAAGCTGTGGAAGAGGGGAAAGCCTGCCCTGCACTGGAGGAGTGCAGACCCTTCTCCATAGTCACTCCCCCTGACGCTCGACACTGGAAGGACATCCAGCATACGTTCGTCGTGGGAAAGCTAGATCCTGACGTCGCCGGACGTCAGTTTAACGAAGACCTCCCTAAGCTCAACGATCACCTCCTTCGTCGGGAACAAGATACGAAGGAGAGGCTCGCAGCATCCATGTCTCACCAAGTCCAACTTGAAATTATGGCCTGTGACACCAGAGTACCAGACCACTACATGGTACTTTCCAAATCCCACATGACAACCGTGATGAAGGACTTGTACCACTTCATGAAGGCTCGGAGAGCCTGTCGTGAATTCGTGTTCGCAGGTGCCACTGTGAAACACGAACCCCGGAGGCTGATTTCCTCCAACATCTGGGGCAAACACCTCTTTCCTTCTGACCTTGTGAAGGAAATCACCGACAAAGCCGCCACGGAGAATAGGAACCTTCTCCACAAGTGGGGCATGTCAAGGAAGAGGAAACCCTCTCAGGACGACGGACCTCAACCTAAGAGGAAGTCCTCAAAACAGAAACCCCAGCAACGTCAACCAAGACGTCAGTTTCCGGGACCCGCTACCTCCCAAGTGGCAGCTCAGCCACAACAGACCTTTCAATTGGTCACCCAACCGGTGTTGTTGTCACAGTCACCGGTCTTCACCCCTGCTTTCGAGCAACAGACGACTACCTTTCGTCCCAAAGGTAGAGGCTCAAACAGAGGTGCAGGCAGAGACGCGTCTCGCCGTCCCTCCAGAGGCAGAGGAGGAAAGGGAGCTAGCGGCCGAGGCAGCAAGCCCTCGGGACACCAGAAGCAATGAAGTGCTTCCGGTGGGAGGAAGACTCCGCCAATTCCAGGATCGTTGGACCTTCGATCCCTGGGCACACAGCATCGTCAAGAAGGGTCTAGGCTGGAGTTGGACTCAACCACCCCCAACATTCCAGCAGTTCTTCCAACAATCAACCCCCCTTCTGGAAGAATATGTCCTAGATCTCTTGAACAAGAAGGTGATAAGGAGGGTAAAGTCCACCAGGTTCCAAGGAAGACTGTTTTGTGTCCCCAAGAAAGACTCCGACAAACCCAGAGTCATTCTGGACTTATCCCCCCTCAACAAGTTCATAGCGAACGACAAGTTCAAGATGCTGACTCTTCAACAAATAAGGACCCTTCTGCCTCGAGGTTCCTACACGGTCTCCATAGACCTGGCGGATGCCTACTGGCACGTTCCAATGAACCATCACGCTTCCTCCTACCTAGGATTTCGACTCTAAAGGAAAAGCTACGCCTTCCGGGCCATGCCCTTCGGCCTCAATGTGGCCCCTCGGATCTTCACAAAGCTGGCGGACGCCATAGTACAACAGCTCCGCCTCCGAAACGTCCAGGTGATGGCCTACCTCGACGACTGGCTAGTCTGGGCTCCATCGCCCGAAGATTGTGTAAAATCTTGCAACAAAGTCACCCAGTACCTAGAACACCTGGGATTCAAGATCAACGAGAAGAAATCTCGCCTCTCTCCAGCTCAGAAGTTCCAGTGGTTAGGAATCCAACGGAACCTTCAGTCACACCGCCTTTCCATCCCCCAGAAGAAAAGGAAGGAAATAGCAGGGTCTGTCAAGCGACTACTGAAATCCAGACGAATTTCAAGACACCAGCAGGAACAAGTTCTAGGCTCTCTACAGTTCGCCTCAGTAACAAACCCAGCGCTTCGTGCACAGCTAAAGGATGCCGCGGGAGTCTGGAGACGTTCTGCATCCATCGCTCGAAGAGACCTCAAGAGACGGCTCCCAAACAGACTTCGACGTCTCCTCAAGCCGTGGTCGGAAGCAAAGGCCCTGAAAAGGTCCATTCCTCTTCAACACCCTCCTCCATCACTCAACATCCACACGGACGCTTCGCTGGAGGGTTGGGGAGGTCACTCCCACCAAAAACAGGCTCAAGGCACCTGGTCTCCCCTGTTCAAGACGTTCCACATAAACATCTTGGAGGCCATGGCGGTCCTTCTAACTCTGAAGAAATTATCCCCGCCTCCCTCGATCCACATTCGTCTAACCCTAGACAACTCGGTGGTAGTTCGTTGTCTCAATCGCCAAGGCTCAAGATCGCCCCAGATAAATCAGGTGCTTCTCCCAATCTTCCGTCTGGCAGAGAAGAAGAAGTGGCACCTGTCTGCAATTCACCTACAAGGATTCCGCAACGTGACGGCGGATGCTCTATCTCGAACAAACCCGATAGAGTCGGAATGGTCTCTAGACGCAAGATCGTTCTCCTTCATCTCTCACCAAGTCCCGGAACTTCAGATAGATCTCTTCGCAACGAGCGACAACAATCAACTTCCTCGGTATGTGGCCCCGTACGAGGACCCCAAGGCAGAAGCAGTGGATGCCATGTCACTGGACTGGGACAGATGGTCCAAGATCTACCTGTTCCCTCCCACCAACCTTCTGCTGAAAGTCCTATCCAAACTGAGAACCTTCAAAGGGACAGCGGCCCTAGTGGCTCCCAAGTGGCCCCGGAGCAACTGGTACCCCCTGGTCCTGGAGCTGCAGCCCAAGCTGATCCCTCTCCCGGGCCCAGTTCTCCCCCAACAAGTACAGAAGTCGACTGTCTTCGCTTCATCATCGAAAATCAAGGACCTTCATCTCATGATTTTCTCTCCCTAGCCGCAAAGAAGAGGTTTGGGATCTCGAAGAAAAGTCTGGACTTCCTAGAGGAATACAAGACCGAATCCACAAGACGGCAATACGAATCATCCTGGAGGAAATGGGTCTCCTTCGTCAAGACAAAAAATCCTAAAGAAATCACAATTGATTTCTGCATGTCCTTCTTTATTCACCTTCATGGACAGGGATTAGCAGCCAATACGATTTCAACCTGCAAATCGGCCTTGACCAGACCAATTCTATATGCCTTCCAAATTGATCTGTCCAGCGACATCTTCAACAAACTACCGAAAGCATGTGCTCACCTACGCCCAGCACCCCCACCGAAACCGATCTCCTGGTCATTAGACAAGGTGCTCCATTTCGCCTCCAACTTGGATAATGATTCATGCCCTCTCAAGGATCTGACTCAGAAAGTTATATTTCTCTTTGCTCTTGCTTCGGGAGCTCAAGTCAGCGAAATAGTGGCATTATCAAGAGAGGAAGGACACATCCTGTTTACCGATACAGGAGACGTTACCCTCTCCCCTGATCCGACGTTTCTCGCCAAAAATGAATTACCCACCAAAAGATGGGGCCCCTGGAGAATATGCCCCCTGAAGGAAGATGTCTCTCTATGCCCAGTAGAGAGCCTCAAGGTCTATCTTCGCAGAACTTCGAACTTTGGTGGAGGCCAACTCTTCAAAGGAGAAACATCGGGCAGCGACCTGTCACTGAAACAATTAAGAACGAAAATCACCTACAGTACTTCATTCGCAGAGCGGATCCTGACAGTACACCCGCCGGTCATGATCCTAGGAAAGTTGCATCATCTCTGAATTTCTTTCAGAGTATGGACTTTGAAAGCCTTAAAAACTTCACAGGCTGGAAGTCCTCGCGCGTTTTCTTTAAACATTATGCGAAACAAGTGCACGAAGTCAAACATTTTGTGGTAGCCGCAGGTAGTGTTATGAAACCTGCACCTAACTCTGCATAGAACAGTGAGTTACTTGGGACTCTAACTCTTCGGGTGCCTATGTAGACCCTCGAGCGATACATAGTGATGTCGAAAACACTTAGTGCTTTTATAACTGTTCTTATCCCAGGTGAAATGTCATAGTTGTCACACAAGTGCCGCATGCCCTGAGCATGATGTGTTTTTAATCAAAGACTTACGTTCCTCGAGAACGAGTGCCTACTAATAAACTTGAAATTCCTTTTCAGATTCAAGAGCAAGTCTTTTTTACTATGTACATTATAATTACTGTAAATGAACTTTACTTATTGCTGCAATTCATTTAATTTCTGCATTTGTGAAATAAAATTTCTATTTTATTACCTGTGCGTCTCAATCAGCTCCTACTTACTATGAAATACATGCCTGTCATAGTTTTATTATCCCCTTTTCCTTATGGTTATGAAGAAATTAAGATACTAACTCTTAATTTATATTCACTCTGATTATGTAATGTTCCAATACGAATCTTACTCTTCATACCCTGGAGATGAATCACCCTTCTCAGCACACAGTGCCCAACCACCACTGGTCTGCTTTTCAGAATGTTCCTATACGAATACCAAACATTCGGCTTCGTCTCCAAGTTCTTCAAGTTCTTCTATCAGGATGAATAGCCCTTCAATACCACTTTGACGTCGGCATGGCCCGTGGGAACTTCACTGCCAAGGGGGGCAGGATGATTCTTCCCTACGGTTCTTTACCAAGATTACTATGCTAATTTGTCAATGCCTTGGCACTTACTAATAGGGGAAAATCTACCACGATACATTGATTCTCTGGTATTCTTCCATCAGGACGCCATGGCTTGAGCCCAAAAAACGGATTTTGAGCGAAGCGAAAAATCTATTTTTGGGTGAGATAGCCATGGCGTCCTGATGGACCCTCCCTGCTACTTCGTCCAGTTTTTAGGTCCCACCCTGCTCTGCTGTATCATGGTGATGGGCAAGCAACTGGCTTCAGGATAAAGACGGACGTGACGTCATTTAAGCAATGGCGCCCGTTTGTTTACGTCTCGAGTATCAGTAGTAGCCACGAATGAGATTAGCTATGGAACGGCTCCCAGCTATTCTCAGCCCTTACACACCGAAGCATTAACTCTGTTCGGGGTGTAGATAGCTATGTGGCGCGTTAATACATGCATCCCCTGTTGATATACGATGTCTTAAAGGGAAACCTTTAGGATACTCGCTCCAGAAGTTAGAATTCTGTGATAACCTGTGGTTAAATTCTCTGGGAATATCTTAGTAGTTATTTACCCAAGGAAGCTACCAAAATGGAACCTTCCATCAGGACGCCATGGCTATCTCACCCAAAAATAGATTTTTCGCTTCGCTCACAATCCGTTATATATATATATATATATATATATATATATATATATATATATATATATATATATATATATATATATATATGTATATATATATATATATATATATATATATATATATATATATATATATATATATATATATATATATTTACATACATATATATATATATATATATATATATATATATATATATATATATATATATATGTGTGTGTGTGTGTGTGTGTGTGTGTGTGTGTGTGTAACCAGACACCACTTGCTCTTTATGATATAGGGGAGATAAGCTTGGGAATCAATGTCAAACACTGCATGTGTACACCACACATTTTAAGTTAAATGTACAAAGGTTTTTTTTTCTTTATAAAATTAAACTAAAAAAACAGGTTTACGATTAATTGAAAATATGAGTTTATGATATACTTTCTAATACAATTGATCATCAAATGTTAATTTATATGTTAAAAGATGCCAGGGTGGCTGTTAACAAAATGTTAATGTATTAAATTTTGCTAGGAAACCTTATAGAGGTCAACAAGACAAGAAACAGTTACCAGAAAATTATCAATCATAAGAAATTCAATCAATTGTTTAATTTAGAACAATATTCTGATAGAATTGTATATTGTGATATATGCCTCCCTGTCCTAATTTATAATGTGTATTTTATTGCATGTAGCAGGTGGTGGTATATCCTGATTTTGCCACGGGTGGCTTCACCTAAAGTAATACGCATGTCTGTTTATGAACTCTAGTGTTCCAGCGAGCTAACGAGCCCGTCCTGCCAGATCATCTAAAGCTGTGTTGTTTACACACTCATAATTTTGATTGTTGGGAATACAATAATAATTTTGAGTATTGGGATATGTCTCTGTATTCTTTAAGAATATATTAAATTTTCAGTTGAAATACTGTTATAAGTTTCCATTCTAATCCAAATTTTGAATTTACTGGCAGTTTAATCTCTGCTGAAAATTATTTACTTGGACATATCTAAAGCTGTGTTATTTAACTCATAATTTTGATTCCTGTCAACGCAATCATAATTTTAATGATTAAGATTAGTTTTTGTATTCTTTAAGGATATATTAAATTTCCAATTGAACTACTCTTGAAAGATTCGACTCAATTTTCACTCGCAATATAATCCAAATTTTGGAATTTGCAGGCACTTTAATCTCTGCTGGAAATTATTTACTTGGACATTTTCTTGTAGCTCCTCTAACGAAAATATTTTATCTATTATCCTCTGAAGATAAAGCTGGCCTTATGTTAATTTTCCTTGTTCCCTCTATTTTGAAACTTACACACCATGAAATTATATTCTTTTCCCAGTCCTCCCTCATGAGTGAAAATCATGTGCTTCCCAAGGGGTTCACAATTTCACATAAAAAGACTAGGCAGATGTATACTGTTCTTCATATACGGACAAATTGACACTTTGCAGAATATACATTTTTGGAGATGTATGAAGCTACTAATAATAGGAAACTGTTACTGCACACGAGACAACACACACACACACACACACACACACACATATATATATATATATATATATGTATATATATATATATATATATATATATATATATATATATATATATATATATATATATATATATATATATATATATATATATACACAACTCGTCAAAAAGGACGGCTACATATTTAGATAGATATGCACACACACGCACCATTTTTCATCAGGGTATGACTACTTACCCTACCCCTCCTCGATGGATGGGGAAAGACTGGGTAGTTATATATATATATATATATATATATATATATATATATATATATATATATATATATATATATATATATATATATATATATATATATATATATATATATATCATCATCATCATCATCATCATATCATCAGGCCGTAAATAGTCCACTGCAGTACAAAGGCCATAGCATGTCCTTCCACTCCCTTCTGTTTATGGTCTTTCTATGCCAGTCTATAGACCAACCCGCAAATTTTCTTAGCTCGTCAATCCATCGTCTTCTCTTCTTTCCTCTGCTTCATTTGCAATCTGTAGGAGCCCATTCTGTTATTCTTGATATCTTCTGCTGTATCATCTGCCTCTCATCACAACTCACTATACCTATCATTTTCACTCCTGTTTTTATCAATTTCTTTAAAGTTTATCAATTTCAACATTGTCTTCATTACTATGATAACTTCAATAGAGTTAATTCACCCATGTAGCCTACTCTCTTCTGCTATTATTATTATTATTATTATTATTATTATTATTATTATTATTATTATTATTATTATTATTATTATTATTATTATTATTATTATTATTACTTGCTAAGCTACAACCCTAGTTGGAAAAGCAAGATGCTATAAGACCAAAGGCTCCAATAGTAGCTTATTATTATTATTATTATTATTATTATTATTATTATTATTATTATTATTACTTGCTAAGCTACAACCCTAGTTGGAAAAGCAGGATGATATAAGCCCAAGGGCTACATTATTATTATTATTATTATTATTATTATTATTATTATTATTAGCTAGGCTACAACCCTATTTGGAAAAGCAAGATGCTATATGCCCAAGGGCTCCAGTATTATTATTATTATTATTATTATTATTATTATTATTATTATTATTAGCTAAGCTACAACCCTAGTTGAAAAAGCAAGATGCCATAAGCCTAAGGGCTCAATTATTATTATTATTATTATTATTATTATTATTATTATTATTATTATTATTATTATTACCTAAGCTACAACCCTAATTGGAAAAGCAAGATGCTATATGCCCAAGGGCTCCAATATTATTATTATTATTATTATTATTGTTGTTGTTGTTGTTGTTGTTAGCTAAGCTACAACCCTAGTTGGAAAAGCAAGATGTTTAAGACCAAAGGCTCTAATAGTAGCCTATTATCATTATTATTATTATTATTATTATTATTATTATTATTATTATTATTATTAGCATTATTAGCATTATTATTAGCTAAGCTACAACCCTAGTTGGAAAAGCAAGATGTTATAAGACCAAAGGCTCCAATAGTAGCCTATTATTATTATTATTATTATTATTATTATTATTATTATTATTATTATTATTATTAGCTAAGCTACAACCCTAGTTGGAAAAGCAAGATGCTATATGCCCAAGGGCTCCATTATTATTATTATTATTATTATTATCATTATTATTATTATTATTTTTACTTGCCAAGCTACAACCCTAGTGGGAAAAGCAAGATGCTATAAGCCCAGGGGGTCCAATGGGGAAAAACAACTCAGTGAGGAAATGAAATAAAAAAAAACTATTTGAGAATTACTGTACAAGCAAAATAAAATTTAGATTTCGTCGAAAAAAACGGCACCGAAACGACTCGGATCAGGTCAAAATAAACTGCTCCTGTCCAAGTTGTTGTTGTCTTTGACAGAAGCGTGAACTGAAAACAGGTGCCGTTGTAGTGTTTGTGATTAATTGTGATTATTGTTCGTTAATTTCTTTAATAAAATGTCATCGGGAGAGGAAACCGAAGTAAGGCATCGCCCGGTGGACACTCCGGAGGAATATAAGAATGACCAAGTAAGGAATTTACGTTAAAATTGGTGATAATGGGTTTGTAGGCATAGCGAAGTATATGGATGTCCATCAAATTTTGTTTTAATGGCGGTAAATATCATCTGATTTAAGCATAAGGGGTATTAATATATGATAGGTTTGGTATGATTTTATTATTTAACTCGATGTACTTAAATAGAAATGTTTTTATTTACCCTAGGAGGCCTACTCTATTCGAGGATTAAACATCTAGTCCTAAGTCGAACGTAGGCCTCTTTTATCGGCTGATTTAAGTATACTAGGTATCAATATGTGATAGTTTTGGCGTAATTTTATTATTTGAGTAATTGTACTTCAATGAAATTGTTTGTATTTACCTCAGGAGGCCTACCCTACTTAAGGATTAACTATCTAGTCTTGAGTCTTACTTAGGCCTCTTTGAATATGTCATTTTGTGTAGTTGGGTTATTAATATGTAACAGTTTTTGTATAATTTTATTATTTGAGTCATTATGCTTAAAAAGAAATGTTTTTATTTAACTTAGGAGGCCTACCCTACTCGAGGGTTAAACATCTAGTCTTGAGTCGAAATTAGTCCTCTGAATGATGTGTCATTTTGTGTATTTTGTAGGCTAGCCTACCTTAGGCCTGTATTTCGATGAAATAGCTTGATAAACGTTGATATATTAATCACTCCAATCAATAGTTTTGCTTATGGCCTATATTGAATTTACAAGGTAGCCTTTTATTGGACTGACATATAATATAGAAATTTGGGATAGTTTGCTGTTGGGACTTATTATGATATAATGGAATATTAGTAAGAACTTTAGAAATGACAGTCTAATATGTTTTTGGGAGCATTTGTATGTCAGCGGCCAGTTCCTCCCTTGTGGATTAAAAATGGACATCACCTAACGTAAACTTTCCCCCCTAACCTAACCTACAAGCTGTGTCCTTACCTACAAGCCGTGTCCTTACCTACTTACCTAACAGGGGCTAACACTCTCCTGCGATCCCCTTTACACTGCCGTATAGTAGGATAACCGTAATCATACATACTGGTGGCCGCTATCATACATACACCCCTGTTTCTGCAAATCCGCTGTTTCGAACCGAGGACTGGACAACTTTGCCCAAAGACAACTTGTCCCATGGCAATTTTATTGTATCATATTTATTCTTATATTCTACATGTAAATATTCAGTGGGCAACAACTGTGCAGACTTTATATAACATTTATTTACATGAGTAAAAATAACATTTATTTACTCATGAGAAGCATTAAAATCAGAATTATTTGAACCCCATAACCTATACAGTAGTTGGTAACTACTAATAAACTAGATATTTTTGAGGTGTATGTATGATAGAGGCCACCTGTATGTATTATTATGGCTAACTTAGAATACAGCAGTGTAAGGGAGTTAAGTAGGTTTGGTTATGGGGGGAAAGTTTAGGTTAGTTGATGTCAATTTTTATTCCACACGGGAGGAACTGGCCGCTGATATACAAAGGCCCCATATTTTTGTTAAAAGTTTCCTTTTATCCATACTGTTCAATGTTATCCCAAATTTTATTTCGACCTGCTCCCCTGATACGGAAAGCTCTTGCTCTTAGTTATTAAATTCCTTGACAGGTGGTGCTTTTGTCCCTACTTTGATTTCTCATTTTCAATTTCCGTTCGGAGATATTTTCATTATGGTTGCTCAGCCTTCGATGCCCATAAATTGAAACAGTTCTACTTTGATGTTAATTTTTTGAGGATGATATTAAATTATAGTAAAATGTAATTTTCAAGTCTTAAAGATGGATTAAACCAAAGAATAAGAATTAAAAAATTAAGTTTTACAAGAGAAGCCAGTCAGAAAGTAAACACTTAAATTCTAACTTTCTTACGGCACGCCAGTTGTTAAGCAAATGTGGGAATTCTAACTTCCATAGAGTAAGCTATGGATTGTGAGGTCTAAGAGTGGGTCGTGGGTGTTATAGCTCCCCCTGGTAGGTAGGGATTCAAGTCCTAGGTTAGGTTAGGCAGGGAACCTTATGCTATTCTCTTAATGTACTTAAATCCATTTTAAAATATGGTTTGTCAGTCGTAACTTCTGGAATTTTAAAACTTCTATAAGTTGTAAAATACAGATTTCCGTCGAACATTTTCATCGGAATCGTTCAAAATACGAATAGATACACAAGAGCTATCTTTTATAGTCTTCAAGGATATTGTGCTATATCCTAACTTTACAGTTTGTTGAATCTCATGTTCCCTAACCTAACAAAACTGATCAGTGTCATTTCGCTACTCATTGAGTAAGTGTTACGTGCTTTCACTTACATATTCTAATACTGGGCCTAATAGTATAAATTTAGTACAGTACTTGAAACTGCCCTCTTGAAAATTCAGGATTTATATCAAACCTCTCTAAAAAAAAAAAAAGTTGAACAAACAACAGGTCTATTTTAGTTTTACTGGTCTTGAAATATTTTATTAGTTGTTCGGGCTTCAAAATCTTGCATTTCCAACTAGGGTTGTAGCTAAGCTAGTAATATTAATAATAATAGTAATACAGTACCTGCTGTATATCAAGCAGTGAGGATTATTATACTGTACTGTTCTTTGAACGTGGCTACCTTTATATTTGTCACCATACAAACCTTGTAAAAGGAATCTTGTATTCTAAATTTCTCGGCACTTTTATCACATTTTTGTAGAATAAAATACTGTATTGTTAATACAGTATCCGTTTTAACTAGTAATTTTATTTTATCCAAAAAATATGTTAGTCATGTCATGATACACTATTTCTGTTTGGTTTTGGGTCATTGTCTTATGGAGCTATTTTTCTTAATTCTTGACTGGTGACTTAATTATTTCTTATTTTTCTACCATTCCTTCTCTTTTCTTTTGGAAATTCTTTGTATCTTTTGGTCAGGTCTAGTATTTTGGAATAGAATCAAAATGAACAGCAATTCATCTTTGAATGAGTACATCCCGGACCTACTTAAATCTACAGATCTTGTCAGATCTTTAGAATTTATAATGGTTTAGGCTCATTCTTTCATGTACAGTTAGCCCTCCCTATTGGGGGGGGGGGGTTAGGTAACAGAAACAGGAGCGAAAAGTAAGAATCCGTGAATACTTGCTGCTCTAGGGTGGGTTAACTCCCAACCTAACAACTCATTTCCCATTGCTTTTGCAGTGTTGAATAATACACTAAGTAGCCCACTATAATACTTGATATTGTTTTACTGGGTTTGTATCTCAGAAGAAGTATTATATTACAGTCTGAAGACATTTCAGTAATTGTACAGTAAAGTACTGTACATGTACACTCGTGTACGTAAAACTGTGGTACACTTAACACTAGTCATTGCCACACTTATAGGTAAATAATTTACTGTAACAACAAAACCCTCTTATTCATATCAAATATAACACTAGCTGATACTATACAGTAGTGTATATTACTGCAATAAATTTAAAGTACTATCACTACAGTACAGCTTAATTAGTTAAGGTAATACTTGTAAGTGTTCGCTGTTTTCGGCAGGTCGACTCGCGCCCTTTAAACTCACCATACACTTAGCCTACAGCATATTTACATTGCTATTGTAAAATATGGTTTATTCCTATGCGGATACAAACTTCTGAGTCATTTATATGGGTTACTCCTAATCTCGTTTTCTCTACAACCTAACAATCAAAGAAAATTGGTTTGATTGCATCATACTTAGTTGCTAAGCAATCTCTGCACATGCAGCGTAGAACACCTGCACATGGCGTTTCTCTACAACACTCTTGGTTGCAAAGTTAAGAGGACATACCTCACTTCCTCTCTAGGATCAGACATCCGCACCCACACTCGATATACCCTTATAGTGCTTGTGTCTTCGATGTTCACTGTCACTTGCGTATCTATCATTGTGAGTTAGGAATGGGTGCGCTATGGCTAGTAAGTCAATTTCTATGCATTCATGTCCCAGCTGTGATGGGCGTCCCTATGTACATTCATGAGCCGGGTAAATGTTGATCCGCGCCCGGTTTAGTCCTTGCTGTGGTAAAAGATGTTCAGTGGAATCACCATGTGAGTACTGTAGGGATTGGCCATCCTCCCAGTGAGAGAGAGAGATATCTATCTTGTTGCAAGAAATGATCTAAGAGTGATCGTTCTCCATCTTCGTCATCTGCCAGCAGTGTCAAGAAACAAAAGATCATTTCTGCTGAACATTATCCCCCAACAGAGTCCTTTGTGTCAGGAACCCACTGAGGCTCGTCATGGATGACGACGGCCATCATAATTTTGTAAATTTTTTATCACCCAGTGTTGATAATGTTCTTGTAGCGGATCATGTGGCTACGTCCTCTGCGCTCCCTGAGCTGGATCCAACATCAGTACCATCAGTCCCTGATTACCCTGTTTTGCTTAGATCTCCCTCACCCCCTACGAGTGTGTTGAGTGGAGAACCTTATCAGATTATACAGATAAGATCTTTTCACTCTTGGAAGTATCTCCAATCAGAGCCTTGAAAGTATCTCTGCGCTCTTGTTGGAACCTTAGAGTAAAGCCTGCAATTTCTCCCCATACCGGTACCGAAGCAGCTTTACTGAAAGACCCTTATTACCACTCTCCAGCTCGTATAAATGAGCAAGGCTTGCCTCGTACGTCCAGGGGTCCTCGGCAACTATCTCCTCTAAAGATTTCCTAAGAAGCGTCACAAGACATGTCATCCCTTTATGACAAGGATGGTCAGACTGCTTCGGCTGTGTCCACACCCCAAGACTTGGGAATGCTAAGCTGCTATGAATATTTATCTCCTTCCAAGCCTAATAGCTCTTTGAAGTCGAGTGTAACAAAACCTGCTTTAATTCCCAGAATTTTATCTATTATATTAACAATTCAGCCAGACAGGACGTTCAGAGTAACAAGCCTGTATGTACCGCTGCGTCTATGCGTTGTGACATCACTTTATGTAACTCTTCCGCAGGTTGGGCAGGCCAACAAGTCCAAATGGATTTTCACTTCCAGAGGGTGTGGTAGATAGACACCCCATTATTTCAAAGTTCCCCCTGAGTTTTATAAACATCCGGCTAGGACTCATGAGGACAAAACCTTGACTTATGTTTATAGCAAATCCATGTCTTACGCTAATAGCAAACCTATCAATTTTCATGATCGGCTACACACTAGCTCTTATGGACTAAGGTTCATAATGCTTCACAGGTCTCATGTTCTACAGAACGGCACTTTGTTTCAGACCATTCTTTGCATGTACAGAGGAAGGATAAGGAGCGAGAAGTTTTCCCCCCTTCCCACGAATCACACCTCCATCTAACAGTGAGGTGAGTATCGTTAGACGAAGACGAGGCTTATGCCATAGGCTCCCTATGTGGCTGCATACAGAAAATTCTCCCTCTCCTCGTAAATCAGGCTCTGAGAGAGACTTCAACTCTTTTGCCTCGCACACTGTTGCTAGAGGTGATGAATGCTCTTAAGACACGAGTGAGATGGACTCCTTCCGTTCCTTTGCCTCCTATACCCATCACAATATGAATGACACAAGGGAAAGGAAGAACATTCAAGGAAGAGTTTAAGAACCAAGTGACTGTTAGAACAGAATAACCAATTATCCCTAAAGTGGAATAACCAGACAATGACATTATTACTATTAACTACTCTTCGGAGAACCTCGGTGTGTTTGCGTGCACCAGCTCAGCTGATGCAATCCCCCTCTAGGTCCCCATTTTATTAAGATTATGAGCCACATCCGTCGTTTATATGGAGTGGATGAGCCCCCTCACATGCAAACCTCTAGTAGACGGTGCACTTTTGACTCAATCTTCCCCTAATTTCAAAGCCCCAGACACAGATTCGATGTGGCGCTTCTAACAAGACTAAAGATTTTTTAGACTTAAATAATACATATCTCAGTGTCAGAAAATTCATGTAAGGCCAGTATGCCCTCAAAGCTACTGCCATGACCACTGGCAGCAAATCAGAGCTGATCTTGTTAATTTTGTTCCATCGGTACCAGCTGTCCAACCTCCCCTCCATTGTTTCTGGTCCCGAAATGGCAGACATGAGGTAGCAGCTATTTCTGCAATCCAGTCCTGCTCATGGCTAAACCTCTGGTTGGGAGCAGTTTCCCGCTTTGTGGTGGCAGAAAACGTAAGGGAAGAGCACGACCTTAAGCAATTTGAGGAATTATATATGGGGTAATTGCATTCTGTCTTAGATGCTCTAGACTGTTGTCTTCCGGGATGCATTAGCCCTGAGAAATTCAGGTTTAGTAAGTTCCCCTTCTCTTTTCCCCCTCTCAGATTTAGCAATGGCTATAGAGAAGGTGGAGAGACTAGGACAAGCTCCTATAATAAGAAGGGTGGTAGCACCAAGGTTGCCTGCTCCCCAACAACAGCTGAGGAACTTGCCTTTTAAACCATTTTTCCCCATCTCAAAGACTCTGAAAGGTCACTCCGTGGTACTTATGAGCAACAACTTCAAGGTAGTGACCTACATCTCCAAACAAGGAGGTGCAGCCTCTCTCATGCTATGCCATCTAGCAATAGAGATAATCAAGTGGACATAGTCTCAAGCAATTTCTCTTTCAGCAAGATTAATCCCCGGGGAGAGAAATGTCATTGCAGTCCATCTGAGCTTCCAAGGGATAATAGTTAGTTCAGTATGGTCTTTGCTTCATTTAGTGGTGAAGACTTTTGACTTTGTGGGGTTCCCCGTCCCTGGACTTGTTCGCCACTCACCTGAATCACAAACTCCCGGTGTATTGCTCTCTAATCCCAGGCAGACCATGCTGCAGTGATGGGAGATGCATTTCAACACCTATGGGACAGACCAGACCTTTACTCCTTTTCACCGTTCTGTTTGATTCGTCAGACATTGAACATAGTCCGTACATCCCAGGGAGTCAGAGTTATGCTAATAGGTCTAAAATGGCCAGCAGCGGAGTGGTATTCAGACCTGCTGGAACTTCTCACGGAAGTTCCAAGAAAATTCCTGAGTGGCCAAACCTGTTACGACATCCTCACATAAAGTTTCATGACGCAGTGCATTGTCTGTCTCTTTACAGTTTGGGACTATCCATTATCTTCTCCGAAAGAAAGGATTTTCGAGACCAACTGCGAAACAGCTTTCTGGATATATCCGAAAGTCTCCTGTAGCAATATAACAGGCTAAGTGGAAAATATTCTGTGATTGCTGTTGTAGGGGTAATATTGTTCCACTCAAGGCCCCTATTCCCTTGATTACACACTTTTAGTGTTCTTAAGGAACAAGAAATCCCTTTCAGTCACTGCGGTGAAAGGCTACCGCTCCACCTTGAGCTAGGTATTCAAACTGAAAGGGCTTGACCTCTCCTCGTCTTGGGAAATCTCAGCTTTCATTAGGAGTTTTGAGTAGTCTTGCCCTCCTCAAGAACTCAAACCCTCTATCTGGGATGTGACAAAAGTTCTACTGGCCTTAAGACAAGCCCGTTACAAACCTATGCATAAAGTTTTAGACAGGGACCTTACCTTAAAGACCGTCTTCCTCCTTGCCTTAAATCAGCCAAGAGAGTAACAAAATTACATGGTCTATCTGATCGTATGTCACATTCCAGAGGGTGGAAAGAACTATCTTTGTCTTTTGTTCCCAAATTTGTGACCAAACCCCAAAATTCAGTTGAAAATGGTACCAGATTTGACTCTTTCACGATCTTATTCTTAAAGGGGTAACAAATGATGCGGATGACATGTTCCTCTGTCCTGTAAGAGAAATGTGTAAATATCTGGAAAGAACATTGTATTGTAGGCCTAAAATATCCAATTTGTTCATGAGCACTGACCACTCCAAAAAGAAAGTATAGTATCCAAAAGCACTTTTAGGCACAGTATACAGTCAGTCCTCCATCATTATGAGGGTTAGATAACAGAGACACCTGCTGTAAGCAAAAAAACGTATAACATTGGTGTCCTAGGGCGAGTAAACTCGTAACTCGTCGAAACATATGACCACTGCCTACGTGGTGTTAAGTAACGTCCTAAGTAACTCACACTATTGTAGAACATTGTCTTCCCGTCTTTTCTATCACGGTATTGGATTTAAAAACACTGCTGATACTGTAGTGCATATTACTATGATATATGCAGTCAGCCTTTCCTTACTACAGGTTCCAACATCACCATTTCGATTTTTCGCTATACAGTACAGAGATCCGCATAATATTTGAATAGTTTTAATTTCTCACGGTTAGGACTGCTGTTGAGGTACCACTTGGAATGTGGTCTGTGGTTGGGCAACCACTTGGGGCACCGCAGTCATGGTGACTGTAAGATGTTGCTGGGCAGGCCGAGAGGGTAGTCTTGGCTTCTTCGGCTTCCGTTTAGGTTGGGGACCCGCATCCAGGGAAGACTTCCTCTTCAAAGAGATCCCCCACTTCTGGAGAAGGTTCCTATTCTCCGTGGCGGCTTTCTCGGCACCTCTTTGACCGTTTCACTCGGGAAGAGGTTTTTACCCCAGATGTTGGAAGAAATCAACTTCCTGGGTTCGTGTTTTACTGATGCCGCAGCAAACACAAACTCTACAAGCTCTCCTAGCCTTCATGAAGGCTTACAGGTCCTTCACTAAGGTGGCCATATGCATTTTGGCCAGGACCATGAGCATGTCTGGGGTGCTTTTGTGGCCTGCACACATCTCGATGCAGTTCTGTAGGGACGAGAAGGCGGCAAGCCTCTCTTTCGTCTCTTGCTCTCTGCGCAATAGAAACTCTGACAGCTTAGGGAGATTCTTGCTGAACTGCCATCCCGCGATATCTGCATCCAGCTTCCCTACTGAGAAGGTTAGGTGGACTTCCTTCCATTCCTTTTCATCCATGGGCAGGGCTAACGACAGAGGCCTACACTCCTCTAGTGTGGGGCATGGTTTGCTTGCCTCCACTGCCTTGGCAACAGCCTTGAATGTCTTCGACATAAAGGGGAAGGCTTTGGAAGCAGGAGCAAGAAAGGTAGGGTGTTTCTTGCTCAATGCGGACACTTTCGAGTTAGTATAACCTGCCTTCTTCAGGCTGCTCGACAAGAGAGCCTGTGCCTTATTGTGGTCGAAAACCATGACCTCCTTTGGTTCCGTCTCTTCCTTTGACGCTGGCTCATGCTTCAGTCAAATGAATCAGTCAGGGTAAGTGTTGAAGCTCGGCCAGAACTGAATATCGTCTAGGGGGACGGCTCCCATTTTCTCTGAGATGAAGAGTTTGCTGTTAGTAATCGGCATATACTCCGCGTACCTCCAGGGAATAGTCTCGGAGCAAGATGGCAGGTCTTGAACTCTGGGTCGCTTGAAAGACCCTCAGTAGGCGGTGATCCGTGCTTTACGGAGCTCTTTTTCAAGCTTCGCTTCCCTTGTTTCGCCTTGTTTGCGAATATTCTCCATTAACGTAGTGATATGAGCCAACATTGCCTGGCACATGGTGTCCTATGGAGGGGTAGGAGCTGAAGACGTAGATGGTGTCGGCTCTAGTGCCGCCACAGGTGGAAGGGAGTCCCCCACTTCCGACGACTCGACTTCTCCTTCGGGAGGTAGAGTAGACTCCTCCTCGGGATCATCCCTAAGGAGATCCTTCTCGGTGTCCGTAGACACTTCAGACATCCTTTCCTCCTGGTGGATGGCCATGCCTTGCATCGCCTCACTGATGTCCGTTTCGATGGCAATCTGGACGCAGGGAGGTCCGGGTCGTGTTTGGGGCACGACAGCTTCATTACCTGCCTTAGGGAACAGTAAGCTACACATCCTGTCGTTGGGCAGGTACGGTCCCGGAGAGTTCTTTTGGAACCCTCGTACCCACTTGCGCAGCTTTTCTCATGCTGCATCCCTCAACTCCACTGACTTGGGGTCGTTGAAATCTTCGACCACCATGGCCGAGCAGACGTTGCAGTCCTGGGGGGTCCCAGTACCGCAAGGTTTCAGTGGTAATGGCGCAGGCGGCATGATTCCTGCACATAGTGTGACCACATAAGTTCCTACTCTTGTGGTTACAGAAAATTACTTCGCACTTCATTTTGGGCTCCTCCTATAAAAAAAGGAAATATAAATGAGTATGCGGTTGTTTATCACACTTGATAAACAGGTTATATGCAATATATTGGTATCTTAACCATTATAGCTTAGGATAGTACTGTAAGCTAGAAAAGAAATAGGAAAGACACATACCTGTGTCTCCTATCCAGCCAATTGCTGTGACCTCCCCCCAATATTAATGTTAGAATTTCCTTATTAAGGGAAACTCAATAGAGAAGGGTTCTAACCTCTAGGAATAGAATTAGTGTATACTAACACTTCTATAAAAGTTTTAATATTGTAGGGTAAGTTATAAACTGATGACTTTATCAGTGTATTGAAAGAATACTTCTCTTCAATATAAAATTGGTCTCAACAGTAGACTGTGAAAGGGGACACAGGGTATGTTGGAAATATAAATTACTGTATTAATGTACAGTACAGTATACTATAGTTTTCTGTCTGCAGTATATACTATACTGCAAATATACTGGCTACTGTATAATCATATACTGTGGTCCAGCCGGCGTGTTGCCGGCTAGGCTAGCACCTGGTGGCATCGGTCCAGCCGGCATGTTGCCGGCTGGGTTAGTACCTGACGGCACTAGAAGACAGAGAGAGAGAAAGCATGGAGTGAAGGGCTGCCTTATTAATGTAGCTTTGTACAATAAATAAGGGTGTAGGTATATTAATCCTAGTGCCTTCCTCCAGAATGAGAGTTCAAATGGAAGGGGAGAATGAATCATTCAAGCTTCCACCCAGCCACAAGATCTGTTGCCGGTCGCTTCCGGTTTCAGGGATGTGGATGGCAGTCCAAGGGAGGACTGAAGAACACTTGAGGGCAAAAATGGGGTCTCCCACCGGCAGCTGTCACAGCCGGCACAACCTTCCCTGGAGCCTTGCATCCGTAGGGGAAAGTCGGTGCGGCTATCAAGCCGCCTATGTAGGAGCTCGGCCGGAGCTACGATCTACCCGGCAAGCGGGGAGAATGTAGGACGACGGCCATAGATATGTGATGACCAGGCTATCGCTAAAGGACAGAGAGGGGCAGGGAAAGGGTCTTGTATGTTGTGTTAGGAGAAGACGGCAGGATTGCCGCCATTTCTAAACAAGGGTCAAACTTCGTTTCAATATCCGCGCCATCCTAGGCGGCAGAAGAATATCTATTCTTCAGCCTAGTATCTGCCGAAACAAGACTTGTCGTCTAGACCGCAGGGGAGAAGGTGGCGGCATTATACTAAGCCTCCTATGCCGACGACTGTAAGCTGGCAGGGGAGTGACTACTCACCCGGCAGCTAACCCGTCGGCATAAAGACTGAATACAGTGGTACCTCTACATACGAATTTAATCCGTTCCAGAACCAACTTCGGATGTAGAAACGAATTTTCCCATAAGAATACATTGAAATAGGATTAATCCGTGGTTGAGCCCAAAAACCTATGATAACATTCTTAATAAACTACTACACATAATTTCCCATGAGAATAATGCACACTAAATTAGATAATAGACATGTAAATAAGAAGAATTAGCAAAAAATGATAAATAAGAAACGGGTTTTTAGCGTCACTTTACCTTAGAAACTCCAGCGCAGGTGTTGTTGGTCTTGCTACGCAGAGAGGAGATGGACGGGCGGCGAGGAGGTAGAGAGGTTAACTACGATAAACGTACACTATCGTAACTTATTCTAACTTACACTAAGTGAACTTTAACATAACTTAGCTTATTTTTTTTTTATTCTTATATTTCATATTTTTTTTTACATTTTCTTTTTTTCTTTTTGATGATTAATTTTAATCACTTTCACTCTCTACAGTTAAGATTGACTGAATTTCTTTCGCTTCACTCTTTGCCGTTTTCTTTGTTTCACTTTCTTCCGCTTCACTCTTTGCCGTTTTCTTCGAATCACTTACATCCTCTTCATCACGAGTTCGTTTCGTAGTTTTTTTAAAGAAATTATCGATAGATAATTGCTTGGTACGGCTTTTCAGAATGTTTCGAAAGTGAGTTAGGCAAACATCATCGAACTGCAAAACTACACGACAAACCTGCAATATTTTTGGGTGGTATTTGTCGATGAAGTTGACCACGTCTTGATATTTTCCTAACACCTCTTTTATATGCGGCGAACCTAACACATGTTCTACCTCCTCGCTCCCTTCCTCGTCATCACTCATGTGCTCAGACATAGCATGGAGTTCCTTGAGCTCATCTGTGGTAAGTTCGTCGTGATGTTCGGCGACGAGTTCCGTAACGTCATCTGCGTCGACCTCCAGACCCATGGACTTGCCAAGGGAGACAATTTCCTCTACGGCTTCCGCTGCACCCACCACGGGATCAGGTTCGGGGTCAAAACCTTCGAAATCTCGGGAAGAAACTGCATCAGGCCACAGCTTCTTCCAGGCAGAATTGAGGGTCCGTTGAGTTAATCCCACCCAAGCCTGATCTATGATCTTCAAGCAGTGCACGATGTTGAAGTGGCTCCTCCAAAATTCACGCAAAGTTAAGTTGGTGCTTTGCGTGACATTAAAGCACTGCTTAAATAAGTGCTTGGTGTACAGCTTCTTAAAATTAGAGATGACTTGCTGGTCCATGGGCTGGAGGATAGAGGTGGTATTCGGTGGAAGATACAGCACCTTTATGAACTTAAATTCATCGAAGATATCATCTTCAAGTCCGGGGGAGTGAGCGGGTGCATTGTCAAGGCATAGCAGGCACTTTAAAGGCAATTTCTGTTCATGAAGATACTTCTTCACAGAAGGGCCGAAAACTTGGTTAACCCATTGCACAAAGAACTGCGTAGTGACCCAGGCCTTCGAGTTGGATCGCCAGAAAACATGAAGCTGGTCCTTATCGACGTTGTGTGCCTTAAAGGCCCTAGGGTTCTCGGAATGGTAAACCAGTAAGGGCTTGACTTTAAAGTCCCCGCTAGCGTTGGCACATAGGGCAAGAGTCAACCGATCCTTCATTGGCTTATGCCCAGGCAATTTCTTCTCTTCGGCGGTGATGTAGGTTCGACTGGGCATCTTCTTCCAAAACAGCCCGGTTTCATCACAATTAAACACTTGCTGCTGTACGTAGCCTTCTTCCTGCATGATCCTTTCGAAGTTCTTGACAAAGTCAGCTGCAGCCTTTGTGTCCGCACTAGCAGCCTCTCCGTGGCGAACAACTGAATGAATCCCGGACCGTTTCTTTAATTTCTCGAACCAGCCACGAGATGCCTTGAAATCATCTGAGGAAGGCTCGGTTGAACTCTCCCCAGCATCACCCCCAGAGCTCTCCTCCTTCAAGTCCGTAAAGATTGCGTGCGCCTTCTCGCAGATGACGGTCTCGGTGATGGTGTCGCCAACGATCTCTCTGTCCTTGATCCACACTAGCAGAAGTCGTTCCATCTCTTCTATGATAGGGCTATGGCGTTTTGAAATTATGGTGATCCCCTTAGAAGGTTTCACTGCTTTAATAGCTTCCTTCTGTTTAAGGATTGTCGAGATCGTCGACATATTACGGCCCTACTGTTTAGAAAGTTCACTCACGCGGACGCCACGCTCATGTTTTTCAATAATTTCCTGCTTAACGTCTAAAGAAAGCATTTCCTTCTTCCTTTTCTCACCACTACCACTACCACTTGCAAAACTAAGCCTTTTAGGACCCATACTTTACGTAGATTACCGTTAAAGGATGCACGTAAAAAATTACGATTAAAACACAGTTAATAGCAGAAGGCACAGGGCACAACCGCAAGAAGCCGACGAGAACAGAGGGCTGACCCGAGCCGCGCTAATTGAGGGTCCCTCCGAGGTTGAAGTGCTGCCTTCTATCGGCGGAGATAAAAAACACTTCAGGCGCTATGAGCATCGACTACGTGTACGAGTAGGCCTATTGTTTACTTCGGGTGTCGAAAAAAACATTCAGGTGTAGAGTAGGAACGTGTTCGAATTGTACTTCGCGTGTAGAAAAATTCGGATACAACCGGTACGACGAAAATTGCTTACTTCGTGTGTCGAAATAAAATTCGGGTGTAGAGTCAAAAATCTCGAATTTTACTTCGGATGTTGGAAAATTCGGATGTAGATACGTTCGTGTGTAGAGGTTCCACTGTACTCTGAGTTACTGTTGAAAATCCAAGTCGGGATACTCACCGGGAAGGGTGGCAGACAGAAAACACTAGCCTAGTCAAGCCGGAGTGTACTACTCTATGGCAAGACTAAGATAGGGTTTTCGCCTATGGCGGCACTCAGAGGGAAGGAGGGATTACCCTTAAATCTCCGCAGGAGATGAATATCGATTTATATGAATAATTCTAGGAGATATACTATCTCCTGTTGAATTGATAAAGCGATACACGAGGGTAAACAGGGTTAATGTATGAAAGTATACTAAAGCGCATAGGCTAGGTAGCCTAGTGCAGGGCGAGATCTCGGCTACCTATATCACCGAGACTCTAACGTATACAATCGACACATGTAGGAAGAGGAAAATTGTATGCATAATCATATCTTCACTAGTATAATTTTGCCTAAAAAGCTATAATTCATTAAAGCTAAATACTGGGAATGTTGTTCTGCTGACTAAATAAAGCGTGCATGATGAACGATAACGCCCAAAATGGCACCTCCGGTGACCGGCCATTCTCCATAAAACACATTAAATTATACTAATTTTACTGTGAAGCAGGAGCTAAAAATCATACACTGTAAAGATTAAATACTCAACTTTCCCGAGGCAGAAGATGCTGGAGAATGCATGATAAATCCTCTCAAGAAACAATCTAGAACGCTAGATGAACAAGGAAAAACACTGTGCGAAACCGCTACCAAAAAAGGAATGAGCGCCATCTTGGAGCCTTGTAATAGTATGGGAGGAAGGGTAACCTTGATAACGGATCCCCTTCAGTTTCGCCACTCTTCCCTCTCGAAGCGAAAACGCTATTCGGGGTGAAGATTGCCATGTGTCGTATCAAGATATACGTCCCCTGATATTATGCGATATCCTTAAGAGAAATTTTAAGGATACTCGCGCCAGGAGTTAGAATTCTGGAGACCTATGGTCAATTCTCTGGGAGTATCACTGTAGCCAAATATCCCTTAAAAAGCTGCCTAAAGGAACCTTCCATCAGGACGACATGGCCATCTCACCCAAAAATAGATTTTTCGCTTCGCTTCAAAATTCGTTTTGTATACAGGAAGGCTTTGATAACAATGATAACTAGGTGTACACTCAATAGAGTGCAGACCTCCGCTACGGCAGCTTATTTCTCGACCTTTAGCTCGACCTTGACCTTTGACCTTAACGTGTATTGATTGGCATGGATTTTCATACTCAAATATGAACCAAGTTTGAAGTCTGTTGACAGCGATGTCCAAACTTATGGCTGATCACGTGAATTGGATACTTGCTTGACCGTGACCTTGACCTTTGACCTTAACCTTCCAAAGTTCAATCATTTCCATATTTTTACATAACAATTATTCCCTGCAAGTTTCATTACTTTATAATTAACGTTGTGGAAAGCTGTTTGCAAACACACACAAACAGGGGGTAAAACGTAACCTTCCAACTTCATTGGCGGAGGTGATAATTTATTAGTCATTCTGATATTACTCAAGACATGACACGACTTCAGATCTGCATAACTATTTCAAGGGAAGGAAGTCTAGAGAATAAATAATATGCATGTGTGTGCAATACTTATTCAATTAGTTCAATAATATTTGAAGAACAGGCACGAACAAATCAATAAATGTTTTTTAAAATAATCTGAAGATTAAAGAAGCTGGCATGAGTCTCTTTATACTGTATATATGACATATCTGTTTCTGAAGATATTTTGTATTCTGTATTTATTGCTTTTCATATAGTTTATTTATTTCCTTATTTCCTTTCCTTATTGGGTTATTTCATTTCGATTGTTCATTATTTCTGATGTTTCTTTTATTTCCTTGTTTCCTTTTCTCACTGGGCTATTTTACCCCATTGGAGCTTTTTTTAACTAGGGTTGTAGTTTAGCTAATAATAATGATGATAATGATAATAATAATAGTAATAATATATATATATATATATATATATATATATATATATATATATATATATATATATATATATATATATATTTAGTCTCCTTAGTGTTGAAAATTTAAGGTAAAAAAAACATTCTTAGTTATCTGCCTGGTGTGAACGTCTTTGCTTGGTGATTGCCAAACTGAGGTTCGAGTCCCGCTCAAACTCGTTAGTTCATTTTGTTACTGCAACCCCACCATCCTTTTGAGCTAAGGATAGGGTTGTTTGGGGGAGCCTATAAGTCTATCTGCTGAGTCATCAGCACCCATTGCCTGGCCGTCCTTGGTTCTAGCTTGGGTGGGGAGTGGCCTAGGCACTGATCGTATGTAATATGGTCAGTCTCTAGGGCATTTTCCTGCTTGATAGGGCAACTTCACTGTCCCTTGCTTCTGCTATTCATGAGTGGCCTTCAAACTTGAGACCGTTCATGTGACAGTAATCATAGAGTGAAGAATATTAAACGAAGTTGCATTTGATGTTACTACGCTTCATGTAACTAAAAATATCATCTAATTATTGAAGACATCATCGTGATTGGCAAATCGTAATGTTTTATTGCACCATTAACTAAAAGCGTTTGCATATGAGATAAATGAGATTCAATACCAGAGTATTTTTATGGCCTGCAAAGCTGAAAGGTAGAAAGAAACTAGATTCACTTTTTAGTGATGTTTCTTTTTATCACTTTTTAGTGATGTTTCTTTTTATATGAACGAAAAAGTACGAGAATATCTCAGGTTCTCCAGTTGACCTTTGACCTTAACCTTCCAAAATTCAATCATTTCAATATTTTTACATAACAATTAATCCCTGCAAGTTTCATTACTGCTATCTACAAAAGCAGACTTATTACGTAAATTTGCTTAACAATAAGTTATTGCTTAGAAATTTTCGTCGATAGATAATAAATTCACCCATTAAAGGTTTTAAAAGTTTAAAGGTCCCTCATGAATGGCAGAGGCAAGGGACAGTGCACATTGCCCTAGCATTCAGGTCAATGCCCGAGAGACTGACCATATACTGTACTGTATTATATGATCAGTGCCAACCCTCCTCTCCACCCAAGCTAGGACCAGGGAGGGCCAGGCAGTGGCTGCTGATGACTCAGCAGATAGACCTGTAGGCTTTACCAATCAGGTAAAGGTCAAGAAATAAGCTACCGCGGCGGAGGTCTGCGCACTACTGAGTGCCCCCTTAGTTGAAAATAATTTTGCATTCGCTCAAAATTGGATCTTAATTGTAGGTATGAAATTTGTTAAAACAAGTTAGACGGCATTTTATTCACAGATATCTATTAAGATATTTTGAAAGACGAATAACAGATTCATATTGTGACGTAGCATTGACACAGTTGGATATTATTAGCGAGAGAGGTTACAACTGACAGGTTTGCGTAACCACTTCCTGCCGATATAATCTACCTATGGAAATTAGGTCTTTCAGAGCACCTACGGGAGAGCGTAGATTTCATCTTGTGTAGAAAAGATGGATGCCATAGCCTTTGTACCATGGACTTTCACTGTCTTGGGTTAGAGTTCTCTTGCTTGAGGGTGCACTCGGGCTCACTATTCTATCTTATTTCTCTTCCTCTTGTTTTGTTAAAAGTTTTTATGGTTTGTGTAGGAAATATTTGTTTCAAGGCTGTTATTGTTTTTAAAATATTTTATTTTTCTTTGTTTCCTTTCCTCACTGAGCTATTTTCCCTGTTGGGGCCCCCTGGGTTTATAGTATCCTGCTTTTCCAACTAGGGTTGTAGCTCTTAGCAAGCAAGCAATAATAATAATAATAATAATAATAATAATAATAATAATAATAATAATAATAATAATAATAATAATTAGGTCTGTCAGACCGCCTACGGTAGATCGTATATTTCATCTTGTGTAGAAAAGATATTTATATAGATGGGTGCCATGGTTATCTGAAAAACATTTCATAAACCCATATTTATCACTCACTGCTCTCTAGTCTTTGGTAGTGCCATAGCCTCTGTACCATTGTGTTTCACTGTCTTGGGTTAGAGTTCTCTTGCTTGAGAGTACACTCGGGCTCACTATTCTATCTTATTTCTCTTCCTCTTGTTTTGTTAAAGTTTTTTTTATAGTATGTGTAGGAAATATTTATTTTAAGGCTGTTACTGTTCTTGATATATTTTATTTTTCCTTGTTTCCTTTCCTCACTGGGCCAATTTCCCTGTTGGGGTCCCCTGGGTTTGTAGTATCCTGCTTTTCCAACTAGGGTTATAGCTTAGCAAGTAATAATAATAATAATAATAAGGGAGTTACAACAGTACTTGTGGTTGAATTATTATCCTGCTTTTCCAACTAGGGTTGTAGCTTAGCAAGTAGTAGCAATAATAATAATAATAATAATAATAATAATAATAATAATAATAATAATAATAATAATAATAATAATAATAATAATAATAATAATAATAAGGGAGTTATAACAATACTTTTGGTCGAATTTTTATACTGAACGTCGAAGCATAGTTTGTTGACATGCCAAAGAGTTGGCTAATGTTAGATTCGATCCAAGACCAGTGGATTGAAGCGAGCTAGCAACGAGATAATTCAGAATAGAGCGCATACCTCCACCAACGTCAAATACTTATGAACTCACATCTTAACAGTATTTACACAAGAAAAAAAAAATAAGTAGTCCTACTTTTGATGCAGTTATAATATTTTGTTACTACGAAAAGTTGCATAGCCCTTTCCCGTGAAGTCAGCTTTGTTAAAATTTTGGTAAAAATTAAAAATTCGAACCGAAATTTTTTTTTTTATCTTTGGCTGAGAAATTAACGAAAAAAGTATACATCACAGAGTTATTATTATTATTATTATTATTATTATTATTATTATTATTATTACTTGCTAAGCTACAACCCTAGTTGGAAAAGCAGGATGCTGTAAGCCCAGGGGCTCCAACATGGAAAATAGCTCAGTGAGGAAAGGAAACAACGAAAAAATAAGACATTTTAAGGAACAGTAACAATATTAAAATAAATATATCAGTGAATAGAAACTTGGATCTCTTTAATCTCGTGTTTTATATTAATCACATACGTGTTCTTGACGCAATCAAAGCCGGTAATGAGGGTCTGGTTGTAATGGAATGTGACCATTGCACAGTTATCTTGACTCGTTGAGGTGGCCCTGAAGTAGAGGCAGCCTGATCAAGTGGTTGAGTGATAAATGGAGAAATTGTTTGAAGTGTAAAGCACTGGATAACTACTGTATTTTAGTGTATTCTTACGTAGAACACAGGCTATTTAAATATATAACTTGTATTTTAATTTGTTCTTACACAGAATGCTGGCTATTTAGATGTATTACTGTTGTATTTTAATGTATTCTTACGAAGAGCACTGGCTATTTGAATGTATAACGTGTATTTTAATGTATTCTTACGCAGAATACTGCCTATTTAGATGTATTACTGTTGTATTTTAATTTATTCTTACGTAGAACACTGGGTATTTAAATGTATAACTTTTATTTTAATTTGTTCTTACACAGAATACTGGATATTTTTATGTATAACTGGTGTATTTTAATGTATTCATACACAGAATACTGGCTATTTATATGTATAACTGTTGTGTGTTAATGTATTACGTAGAACACTGGCTATTTAATTGCATAACTTTTATTTTAATGTATTTATACACAAAACACTTTTTATTTGAATGGATAACTGTTGTATTTTAATGGATTCATACACAAAATACTGGCTATTTAAATGCATAACTGCTGTATTTTAGTGTATTCTTACGTAGAACACTGGCTATTTAATTGCATAACTTTTATTTTAATGTATTTTTACACAACACTGACCTTTTAACTCTGTTTCTGTATTTATTTTTGTGGAAGACTGGATTGTTCCTTTTAAACTCAAAATAAAGCACCCAAGTGAAAAATGATTGGAACATGATCTCACTGTTCGAGTGACTGTTTAGATTACTGAAGGATATGCTCTCTCTCTCTCTCTCTCTCTCTCTCTCTCTCTCTCTCTCTCTCTCTCTCTCTCTCTCTCTCTCTCTCTCTCTCTCTCCTGCAATGGCTGTCGATCACAATGCCAAAAGATCCATTTCCTGTCTGCGTTTGAGAGAGAGAGAGAGAGAGAGAGAGAGAGAGAGAGAGAGAGAGAGAGAGAGAGAGAGAGAGAGAGAGAGAGAGAGAGAGAGGTCAGCGAGTACACCAATATTTTAGAATCTGTATTAGTGGTCTATATATGACCTACATAACTTCGTGCTTATCTAATACTTTGAAGTGTCATCTTCAATTTCGGCTCGTTAATCACGCTCCCAACTCCCTGCTTTTAACGTTGAAGGGGTTTTATATATATATATATATATATATATATATATATATATATATATATATATATATACATATATATATATATATATATATATATATATATATATATATATATATATATATATATATATATATCTATATATATATATATATATATGTATGTATATATATATATATATATATATATATATATATATATATATATATATATATTTTGTATACACACACACATATATATATATATATATATATATATATATATATATATATATATATTGTGTGTGTGTATGCGATAGAGAGAGAGAGAGAGAGAGAGAGAGAGAGAGAGAGAGAGAGAGAGAGAGAGAGAGAGAGAGAGACTCTCACTCACTCATAAACCTTCCTGGCAAACTCAAGTCTAATGAAGAACAGAATAACAAGAAGACTTGAAGAAATAATTGCAAATGTTCTTGATATATATATATATATATATATATATATATATATATATATATATATATATATATATATATATATATATATATATATATATTGTGTTTAATTTAGACAGGTAAACTAGACCAGATTAGTAATCCTGTAAATTACTGCGGTTCGAATATATGCAGTAGTAAATGCTAATTTTCATGAATATATGTTTAACAAAGCATAAGTTTAAAATATTATGTTATCAATTATGCAGCGAAAAATATTTGAAGAGTTAAATGACCTGACATAGATAAGATGATAAGGGATTTCTATTTTCAACGGCTGATAATTTATTGTCTTTGGAGAATGTCGACCAAATGTATCTCTTGTATAAAAGTTAATTTTATGAATTAACTTTAGTTTAGGTCATTTCTGCTGAGTTTATTTATAATACATCGATAAAGCAGGTGAATTTCGAATTGAATTCCAATGATTAAGTTTAGATTTTTTTTCAACTGTCTTTAAAGGTTACTCATGAATGGCAGATGCAAGGGACAATGATAGTGCCCTGACAGTGCCCAAGCTAGGACCAGGGAGGGCCAGGCAATGGCTGCTCATGACCTAGATAAATCAATAGGCTCCCTCAAAACCCCCATCTGTAGTTTACATGGATGGTGAGGTTGCAGACACTACAAGAAACTATCGAGCTTGAGCGTGACTTGAACCCCAGTTTTGGGAGTGCCCAAGCCCCCTCTCCACCCATGCTAGAACCAGGGAAGCCCTGGCAATGGCTGCTCATAACTTGGGTAAATCAATAGGCTCCACCAAAACCCGAATTTTTAGCTCACAAGGATGGTGAGGCTGCAGACACTACAAGAAACTATCGAGCTTAAGTGGGACTTGAACCCTAGTCCTGGGAGTGCCCAAGCCCCCTCTCCACCCATGCTAGAACCAGGGAAGCCCTGGCAATGGCTGCTCATAACTTGGGTAAATCAATAGGCTCCACCAAAACCCGAATTTTTAGCTCACAAGGATGGTGAGGCTGCTGACACTACAAGAAACTATCGAGCTTAAGTGGGACTTGAACCCCAGTCCTGGGAGCGCCCAAGCCCCCTCTCCACCCAAGCTAGGACCAGAGTGGACCAGGCAATGGCTGCTCATAACTTGGGTAAATCAATAGGCTCCACCAAAACCCGAATCTTTAGCTCACAAGATGAGAAGGTTGTGACTCAAAGACAGGATGAAAGCAACTGAGTGAGTTTATTATTGAACACTCTCCTTTATATACAGAAGCTCAAGGCAACAGGAAATTTCCTGTTCAAAATCGACACCGTTACCATTGAGAAAAACAGACATGTTTATTCAGGTTCTTTTTAGTGCGAGGGAAGAGCGAAGATACAAGCATAATATATACACAAAATGAACTATGTACGATCGTGTGACACTCGGTTGGTACACACTACAAGAAACTATTGAGCTTGAGCGGGACTTGAACCCCAGTCCGGCAGATCGCCAGGCAGAGACGTTTCCAATAGGCTACTGCAATATCCTATGGATGAGATTGATATACGGGGCTGGAAGGATATCATCGATGATAGGAAAAAAGATTATGATAGACTTGGATCTTGTTGACAAGTTAAGGCAGAGGAAAGGGACCTGCGGATACACGGAGGCGTCGACTAATGAAAGTGATTATAGTCAATTTTTTTTATTGAGGCAGTTTTGCACCGACTCGCAGGGGTGCCCTTTTTAGCTCGGGAAAAGTTTCCTGCTCGCTGATTGGTTGGACGAGATATTTCTAACCAATCAGATAACAGGATCTTTTCCGAGCTAAAAGGGCACTGCTACCAGTCAGTGCAAATGTGCCTCATTATAACAAATTGAGTATAGTTTGCTTTGCTGTCGATTGATACTTTTGAAAGAAAGGGCGAAGCAAGGCCCACTGAGGAGTCTTGTAGGCCTTTAGACGAACGGATTTAGCAAGGCAATATTTTAGACAGGGCTTTAGACGTCCATCAGTTTCAAGTCGAAACAGGGAAGTTAGACCAGACTATATTGGTATTATTATTATTATTATTATTATTATTATTATTACTTGCTACTCTACAACCCTAGTTGGAAAAGCAGTATGCTATGAGCACAGGGACTCCGACAGGGAAAATAGCCCAGTGAGGAAAGGAAACGAGGAAAAATATCTTAAGAACAGTAACAATATTGAAATAAACATTTCCTATATAAACTATAAAAACTTTAACAAAACAATATGAAGAGAAATAAGATAGAATAATGTGCCCGAGTGTACCCTTTGAGCAAGAGAACTCTAACCCAAGACAGTGGAAGACCATGGTACAGAGGCTATGGCACTACCCAAGATTAGAGAACAATGGTTTGATTTTGGAGTGTCCTTCTCCTAGACGAGCTGATTACCATAGCTAAAGAGTCTCTTCTACCCTTACCAAGAGGAAAGTAGGTTTGGTTTTAAGGAACCCTTATTACCTAACTGATAGGAGATTGAGGAATTTGGTCTATTAGAAAATAGACATACGTTATAGCAATATCCAAAAAGAACTGCAAAAGAACTTTAAAAGGGAAAATAAGATTGAGTTTAGGTTTCTAGATCGTAAAGGGAATCCATTAGAAATCTAGGAATGCCATTGACCTTAACAGTAGTATTTTTCTTGTAGCGATTTTTAGGAAGCTGAAGGTTGCATTGAAACATTAACGTGAGATTAAAAGGTCAGTAGAGAGAGAGAGAGAGAGAGAGAGAGAGAGAGAGAGAGAGAGGAGAGAGAGAGAGAGAGAGAGAGAGAGAGAGAGTAAATTATATGTAGAGAGCAAATTAGATTGAGAGAGAGAGAGAGAGAGAGAGAGAGAGACTTGTCTTGTATTCTTACCAAGGTTTAAGATCAAAATGAACCCTTGGCACCAAATACTGAAAAAGGCTCCAAGGTTCTTTTTCAAAAATTACACGGACTCATCCACAAACTTCAACTTCGATATCTTATGAAAAATCGTGACTATAAAGACTCGAACAGACTCGCCCCTCAGGCAAGATATTGATATTCGAATAGACTAAGTAGATGTAAATGAAGGTGGGTGGGGGGGGGGGGGAGTGTTGGGGAGGCTTTAAAACACGTACAGTACTTAGTACGTAGTACAGTACACCCACGGTCCAGATATACCTTGAGTACACCCCAACATCGAAAGGGTAAAACACATCTCTAGATGGCGCACGAGTCGATAATTGATCAATTAATGGTTTCGACGTTGGCACTCGTGTGTTTGTTTCGGCCACTTCCATATGTTAGAACCCTCCTGCTGTTTCCTAGATTTTGTTTGTTTCTTTCTGTGACGAAGGGGTAACAGCAGAAAAGGGGGCAGGGGGGAGGTTCAGGAGAGGAGAGAAACGATCGAAAGGTAGCGCTGGTGGCCATTAAAGATGTAGGCGCGTTTCATTTATAGTGGTTGCATTGCAGTGCCTCGGACGAAATTGATTGACATTTCATTTCATACTGATTAAAGGTTCGATTTAATTTCCAGTCATTGCTTCTAATTTCATTTTACTGTAAGTGTTATTCTAGTAAAGTACATTCGTTTACTTAAAACTTTAAAAATGTTCTTATTGCTTTTCCTTTACTTAGATTTCGAAGTATACGTCTTAAATCCTTCTTTAAAAATCTATATTACTTTTACTCAAATATGATAATAGTAATAATAATTAAATTATTATTATTGATAATATAAATGCTAATAAAAACAATATCATGGTAATATTTCGTTTTGTTTTCTCTACATATTGAGACGATTAACTGCTACATTCAATTCACATATGTGGTGCCAAATGGCACACACAGTGCTCCGCTACCACGTTGATTAGTGTACTGAGCACCTGTGTTTATTGTTCATTACTTATTATAATTAAGGTACATCTCTCTACTTCTTCCATCCCCCCTCTCATAACATTTTGGTTGGACTCTCTGTACTTGTATTAGCCTTTAATTGTTCATTAATTCTTATATCGTTTATTTATTTCCTTATTCATTACTTCGTATATCGTTTATTTATTTCCTTATTTCTTTTCCTCACTGGGCTATTTTTCCCTGTTGGAGCCCTTAGGCTTATAACATGTTGCTTTTCCAACTAGGGTTATAGCTTAGCTAGTAATAATAATAATAATAATAATAATAATAATAATAATAATAATAATAGAAAGATTTTTATTAAACGCTAAAGCACTTTTGGCATCAGTTATGTCAAGGCAACACTTTTATAGTTTTCTGTATAATCTTATCATCAGGGACATAATTTTGAAGTACAAGACTGAATTAGTTACTGTGATGCTCCATTTACTTAACTCTTGCCGACAGCTGTTTCAGGTTAACTAATGGCTTTCATCAGGGCATCTGAACTAAAAATCATAATCTTTACATAATGGTAGTACACATATTATAGATGCCATAAGTGCTTTAACAACAACAACAAATACAGCCATTTCTACTCCACTGCAGGACAAAGGCCTCAGACATATCCTTATTCATGTCTAGTGTTTGGGCGTTTTCATCACCACGCTGGCCACTGCAGACTGGTGATGGTAGGAGATTTAGTATGTTTGCTCACAGCAAACCAACCTATTATGGGTGGCCCTGACTAGTACAGGTAGTACATGGTGGTGAGCAAACCCTTTCACCTCGTTAAGGTATCCCCTGTCAGAAAGTGATTTAATATTGAATGATATATTATATGTATATGTGTGTGATTGTGTGTGTATTATATTTTGATATAGACTAATTGTTTATCTTATTTTTCTATTTAGCTACCCTATATTAAAGAGAAAACCTCTCTCTCTCTCTCTCTCTCTCTCTCTCTCATTCATGATCGCCATCCTAAGTCACATAAACACTGACACGTGGTTTGAGATCAGTTCAGCTGGAGCTCAGTAATTAAGTAATGTCTTTTTCACATGTGCGTGGTCGTACTCATGTCATTCCCCCCCCCCCTCTCTCTCTCTCTCTCTCTCTCTCTCTCTCTCTCTCTCTCTCATGTGCATCCTCCTAACATAGCTTGCGTCATGCTGCGAAACTTTATCGCAAGTGTTATTTTTACTCTCATCATGGAATTGTTTACGTGAAATCACATTTCAAGGTTTGGAGGCACTTTAGGTATTGTGTGATTGGTGCTGCCCCCTTTTCTGGGTGGGTCTCTGATGTTGCTGCTGCTGCTGACGTCATGGGCTTTTCGTGGTGTGTCTGGAGAATGGTCGAGTCTCTCTCTCTCTCTCTCTCTCTCTCTCTCTCTCTCTCTCTCTCTCAATATGCTTTTGGCATGGTCTATTAGAGAGACAGTCATTTTTGTTTTTGTTCTTTTGGAAATCTACAGTATTAGTGACCCACACACACACACACACACACACATATATATATATATATATATATTTATATATATATATATATTGTCTTGAACGACTATAAATGACTTATACGATTTTGTAAGATTAAAGGAAACATAGAAACGACTTATGTTAGGGAATGTATAATACCTCTTAAATGATAATTTTAATGTTGAAAAAATGTAGAATTTTATATTTAATCTCCTATTTGAAAAACTTCCTACATTCTTTGACTCTGTACATGAAAATATGTTCAATACGATGGACGCAGAGCGAAGTCATAATAGAGAAGGACACTCCATAATTCAACCATTGTTCTCTTGTTTTGGGTAGTGCCATAGCCTCTGTACCATGGTGTTCCACTGTCTTGGGTTACAGTTCTCTTGCTTAAGGGTACATTCAGGCATACTATTCTATCTAATTTATCTTCCTGTTTATAGATTATTATTATTATTATTATTATTATTATTATTATTATTATTATTATTATTATTATCATATAGGAAAATATTTATTTTAATGCTGTTACTCTTCTTAAAATATTTTATTTTTCCTTGTTTCTTTTCCTCTCTGGGCTATTTTTCTCGGTTGGGGCCGCTGGGCTTATAGCATCCTGCTTTTCCAAATAGGATTGTAGCTTAGCAAGTAATAATAATAATAATAATAATAATAATAATAATAATAACAACAATAATAATAATAAATAAAAAGTTACAAAATACATTTATGAGAAACTCGAGTTACAGAAATTACAGTTCGACGATATGAGGACCTATGATAATTTTACAGTCTTTTAAACTGTTTGTAACGTAAGACAAAGGATGCATATTCAATAGGAAATATAATAATGCAATAGATTTAGAAAGGTTTAAAGGCCAGCTCAAAGGCCGTAATCTCTCTCTCTCTCTCTCTCTCTCTCTCTCTCATTTAATCTACTAACCCTTTAATACAGTATTTTTATGATATATATTTTTTTTTCTACATTATTGTGCATCTGATATAATAGTGTTATTATAAATATATTTCTCTCTCTCTCTCTCTCTCTCTCTCTCTCTCTCTGGATCAATTTACAAAATTATGCATTATAAAGCCGAGAAGACTACAAAGCCTTTCTCTTGCTAAAGCTGCTTTGTTCTGGTGATATCCATCCTCTCTCTCTCTCTCTCTCTCTCTCTCTCTCTCTCTCTCTTTTCTTCCTGTTGTTGTTGTTGTTGTTGTTTTTGTTGTTTTCCTCTCTCTCTCTCTCTCTCTCTCTCTCTCTCTCTCTCTCTGGATCAATTTACAAAATTATGCATTATAAAGCTGAGAAGACTACAAAGCATTTCTCTTGCTAAAGCTGCTTTGTTCTGGTGATACCCATCCCCTATCTCTCTCTCTCTCTCTCTCTCTCTCTCTCTCTCTCTCTCTTTTCTTCCTCTTGTTGTTGTTGTTGTTCTTCTTCTTCTTCTCTCTCTCTCTTTCTCTTTTCTCTTGTTGTTGTTGTTGTTGTTGTTGTTGTTGTTGTTGTTGTTGTTCTTCTTCTTCTTCTCTCTCTCTCTCTCTCTCTCTCTCTCTCTCTCTCCTCTTGTTGTTGTTGTTGTTCCTCTCTCTCTCTCTCTCTCTCTCTCTCTCTCTCTCTCTCCCTCTTCTTCCTCTTCTCCTCTCTCTCTCTTCTTCTTCTTCTTCTTATCCTGTATTTGACAAGGATAATCATACCTGAAACCTACACGTGTTCCCATTATCCTTCCGTGCATCCAGATAACATTATGTGCAAGTATGCACGTGTGTGTACGTACAGTATGTGTGTAAGCGAACCGCCCTTAAAGGTGACGTGCTATTTGCCCAGTTCTTCCGAAGACGAAGGGCTAGGAGAGAGAGAGAGACGGAGAGAGATGAGAGAGAGAGAGAGAGAGAGATTTAATTCTGTTTGGCTTCTTCTGTAGATACGTCGTTGAGAGTTCGTTAAGGGCCATCTTGGGTGTTTGTAGTGAACAGGATTGTGGGTGGAAGGGTAAAGTCTCTCTCTCTCTCTCTCTCTCCTCCTCTCTCTCTCTCTCACACAGACATTACATATATGTGTGTGTCTAAGAATTACGACATCGACATGATGTGGATGAAATATATGTTATATCCACGAAACGAAAAGTTGAAAGATATATATATTATATATATATATATGTATGTATGTATGTATATGTATGTATGTATATATATAAGACAAAATAGAAACAACCGAAATAAGGGGCAATTTGATATACATACTATATATATTATATATATATATATATGACGTGTAACACTTACGATGGTTTTTTGGGGACTTGCTGGTGTTTTTTTTTTTTTTTTTTTTTTTTTTTGAGGAAGACTAGTAGGTCATAAGCACTGCTCCAGGTCAGTCTTTGGTCACCACAAGCCGAGGTCATAAGTAGCTGGCAAGACAGATAATGTCACCACCAGCTGAGGTCATGATCACCTGGCCAGGACAGATATTGTCACCACAATTTTTTTTTTTTTTTTTTAACACAATTATCATGTCATGAAAATTATGTTTTAAAGTCTAGATAGTAATAAAGCTTTTTTTTTTCTATTTTGCCTCTACCAATGTAGCTTGGGATTGATATATGAAAGCTATAGCTAGACACAGAGCTGCTAGAAGTTTTTTTATTACTCATAGACCTTTGGGCCTAATTTGAAAACTTCTCTCTCGCTGTTCCTTCAGATATGTTTGACTCCGCCCCTGCTGACTTCCCTCCTACCTCCCCCCCCCCCCGGTGACTTCATAGACCGTATTATTAAACGAATGATTTTGAGTATATATAAATTTTCGTATTACATCGACATATGTTTTTATGTTGACCGGGCTGACATGAGTCTTTTTATAGTTTATATATGACATATCTGTTGTTAACGTTGTTAATAGTTTATATAGGACATATCTGTTTTGACGCTGTTACTCTTTTTAGAATTGATATATTGTAAATTTATTCTCATCATTTATTTATTTCCTTATTTCCTTTCCTCACTGGGCTATTTTTCCCTATTGGAGCCCTTGCGCTTATAGCATCTTGCTTTTCCAACTAGGGTTGTAGCTTGGCTAGTAATAATAATAATATGAAACAGAAATTAATACTAGATTAATAATAGATTTTTTGGATGAAAAAGAATATTTCCCTTTGCAAATATATCTATATTTTAACTTTTATATTGGGTTACTTTCAAGTTTTTTTTTCTTTTTCATCTATTTCCAGTGGCGAATGATATACATAAATTTTTTTTGGATGAAAAAATATTAATCTTTTCAAATATATCTTATATAGACGCTTGTCTGGCTTTATTGCTTTTGCACTTTTCGCGAGGAACAACGAATTTTATTTTTTATATTTTTTATTATTAATTATTATTATTATTATTAGTAGTAGTAGTAGTAGTAGTAGTATCATTATATTATTATTTATTATTATTATTATCATTATTATTATTATTATTATTATTATTATTATTATTACTGATATTATTATTATTATTTCTATTTTTATTATTACTGATATTATTATTATTATTAAAGTTATTATCACAAAATTAAAATATGATTTTTTATAATATTTTTAAATATTACTTATAATATTGTTAAAATTATTAAAATTATTATTAAACATAAGAAATCTACAGACGAAAATGCTCCTTTTTAAACTTAAGAAATAAGGAATAAAGGCAAAAACCAATTTTCTTTGACGAAAACAAATGATAGTCTAACTACAAAGGGTCCAGACTGCGCAATCATTAGCGGTGTTGCCACGTCTCTTAGTGATAACTCTGCCCGGCCTTGCCACATCACTCACTAATCCATTCTGACAGTGCCCCTCATTTCCGTATTCATTACCCTCCGTCAACGAAGTTAGGAGGAGGTTATGTTTTGGCCTTCGTTTGTCTGTTTGTTTGTGTGTGAACAACGTCCTGGTCACAATTTTGCTCATAGAATAGTGGACATTTCAAATATTAATTTTATGTTGAGGTGTGATGTGATTCAATTTTGATAGCTCTAGGTCAAAGGTCAAGGTCGAGAAATAAGCTGTCGAGGTGGAGGTCACAATTTGACCCCACAGAGTAGTGAAAATTCTCAATGATTAATTGTTATGTGAGACGTGAAGTGATTCAATTTTGATAGTTCTAGGTCAAAGGTCAAGGTCGAGAAATAAGCTCTCGAGGTGGAGGTCACAATTTGACCCACAGAGTAGTGAAAATTTTAATGATTAATTGTCATGTTGAGACGTGAAGTGATTCAATTTTGATAGTTCTGGGTCAAAGGTCAAGGTCGAGAGACATAAGCTGCCGTGGTGAAGGTCACAACTTTACTCATAAAGTAGTGAAACTTTCAGGGATTAATTGTTATGTTGAGGCGTGGAAGTTATATCAGTTTTGAAAGTCCTAGTCAAAGGTTGTCACTGTCCCTTGCCTCTGCCATTCATGAGTGGCCTTTATATTTTTTAAAGATGTTACAAGGCGCACACACACACACACACACACACACACAAAAACAGGCCCAGACCTTCTATAGGTCTCATCTCTTAATTTCCTGTAGTTAAGTGAAATATTATAAGATGCAAGTAGGTATATAGATAATTTTTTATTTAAAGACTGTAAGAAAAGAGAACATTATAGACCAGGGAAACAGAGGAAGGTAGAGAATTCCTCATCTTGGGGGTGAGTTCCATTAAATACACATATATTGTATCTGGTGTATGTTCTGTAACGAAGTTGGAAGGAGGTTATGTTTTAGCCACTGTTTGTATGTGTGTTTGTGAACAGCCTCCTGGCCACAATTTTAATCGTAGAGTAAGGAAACTAGCAGGGATAACTGTTATGTATAAAGCTGGCGATGATTAAATTTTGGGAAGGTCAGGGTCAAAGGTCAAAGTCACGGTCAAGCAAAATTTCCAAATCACGTAATCAGGCATAATTTGTAAACAGCTTCCTGGCACAATTTTAATCGTAGAGTAATGAAACTTGCAGAGATTAACTGTTATGTAAAAAGCTTGTAATGATTAAATTTTGGAAGGTCAAGGTCAAAGGTCAAGGGCTACGGTCAAGGAAAGTGTTCAATTAACGTAATCAGTTAAGTTTGGACATCGTTGTCAACAGAAACTTCAAAACTTGATTCATATTAAGTGTATAAAAAACCCCACGCCAATCAATACATGTAAAGGTCAAGGTCAAGGTAGAGCAAAAGGTCGAGAAATAAGCTGCCGGGACGGAGGTCTGCGCTCTACTGAGTGCCCCTCTAATTTCACTTCATTTTAGGCTTAAAAGATCATTATGTATTATATGGTTTTAGTGAGGCTAGTCTTGTCGGATGTTAAGGGAGTGAGGCTTGCTAATAAGGCAATAAGAGACCCATATACCAACTTGTTGATTCTTTCAAGACAGAATTGTTTTGAATAATGCATCATTCGCCTTGAGTTACAGTGATATAGTTGTTTGCGACACCATATCGTGATATACTAATAAGTCATTTGTTTGAAAGAGTCAATATATACCATAAATGTTTGGTGTACCGGAGAGAGAGAGAGAGAGAGAGAGAGAAGAGAGAGAGAGAGATTTTAACGAATCAACTGACGTCACAGTATCATTGGTCATTGTCACTTCTTAATCGTTAGTGATGTGATGTTTTGGGGAGGAGAGAGAGAGAGAGAGAGAGAGAGAGAGAGAGAGAGGGAGAGAGAGAGCTACTAACCCCTAATCTTTTTCGTGACGTATGGTTGGTTGAGTTCATGAAAAAAAAAATTTTGTATTTCTAATTTTTTTTTTTTGTGTTAAAGAATATCAATCATATTTTGTTTTTGTTAAGGAATATCAAAAATAAATTTTTTTTGTTTTTGTGTTAAAAAATGTCACTCAATATTATTTTTTTTTTGTTTTTTTAATGAATATCTATCATAAATTTATTAATTTTTTCTGGCTTTTGTTAAGGAATATTGATAATAAATTTATTTTTTTATCTTTTTGTGTTAAAAATTATCAGTCATGATTTTTGTTATTACTGTACTTTAAATACATATTTATATAACGTTCTATCTATATATATATATATATATATATATTTGGAATGTTCCTGGGGTCCTAATAATAATGAAACTGGTGGAGTCTGTACTGAATCTAATGTTAGATAAGGAAATGGGGATATGTTCTGGAAAATAATAAATTAATCTCTCTCTCTCTCTCTCTCTCTCTCTCTCTCTCTCTCTAATTATATATATATGCATTATATATATGTAGTATATATATATGTATATATGTATATAGTATATATATATATATATATTTATATATATATATATATAGTATATAGAGAGAGAGAGAGAGAGAGAGAGAGAGAGAGAGAGAGAGAGATTGAATGAATGATTGATTGATTATGAGTTACCTGGCATCCTGACACACACACGCACATATATATGTATATATATATATATACAGGAGAGAGAGAGAGGAGAGAGAGAGAGAGAGAGAGAGATTATTTTATTATTTTCCAGAACATATCCCCATTTCCTTATCTTAACATTAGATTCAATACAGACACTCCCAGTTTCATTATTATTAGGCCCCCACTAACATTCCTGAAAGCTGTATAAAAATTCCACTCTTCATGAAGTCATCTTGCTATCCAAAGAGTTCCTACTCTCTGCCCCAGAAAACAAAAAAGGACAGCTCGTGTTCGTAAGGCTTCGCTATACATACAAAGAATGTATTTGTGCCATAGACTACGTAGCTTCCATTTTGTCATTGCTAGAGCATTCTTTGCTGTTGGAGTTTATTAAGACTATTTTTAGTATTGATGAGATTTTAACGTATTGCTAATCTGTAGTAACCTGTCTGGCAAGATTATGATGAATGATTTGCTTTCGTCATTTTATTATTATTATTATTATCATTATTGTCATTGTCATTATTATTTATCATATTATTAATATTATTAATATTATTATATAATCATCATCATCATCATCATCATCATCATCATCATCATCATCATCATTATTATTATTATTATTATTATTATTATTATTATTATTATTATTATTATTATTATTATTAGCTAAGCTACAAATCTAGTTCGAAAAGCAGGATGCTATTAGTCCAAGGCTCCAACAGGAAAAATAGCACAGTGAGTAATGGAAATAAGGATGTAAACTATATGAGAAGAAATGAACAATTAAAAATATAACATTTTAAGAACAGTAACATCATTAAAATAAATCTTTCATATGTAAACTATAAAAAGAGACTTATGTCAGCCTGTTCAACATAAAACATTTGCTGCAAGTTTGATCTTTTGAAATGTTCTTTTGAAGTGTTTTAACGTCATGCTATTCTGTAGGAACCTGTCTGGGAAGGTAATGATTGACCTCCTTGTATATCATATGAATGTGATTTTTACCTCCGCCAATGAAGTTGGAAGGAGGTTGTTTTATCCCCTGTTTGTGTAATTGTTTGTGCGTGTGATTTTGTTCGTTTGTGAACAGCTTCCTGGACAAAATTTGAATCGTAGAGTAATGAAACTTAACAGGGATTAACTGTTATATAAAAAACTGGAAATAATTAAATTTTGGAAGGTCAAGGTCAAAGGTCAAGTCACGGTCAAGCAAAATGTCCAATTCACGTAATCAGTCATAAGTTTGGACATCGTTGTCACAGAGACTTCAAATTTGGTTCATATTTGAGTATTAAGATCCATGCCTATTAACACATGTTAAGGTCAAGATAAAGGTCGAGAAATAAGCTACCGCAGCGAGGTCTGCGCTCTACTGAGTGCCCCTCTAGTTATTAATAGGATATCTTAATAATTTCCACCATCAAGGACAAGAGTGTGTCAATGTATACCATAATTTATTAATATGCCGTTTCTAGTCCACTGCAGGACAAAAGCCTCAGAAAATGTCATGATCCTGTCTGGCGTATGGCCTTTCATCACTAAGCTGGTCTCTTTGGATTGATGATGGTGGGGCGACTTTGGTCTGATACCTCACCGCAAACCAACCTAATATGGATGGCCCTGACTAGTACAGCTTTACTGATTATGGCGATATGCAAACCCTTTTACCACGTTAAGGGTATCTCCACTCAGAAAGGGATATTGTATAGGCCTATATATATACATATTATATATATATATATACACACAATATATATATATGTATATGTATATATTTTGTATATATATATATATATATATACACAATATATATATACAATATATATATATATATATATATATGTATATGTATATATACACACAATATATATATATATATATATGTATATGTATATATACACACAATATATATATATATATATATATATTGTGTGTGTGTGTATATGTATGTGTGCGCGCTCGTGTGATTTCATCCATAATGTCACGTAGACTTTGCATTTTCTTCTCTGCCCAAATACCTATCGTTCATTTACGGAATACCGCGAATCTTTTGGCTATTTCTCTCTTCTTGTTTATGCTGTGCAAAGACTTCCTCGCTCCTCTGTCTGTTACACAATCTGTCTCTGTACAGAATCTGCTCTTAACAAACTTATACTTAAATGTAAAGGATTTATTTCGGTTTATACGTATTTACTTTTTTACTTTTACTGAAGTGTCTTTATTTTTGATTATATATCTTTTTACATATTTACTAGATTATTTTTTTTCATTTAATCTTTATAGAATTTATGTGAATTTTAATCCATATTTACTTTTATCGCAATTAGGTGTTTTTTTTTTTTTTGACAAACAAGGTGGATTTTGTCAACATCTTCTTGCCATTACTATACTCTATTTCAATGTCATCACTTTTTTTTCTTATTAATGAAAAATGAATAATTTTTGCCTATTTTTTTACTGTTACTATACTCTATTTCCTATCTTATTCTTATTTTTTTAGATCTCATTATTCTTTACTTTTTTATAACAAGAATGTTGAGTTATCCAGATTATATGGGGAAAATTTGTTCAGATATTCTTCTTTGTCAATAGTTATTTCAGTGCTAATTTTTCTATCAACGCAAGATTTAATTTTTGTTTTTTTTTTTTTTTGGCAGTTCTTCATAATCAAAACCTTATTTGGATTTCTTCATCACATTAATAATATTTTTTTTATAGTGTTTTATTCCTAGTAATTCAACATCGATCAGAAATCACATGTTCTGATTATATTAATATTTTGATAATACAAAACTTTATCTTCAATTTGCATCCAGTTGTTTCTCTTTCTCTTCTCTTATACCTGCATCAATATGTTGAACAAATACTCTATTTTACTATGGCAAACAATTCCGTTTACTCCTAGATTTGTTGTTTACATTCTCTCTCTCTCTCTCTCTCTCTCTCTCTCTCTCTCTCTCTTTTATTTGCTCAACAAAGCTTACATTGTCTTAAACTATCGCCATTATTCTTCAATCTTCTTACTCGATTTTCACATTATTGATGCTCTTTAAATTACTTCCTATACAAGAAGCATTATTCCAACGCAAACAGCTGTCTCATTACTCTTTGATAAGTATCAACCTCTCAAACAGGTGAAATATACACCACTGTTTCAAACAATTCCTTCTTCAACCGTAAATATTTCACCGAGTTGTGTCACCGAGTACTTCTTGCGTCAACAAAATATTTTCACTTAGCCTCTGCTTAACTATTTAAGACCAGTTGACAAGCCAACAGACGCTCAGTTCTTTGGGACAAGGCAATGTTGTGGTTGTATTTCAAAGTACGAGGTATTCAAGTACGAGGTATGCTGCACTATTTATCGTAAATGATTAAAATTATTCAAAATATCTTGCACTATTTGTCGTAAATGATTAAGATTATCCTGCCCTATTTATCGTAAATGATTAAAATTATTCAAAATATCTTGCACTATTTGTCGTAAATGATTAAGATTATCCTGCCCTATTTATCGTAAATGATTAAGATTATCCTGCCCTATTTATCGTAAATGATTTAAAATTATTCGAAATATCCAGCACTATCTATCGTAGAGGGTTAGAATTATTCAAAATATCCTGCGCTATTTATCGTAAACAATAAAAATAATTCAAAGTATCCTGCA
>NC_090732.1:48764156-48766656 GCF_036898095.1 Palaemon carinicauda | reverse complement strand
ATAAGTTTACCGGAATTTGTAGTGACTTGTCAAACCATATGTACCCGTGCATGTGTTGTATATAAATTTCTTTTTCTTTTATAAAGTTTCCTTAGGTGCTCGCGCTCTCTCTCTCTCTCTCTCTCTCTCTCTCTCTCTCTCTCTCTCTCTCTCTCTCTCTCTCTCTCTCTCTTTCTCAATATAATCTTGTTCCGCAAAGGCATTCTTCTCATGTTAATATCATCTAGGCTTGTTCGATGTGAATATTCATTTTTAATAATAATAATAATAATAATAATAATAATAATAATAATAATAATAATAATAATAATCAAAGGCTTACGAATTAAATTGAAAAAGCTATGGAATATGCCAGCAGAAGTGGTGCAAATAATCGTAGGAGCTATAGGAGCCATACCTAAGTCACTGAGAAGGACTCTTGAAAAGGTAGGAGCCGATATAGCCCCAGGACTTGTGCAGAAGAGCGTGCAACTTGAAATAGCACATATAGTGAGGAAAGTTGTGGATTCCTAAGGAAACTGGATGCAACCCCGAGCCCCATACTATAAATTACCAGTCTCTGGAGACTGTAGTTAACATAATAATAATAATAATAATAATAATAATAATAATAATAATAATAATAATAATAATAATAATAATGCAAAGGTATCATAGCCTCTGTACCATGATCCTACACTGTCTTGGGTTAGAGTTTTCTTGCTTGAAGGTACACTCAGACACTATAAATCTATCTGTTTCCTTGTGTCCTTTCCTCGCTGGGCTATTTTCCCTGTTGGAGCCCTTGGCCTTGTAGCACTCTGCTTTTCCACCTAGGGTTGTGTCCTTCCTCATTGGGCTATTTTCCCTGTTGGAGCCCTTGGCCTTAGAGCATCCTGCTTTTTCATCTTGGGTTGTGTCCTTCCTCATTGGGCTATTTTCCCTGTTGGAGCCCTTGGCCTTAGAGCATCCTGCTTTTTCATCTTGGGTTGTGTCCTTCCTCATTGGGCTATTTTCCCTGTTGGAGCCCTTGGCCTTAGAGCATCCTGCTTTTTCATCTAGGGTTGTGTCCTTCCTCATTGGGCTATTTTCCCTGTTGGAGCCCTTGGCCTTAGAGCATCCTGCTTTTTCATCTTGGGTTGTGTCCTTCCTCATTGGGCTATTTTCCCTGTTGGAGCCCTTGGCCTTAGAGCATCCTGCTTTTTCATCTTGGGTTGTGTCCTTCCTCATTGGGCTATTTTCCCTGTTGGAGCCCTTGGCCTTAGAGCATCCTGCTTTTTCATCTTGGGTTGTGTCCTTCCTCATTGGGCTATTTTCCCTGTTGGAGCCCTTGGCCTTAGAGCATCCTGCTTTTTCATCTAGGGTTGTGTCCTTCCTCATTGGGCTATTTTCCCTGTTGGAGCCCTTGGCCTTAGAGCATCCTGCTTTTTCATCTTGGGTTGTGTCCTTCCTCATTGGGCTATTTTCCCTGTTGGAGCCCTTGGCCTTAGAGCATCCTACTTTTTCATCTAGGGTTGTGTCCTTCCTCATTGGGCTATTTTCCCTGTTGGAGCCCTTGGCCTTAGAGCATCCTGCTTTTTCATCTAGGGTTGTGTCCTTCCTCATTGGGCTATTTTCCCTGTTGGAGCCCTTGGCCTTAGAGCATCCTGCTTTTTCATCTAGGGTTGTGTCCTTCCTCATTGGGCTATTTTCCCTGTTGGAGCCCTTGGCCTTAGAGCATTCTGCTTTTCCACCAAGGGTTGTGTCCTTCCTCATTGGGCTATTTTCCCTGTTGGAGCCCTTGGCCTTAGAGCATCCTGCTTTTTCATCTTGGGTTGTGTCCTTCCTCATTGGGCTATTTTCCCTGTTGGAGCCCTTGGCCTTAGAGCATTCTGCTTTTCCACCTAGGGTTGTGTCCTTCCTCATTGGGCTATTTTCCCAGTTGGAACCCTTGGCCGTAGAGCATCCTGTTTTTTCATCTAGGGTTGTGTCCTTCCTCATTGGGCTATTTTCCCTGTTGAAACCCTTGGCCGTAGAGCATCCTGTTTTTTCACCTAACGTTGTGTCCTTCTTCATTGGGCTATTTTCCCTTTTGGAGCCCTTGGCCTTAGAGCATCCTGCTTTTTCATCTTGGGTTGTGTCCTTCCTCATTGGGCTATTTTCCCTGTTGGAGCCCTTGGCCTTAGAGCATCCTGCTTTTTCATCTAGGGTTGTGTCCTTCCTCATTGGGCTATTTTCCCTGTTGGAGAACTTGGCCTTAGAGCATCCTGCTTTTTCATCTAGGGTTGTGTCCTTCCTCATTGGGCTATTTTCCCTGTTGGAGCCCTTGGCCTTAGAGCATTCTGCTTTTCCACCTAGGGTTGTGTCCTTCCTCATTGGGCTATTTTCCCTGTTGGAACCCTTGGCCGTAGAGCATCCTGTTTTTTCATCTAGGGTTGTGTCCTTCCTCATTGGGCTATTTTCCCTGTTGGAGCCCTTGGCCTTAGAGCATCCTGCTTTTTCATCTAGGGTTGTGTCCTTCCTCATTGGGCTATTTTCCCTG
>NC_090732.1:48749156-48756656 GCF_036898095.1 Palaemon carinicauda | reverse complement strand
ACTATAAAATATATTAAGATCAGTAACAACGTTAAATACATAACTCATATATAAACTATATCACAAGACTTATATCAACCTATTCAACACGAAAGCATTTGGAACATGTTTGAAATTCCTTAGCCCCACCGATGCCGCTACCAGATTAGGAAGGTCCTTCCACAATCTGGTCACAGCTGGAATAAAACCGCTAGAATACTGGATACTATTAAGCCTTATGAGGGAGAAGGCATGACTGTTAGAACTAGCTACACATTAATACTACGTACTCCATAACCCGAGGGTAGACTGACCACCACAAAAAAATCTTATAAAGAATTTCTCAATATGACAATTTTTTGTGCAAATGAGATAAAAAACCAACCATGTTTCTCAATAGTAAATGTCTATTCACGAATCACACCTAGAAATCTAAATGAGTTTGATAGAGTTAAAGAGAGATTATCAATTAAAAAAATCTGGATGTTGAAGACATTGTCTACGAAAAGATATGGATGTTGAAGAAACATTGTTAATGAAAAGATCTGGATGTTGAAGAGACATTGTTAATGAAAAAATATCTGGATGTTGAAGAGACACTATCCTGGAGAGATAGTTTACCAATAGATCTGGATGTTGGAGAGATATAATGTCTCCGAAAAGATCTGGATGTTGAAGAAACATTGTCTACGAAAAGATCTGGATGTTGAAGAAACATTGTCTACGAAAAGATTTGAATGTTTAAGAGACATTGTCAAGAAAAAGAAGTGGATGTTGAAGAAACGTTGTTAATGAAAAAATCTAGACATTGTCTACAAAAAGATGTGGATGTTGAAGAGACAATGTCTACGAAAAGATCTGGATGTTGAAGAGACATTTTTAATGAAAAAATCTGGATGTTGAAGAGACAATGTCTAAGAAAAGATCTGGATGTTGAAGAGATATTGTCTACGAAAAGATCTGGATGTTGAAGAGACATTGTCTACGAAAATATCTGGATGTTGAAGAGACATTGTCTACGAAAAGATCTGGATGTTGGAGAGACATTGTCAATGAAAAGATCTGGATGTTGAAGAGGCATTGTCTACGAAAAGATCTGGATGTTGAAGAGACATTGTCTACGAAAAGATCTGGATGTTGAAGAGGCATTGTCTACGAAAAGATCTGGATGTTGAAGAGGCATTGTCAACGAAAAGATCTGGATGTTGAAGAGGCATTGTCTACGAAAAGATCTGGATGTTGAAGAGGCATTGTCTACGAAAAGATCTGGATGTTGAAGAGGCATTGTCTACGAAAAGATCTGGATGTTGAAGAGGCATTGTCTACGAAAAGATCTGGATGTTGAAGAGACATTGTCTACGAAAAGATCTGGATGTTGAAGAAACATTGTCTACGAAAAGATCAGGATGTTGAAGAGACATTTTCTACGAAAAGATTTGAATGTTTAAGACACATTGTCAAGAAAAAGAAGTGGATGTTGAAGAAACGTTGTTAATGAAAAAATCTAGACATTGTCTACAAAAAGATGTGGATGTTGAAGAGCCAATGTCTACGAAAAGATCTGGATGTTGAAGAGACATTTTTAATGAAAAAATCTGGATGTTGAAGAGACAATGTCTAAGAAAAGATCTGGATGTTGAAGAGATATTGTCTACGAAAAGATCAGGATGTTGAAGAAATATTGTCTACAAAAAGATTTGAATATTCAAGAGACATTGTCAAGGAAAAGAAGTGGATGTTAAAGAAACATCGTTAATGAAAAAATCTAGACATTGTCTACAAAAAGATGTGGATGTTGAAGAGACATTGTCTACAAAAAGATCTGGATGTTGAAGAGACATTGTCTACAAAAAGATCTGGATGTTGAAGAGACATTGTCTACAAAAAGATCTGGATGTTGAAGAGATATTGTCTACGAAAAGATCTGGATGTTGAAGAGACATTGTCTACAAAAAGATCTGGATGTTGAAGAGGCATTGTCTACGAAAAGATCTGGATGTTGAAGAGATATTGTCTACGAAAAGATCAGGATGTTGAAGAAACATTGTCTACGAAAAGATTTGAATGTTTAAGAGACATTGTCAAGGAAAAGAAGTGGATGTTAAAGAAACATCGTTAATGAAAAAATCTAGACATTGTCTACAAAAAGATGTGGATGTTGAAGAGACATTGTCTACAAAAAGATCTGGATGTTGAAGAGACATTGTCTACAAAAAGATCTGGATGTTGAAGAGACATTGTCTACAAAAAGATCTGGATGTTGAAGAGACATTTTTAATGAAAAAATCTGGATGTTGAAGAGACAATGTCTAAGAAAAGATCTGGATGTTGAAGAGATATTGTCTACGAAAAGATCTGGATGTTGAAGAGATATTGTCTACGAAAAGATCAGGATGTTGAAGAAATATTGTCTACAAAAAGATTTGAATATTCAAGAGACATTGTCAAGGAAAAGAAGTGGATGTTAAAGAAACATCGTTAATGAAAAAATCTAGACATTGTCTACAAAAAGATGTGGATGTTGAAGAGACATTGTCTACAAAAAGATCTGGATGTTGAAGAGACATTGTCTACAAAAAGATAAAGATCTGGATGTTGAAGAGATATTGTCAACGAAAAGATCTGGATGTTGAAGAGACATTGTCTACAAAAAGATCTGGATGTTGAAGAGGCATTGTCTACGAAAAGATCTGGATGTTGAAGAGATATTGTCTACGAAAAGATCAGGATGTTGAAGAAACATTGTCTACGAAAAGATTTGAATGTTTAAGAGACATTGTCAAGGAAAAGAAGTGGATGTTAAAGAAACATCGTTAATGAAAAAATCTAGACATTGTCTACAAAAAGATGTGGATGTTGAAGAGACATTGTCTACAAAAAGATCTGGATGTTGAAGAGACATTGTCTACAAAAAGATCTGGATGTTGAAGAGACATTGTCTACAAAAAGATCTGGATGTTGAAGAGGCATTGTCTACGAAAAGATCTGGATGTTGAAGAGATATTGTCTACGAAAAGATCAGGATGTTGAAGAAACATTGTCTACGAAAAGATTTGAATGTTTAAGAGACATTGTCAAGGAAAAGAAGTGGATGTTAAAGAAACATCGTTAATGAAAAAATCTAGACATTGTCTACAAAAAGATGTGGATGTTGAAGAGACATTGTCTACAAAAAGATCTGGATGTTGAAGAGACATTGTCTACAAAAAGATCTGGATGTTGAAGAGACATTGTCTACAAAAAGATCTGGATGTTGAAGAGACATTTTTAATGAAAAAATCTGGATGTTGAAGAGATACTATCTTGGAGACACTGTCTACGAAAAGATCTGAATGTTGAAGAGACATTGTTAATGAAAAGATCTGGATGTTGAAGAGACACTGTCTTGGAGACATTGTCTACGAAAAGATCTGGATGCTGAAGAGACACTGTCTTGGAGACATTGTCTACAGAAAAGATGTGGATGTTGAAGTGACATTGTCTACGAAAAGATCTGGATGTTGAAGAGACATTGTCTACAAAAAGATGTGGATGTTGAAGAGACATTGTTAATGAAAAGATCTGGATGTTGGAGACATTATCTACAAAAGATCTGGATGTTGAAGAGACATTGTTAATGAAAAGATCTGGATGTTGGAGACATTGTCTACAAAAGATCTGGATGTTGAGGAGACATTGTCTACAAAAAGATGTGGATGTTGAAGAGACATTGTTAATGAAAAGATCTGGATGATGGAGAAACTGTCCTTGACTTTCTGTCATCCACACTGGTTACTTGAATGTTAATTCTATACGTATCGTAAGTTTATGATATGACTGTATAACTAGCGTCGCAAAGACTACGGTCACCACAGAGTTTTAGTGAGTCAAAGTAGTATGTATAATCTATTAACAAAATGAGTAAATGGTGGTCATCAAACTTGAGTGAATATATATATATATATATATATATATATATATATATATATATATATATATATATATATACATATATATATATATATATATATATATATATATATATATATATATATATATACTGTATACTTACTGTATATATAGATAATGTATAATGTATCAATAAAATAAACAAATAAATGGTGGTGTCAAACTCATGTTTACACACACACACACACACACACATATATATATATATATATATATATATATATATATATATATATATATATATATATATATACACGCAACACCTCGAACTAGAATCTTGAAAAGTAGAGAGAAAACCCACACCAAATTTGAAGAAAATCCTTTATATTCAAACAAAAATATTGAAAAAATATCTAACATTTAAAATTCACATTTCATCCATAACTAGATTTTTATCTATCTCCTCTTCACTTAATAAACAAATAAATCCTTCCAAGACAATACAACAAAGAAAGAAGCAAACACGAATTCGAGTGCATAGCGGGCTGCCTCATCATGAAGCTGAGACTTGGTTTCAGCCCGCAAGGAATGGTAATGATATAAAGGATTGATAGAGGTATGATTATGAAACAGAGACTTCATTATTTCTAAAACGTTATCTTTAATATGACCGTAGACGGATCATTATGGACTACTGTTTATTAATTAAAGGTATTTTGGATACAGGTTATAAATACGAATTGTTGTGATTATATATATATATATATATATATATATATATATATATATATATATATATATACATATGGATAGATAGATACATAGATAGATAGATGCATGATAGATATAGATATCTACGCCAGAGAGTAGATGATGAAAAGAATAACCAATGCATATATATACATGTATGCGTATACATGCATAACCACACATTATATATATATATATATATATATATATATATATATATATATATATATATATGTATATATATATATATATATATATATGTATATATATATATATATATATATATATATATATATATGTGTGTGTGTGTGTGTGTGTGTATTTATCACTATTTTTAGGTACCAGTTTGTAATTTAAGTTACAAAATAGCAAATGCCTTGGTAGGTATAAGCGCGCGCGCGCGCGCGAGAGAGAGAGAGAGAGAGAGAGAGAGAGAGAGAGGAGAGAGAGAGAGAGAGAGAGAGAGAGAGAGAGAGAGAGAGAGAGAGAGAATCAGCAACAAGTGTATAAAATTTAAAACAAATGAAATCTAAACTGGAACGAATACTAAATGTCGCACACACACACACACACACAGAGAGAGAGAGAGAGAGAGAGAGAGAGAGAGAGAGAGAGAGAGAGAGAGAGAGTTATTACCTAAGCAGACGCAATCCCAGGTAGACTCACTTAAAGGTCTTCCGATCGACACATGGGGAAGGTAGGCGAACAAAGAGAGAGAGAGAGAGAGAGAGAGAGAGAGAGAGAGAGAGAGAGAGAGAGAGAGAGGGAGAGAGAGAAAGAAGTTCGACATTACAGCCTTAAGGCAAGGACATTTCGATTCAGTCATCGTGGAGGGACTTTAAAATTTCTCTCTCTCTCTCTCTCTCTCTCTCTCTCTCTCTCTCTCTCTCTCTCTCTCTCTCTCTCTCTCTCTCTCTCTCTCAGTGAAGTGTTGCCTTTTGGAGAGCTTCATTAACCAAGAACCTTTAAATAGACATAAGTGTAACCAAAGCATCATTCTCTGGCGTCCAGAGAGAGAGAGAGAGGAGAGAGAGAGAGAGAGAGAGAGAGAGAGAGAGAGAGAGAGAGAGAAATTAGCTCAAAATGTATATTTTTCTATAAATAAATTACGTTATTTGTGTATAAAAGGTTCTCCTAAGAGAGAGAGAGAGAGAGAGAGAGAGAGAGAGAGAGAGAGAGAGAGAGAGAGAGAGAGAGAGAGAGAGAGTCCCACCCCCTCTCGCAGACTGACTTTAGCCTGTGTTATTGGATTATATCTCTCTTGCATAACTTACAAGTGACCTGTCGTCTAGCACGTAATATATGGTCAGTGAGAGAAGTAAGTTTTTGTGGGTAAATTACATATATTTTATAATAATGTAAATGGTTTTTGCAATGCTTGCAACCTAATGCAATTATGTCGGTATTGATCTTTCAGTTAAGAATAAAATTTCATTTTTTTTAATTGTGTCAGCGATTTTTTGCAATATTTGCAATCTAATGCAATTTTGTCGATATAAACCAATTAATTAAGAATAAAATGAATGAATAAATAGTGCAGGATATTTTGAGAAATTTGAAATCATTTACGATAAATAGTGCATGATGTTCTTAACTTTAATCATCTACGATAAATAGTGCAGGATATTTTGAATAATTTTATTCATTTACGATAAATAGGGCAGGATATTTTGAATAATTTAACTATTTACGATAAATAGGGCAGGATATTTTGAAAAATTTTAATAATCTACGATAAATAGTGCAAGATATTTTGAATAATTTTAATAATCTACGATAAATAGTGCAAGATATTTTGAATAATTTTAATCATTTACGATAAATAGGGCAGGATATTTTGAATAATTTTAACTATTTACGATAAATAGGGCAGGATATTTTGAAAAATTTTAATAATCTACGATAAATAGTGCAAGATATTTTGAATAATTTTAATAATCTACGATAAATAGTGCAGGATATTTTGAATAATTTTATTCATTTACGATAAATAGGGCAGGATATTTTGAATAATTTTAACTATTTACGATAAATAGGGCAGGATATTTTGAAAAATTTTAATAATCTACGATAAATAGTGCAAGATATTTTGAATAATTTTAATAATCTACGATAAATAGTGCAAGATATTTTGAATAATTTTAATAATCTACGATAAATAGTGCAAGATATTTTGAATAATTTTAATCATTTACGATAAATAGTGCAGGATGCTTTGAATAATTTTAATAATCTACGATAAATAGTGCAAGATATTTTGAATAATTTTAATAATCTACGATAAATAGTGCAAGATATTTTGAATAATTTTAATAATCTACGATAAATAGTGCAAGATATTTTGAATAATTTTAATCATTTACGATAAATAGTGCAGGATGCTTTGAATAATTTTAATCATCTACGATAAATAGTGCAAGATATTTTGAATAATTTTAATAATCTACGATAAATAGTGCAAGATATTTTGAATAATTTTAATCATTTACGATAAATAGTGCAGGATGCTTTGAATAATTTTAATCATCTACGATAAATAATGCAAGATATTTTGAATAATTTTAATCTACAATAAATAGTGCAGGATACTTTGAATTATTTTTATTGTTTACGATAAATAGCGCAGGATATTTTGAATAATTCTAACCCTCTACGATAGATAGTGCTGGATATTTCGAATAATTTTAAATCATTTACGATAAATAGGGCAGGATAATCTTAATCATTTACGATAAATAGGGCAGGATAATCTTAATCATTTACGACAAATAGTGCAAGATATTTTGAATAATTTTAATCATTTACGATAAATAGGGCAGGATAATCTTAATCATTTACGACAAATAGTGCAAGATATTTTGAATAATTTTAATCATTTACGAT
>NC_090732.1:48684828-48748656 GCF_036898095.1 Palaemon carinicauda | reverse complement strand
ACATACTAAAAAAAGTGATTTGCAGCAATAATAAAGGTCAGAAATGCATAATGAACACTAAATAACCAGTTTGAAAAAAAAAACATTGTTAATTTAAGTGGCTGGAAATTAAAGTAGGCTATTCATATTACATCCCTCACATGGTTTTTTTTTATTTACTGTGGCTCACATTGCTTGCAAATACGGGTAAATAAACGGTAAATTTTTACAAGCACTTACTTTGGTAAATTTTTACTATAAAAACTGTAATTTCATTACTCCTCTGCTGTGGAAAGGGGGCGTGTATGTATGATAGCAGTCACCTGCATGTATGATGACGGCTAACTTAGAATACGGCAGTTTAAGGGGGCCGGGGTTGCAGCAGGCCGTTAGCCCTCCCTGCCCCCCTGTTAGATAAGTAGGTAAGGACAAGGCTTATAGGTTGTTATGTGAGGGAGAGTGTAGATTAGTTGATGTCAATTTTTCATGTAAGCAGGAGGAAGTAGCCGCTGATATACAAAGGCTCCGTAAGGGGTACGAAGTTGTGCTTGGCACGCCATCCCCTTAGGTCGTTATGAAAGTATCATAATTTATATCGAATTCCTAGAGTAATTTTACCACCCCTGTAAATAAACAAAATCTCACTGCTCCTCTGTTCTGGCAAGTGGTAAATGAATGAGTTGCACACGCCAATCACTTTTGTCATTATGAAATGACACTAAATTTCAAAATAGATGGTACTTCTCTTTTGGAGACATCTTTTGATGGAAGTCGTGCTTGAATTGAATGGGAGGATGGAAAACAATGGTTGTTGTTGAATATCTGAAAACTTGTGCATAAGTGGAAGCTCTTAATTGGTTATAAGAAACATCTGATGAGTGTGTCATTGCCAAAACCAAGAAAGCTCCCCAAAGCAATAACTTGCCATCAGTCTCCCAAAGGTTAACAATGGACTTCGACTCCAAGATAGTGTTCATGTTTTAATCAAATAATATGTAAGTTATTACTGTATATCCCAGCTCCATTAATCATAAAGGGAAAAATACCAAAGTTGCCAATACCCATCCATTTATTATAGAAAATTCCAGTTTTGCTAAAAATTAACGTAGAATCTATTAGCCATTATGACTTTACCCTGATATTTCAGATACTATGATGAACAATGATTAAGGATAATTTAGATACTGGTAATTCAGTTTAAGTTTCAAAGGTTTCAGAATAATTACTCCCCCATAGAGCAAAGACTCTCAGCCCCTACGGTAGGTTAGGAAGGAATATGAGGTGTCTTTGTAAGGGTAGTTTTACCCAAAAGGTATGGGGATCCCAGTGGGAAACTATGGTTTTCAGGATAGTGAAAAACAGTAAATGAACGAGTGGTATTGATAGGAACCTGTTTATTAGATAGCTTGAACCACAAGATGAACAGTAAAAAAAGTACATAATTTGATGTCTATAGTTGGTATTGATCACAAAGCCCATTATAGTATGTTTAGAGAGCAAAGCTTCTTTACGGTCAATTACATAATCTTCCTTCACTTAACCTAACCTATGTCCTTCTGACCTGAAATAATCCTGACCTAGAGAGCAGAAAATCATAAAAGTTAAATATGGAAATCTTCAGTTAACCTAGAATACTTGCATACAGGATCCTAGGTTTAAAGGTTCCTCATGAATGGCAGAGGCAAAGGACAGTGACATTGCCCTAGCAAGCAGGACAATGCCCTAGAGATTTACCATATATCATATGATCAGTGCACAAGCCCCCTCTCCACCTAAGCTAGGACCAAGGAGGGCCAGGCAATGGCTGCTGATGACTCAGCAGATAGACCTATAGGCTCCCCCAAAACCCCCATCCCTAGCTCACAAGGATGGTAATGTTGCAGACACCAAAGGAACTAACGAGTCTGAGCAGGACTCGAAGCCCCGGCTGGCGATCACCAGGCAGAGACGTTACTAATCAGGCCACAATTGGTACTTCTGCTTGACCCACCTACCTAACCTGACCTAGAGTACCTGTTATCAAAGGCACAGTTTTGATCTCGCATTTAGCATAGCACAAGTTAACTTAATCCAGGTTCAATAAAACGGTAAATTACTTCCGTTAGCAAATTTAATGTTCTTATTGCAGAGTAGTTAGCAAATTTAATTATGTTGCAGGGGAAGTATTTATCAGCAAAGGGGTAACTTTATATTAATAGAGGTTAGTTTGTTTGCATGGTTTTGTAAAGAAAAGCCTTAAATCTATTATATTCCTTGTTGGTACTTCTTTTTCAAAGCTGCATGTACAGTATCAGTTGTTAAAAATTGGGAGGTGTTACAAAACACTGGTAATTAAGTGCGAGTTGTTCCGACACAAATACAAACCCTTGTTCTCTACTTAAGAGAAGTCAGAGTTGACAAGCAGTTATAAAAACTTTTAAAAAGGTATCAACAGCCGTTCTGGCTGTTATCAGTGGTAGCAAGGAGAAGCACCCTCTATCACTCCTACCTTCTTCACTTTGTTGTCAGATGTGGTTGAAGAGAGAAGGCTCCTTCCAAAAGGTGAAAGCTATCCTTTCACCTGAGAGTTTTGCGTGAAGCAAGCGATCTGTCAACACCTCGTGACCCAGGCTTGTATGTGACCCAAGCTCACAAGTGACCCTGGATCACGGCGCAAGGGTGAAAGTTTTATTTTACCGGAGAGGTTTGCTTGTACCAGCAATTTCTCATTGACTCGTGATTCGGGCTTGCAACGCCATTCAAGCTCACAGATAGCCTGGATCACAGCGCCAAAGGTGAAAGCCATCCTTTCATCTAAAGTTTTACTTAAAGCAAACTACCTCTCAGCGTCTCATGACGTGATCCAAGCTTACATGTATCCTGGATTGCAGGGCCAAAGGAGTAAACTATCCTTTCACCTGAGAGTATTGGTGGGAACAATTGATATCACAATAATCCAGGCTCATAACACATTTCAAAATCCCAGCATGATTCAGGCTCAAATCATGCAGCTGTGATTGCTCATGGTCTTTTGAGTGGGGTAGAGCACACAAGTCAGGCTTGCACACCTGTGGCATATCGCGGTCCTATGTGGGTTCGCGATTATGTTGCGTTTTGCACTCAAAGCGTCCACTCAAGCTGCTTGTCGAGTGTTTCTCAATTATCAAGGTGGTCGCATGGCTCACCCGAGCTCTTGCTCTCTCCTGAATCCACTTTGACATAATTACTGCCTTACTAGACCACTAACATGCATGAGGCTGTTAGGAATCTAGAATAAGTGTCTTATTTTCACCGCTTAGGCTCTAACATCACTTTAAATCTAAAAGCTCTATGGTAGGTTTTCTTATTGAGAAATCTGTGCCTGTGATAGCTAATTGTATGTGGTTATGAGTACGCTATCTAGCGTTTATATTTCAAGAGATTGTTTGTGGAAAAAAATTGTTTCTAGAACCCGAGTCTGCTGTATGGCAAGAGAGAAGGTTATTGGTGGATTTGACATTTTCCTACTAATCTCTCTCTCTCTCTCTCTCTCTCTCTCTCTCTCTCTCTCTCTCTCTCTCTCTCTCTCTCTCTCTCTCTCTCTCTCTCTCAAGATTTTTGAACGCTTGCCTCCGGGATTCAGAATTCAGTTGTTTTGATAAAATACAAATTGTTTTAGGTTTGTAATATTTCTTGTTAATGCACGATTGTCGTCTCTATTATTGAGAAAGTAAACAAGAAGTGTTCCGTAACTGGAATACAAACCACGCTATTTAATAAGGGTATTACTTTCGGCGTAGCTGAAATGACGAGCCATTAATTTTTAACGAGGGTTTACTACCCGCACCGCTAGTTAGCGGGGGTAGGGGACGGTAGCTTGCTACCCCCCTCTCACACATCTGTGCTTGAGCTCACTTTTTTACTCTCGACTCTGATGGTGGTCGGACGTGTCTACTCTCGCCGTCATTTGGCAGCCATTTAATTGCTTTTGTCTTTTCTTTTTCTAGTTCTGTGTATGTGAAGTTGGCCTCCGCGATCATACGCACCTGCCCTGGGTTTCCCGACCGCCCCCTTAGAACATTCATGTCGGCGGTCGAGACTGATTCTCACGATCTTTGTCCTTTTTGTAGGGGCCAACGGTGTGATAGCAACAACAAGTGTAGTGAGTGAGTGTAGGGAGTAGTCTACCTCCCAGTGGGAGAGGTTTTCGCGACGACGGAAGAAGAAGTCCAAACGGGATATTTCTCCTTTGAAGCTTGCTACTAAAGGAGAAAAACCCAAGGCCTCTTCTTTCGTTGCCCAAACCTCCTCCGAAGCTCCCACTCGGTCGGTCTCTTTCGAGAGACCGTCGAGTGGTAGCGTAGACCAATGTATTGTTTACCAACCTCGGGACTCAAGAGATGACGTTGCTTCCCCTAGCGAAGCAGCTCCACCTCTCCCCCTGGGGGAGGATATGTCATTAACCTCCCTTTTGCAGCTTTGGTCCTCCGTGGGGCTTACGGGTTCGCCCTCCAAGGAGGTTTTGCTTAAATACATTCGATTGGGTGCCTCTGTCAAGCAATCGTCGTCACCGTCAGAGGTTGATCCTCTGTCTCATGTCGACGTTGTGTGTCAGAGGTATCCAATGCGGTATCACCAATCACCTCTGCCTCTCCAAACTCTACGGCAGCTGACGGCGTAGTTTCTCCCGTTCCTGTTCAACCTACGAGGGAGAAACTAAGTCCATCGTCGGTCTCTCCTGCTAGTGTTTCTTCCCCTCGGGGGAGTTCACTTACAGAGACTCCTCTTCGGAGGACTGCAGAAGGTCAGCTTGCAGATCCAACGGCCCCCAGAGGGCGCATTTGTCGGAAGGCTCGCTTTCCTCTTCGCCATAGAGGCCTTCCTTCACCTGCGGTGAGGAGGTGCATCTTTGGTTCAACATCTTTGATGCAGTCCACCGCAGGGGAGCCTCGAGACCAATCATCCATCACTGCTCCTGCGTTGGTCTTGGACCTTTCTTCAGATCGTTCACGATCTCCTTCGGTGGAAGGTCGTCCTTTTAAAGGACAAGTCGACCTTCTTTCCGACAAACCTGCCGACCTGCCGTCACCGTTTCTACATGGGCCTAACAAGGCTTCACCAAAGCACACTATTGCGCGCCAACAACATACGCGCTACGTGCCAACGAGACCTGTCGAACGCTCCTTAGTAGCTCGTCAGGCCCCATCACTAAACCCTAACACAGGGCATCAAGGGCGTATGTACCAACATGCGCATACGCACCAACAGGAGCATAGCTCCATCACTCGCTATGCGCGCCCTCATGCGCATATGCGTCCATGATCTCCTGCGCAAACTGCGCCCACGCGCCTTTCGCTTATTCGTTAACATTCGCCTACGCGCCCAGCTGCACTCCAATGCTCACCTGCGCGCCAGCGCTCAAATGCGCTCAAACCACCTGAACGCCATCAACCTCATGCGCAATGGCGCTCTTCTGCGCGCCAGCACTCTCCCGCGCACCATCAGTCTCCTGCCCGCACGCATATGCACCCAACATCCAACTTTCCTGCTCGCCATGCTGCGCATCATCATACGCGCCAGGAAAAACCTGCGCACCAACGATCTATTGAAAGTAGTTTGTTCCGTAACTGGAATACAAACCACGCTATTTAATAGGGGTATTACTTTTGGCGTAGCTGAAATGACGAGCCATTAAAATTTAACGAGGGTTTATTACCCACACCGCTAGTTAGTGGGGCTAGGGGAGGGTAGCTGCTACCCTCCCCCCCCACACACACACACACCTGTGCTTGAGCTCACTTTGCTCACGGCTCAGATGGTAGTTGGACGTGTCCACTGTCATCCTCTCTATCATTGGCAGCCATTAATGCTTTTTTGCTTTTTCTTTGACAGTTTTGTGAGTGAAGTTGGCCTCTGCGATTATGCACACCTGCCCTGGATTCCCCTACGGTAGCTGACGGCTTAGTTTCTCCCAGTCCTGTTCAACCAACGAGGGAGAAACTAAGTCCAACAGTCTCCTGCTAGTGTTTCTCCCCCTCGGGGGATTTCACTTACAGAAACTCATCTTCGGAGGACTGCAGAAGGTCTGCTTGCTGATCCTACGGCCCCCAGAGGGCGTATTCGTCGCAAGGGTCGCCTTCCTCTTCGCCATAGAGGCCTTCCTTCACCTGCGGTGAGGAGGCGCCACTTTGGTTCTACATCTTCGTTGCAGTTCCCCGCAGAGGAGCCTTGTCATCGATCACCGACTGTTCCTGCTTTGGTCTTGGACCTTTCTGCGGATTGTTCGCAGTCCCCTTCGGTGGATGGTCGTCCTTTCAAAGGACACGTCGACCTTCCACCTGACAGACCTGCCGACGCCCTTCCTGGATTCAGATGCGCGTTATGTGCCAACAAAACCTGACTTCCACTCTTGTCAGGCCTCGTCAACTAACCCTAATATAGGGCATCAAGGGCGTATGCGCCAATGCGAGCATACATCCCATACGCGCTATGCACGCACTCATGAGCATACACGCCCACGTTCTCCTGCGCGCCAGGCTTTGCCTGAGCAGACAGACGCATGCCCACGCCCAGCTGCGCGCCACCCTCACCTGTGCGTCAGCGTTCTCCTGCGCGCCAGGCTTTGCCTGAGCAGACAGACGCATGCCCACGCCCAGCTGCGCGCCACCCTCACCTGCGCGTCAGCGTTCTCCTGCGCGCCATCAACCTTCTGCGCGCCATCAAACTTCTGCGCGCCAGCGCTCTCCTGCGTGCCAGCGCTCTCCTGCGTGCCAGCGCTCTCCTACGCGCCAACGATCTCCTTCGCGCCAGTGCTCTCCCGCACGCCAGCGCCCACGCCCAGCAGTCATCTCTCCAGCGCGCCCACGATCCTCTGATCTGGGCGCTGTTGGGAAGTCAACTAGGTTGACTTCTCCCACTCGCCTGCGCGCCAACTTTCGCCATCGCGCCGACACGCGCCTTCACCTTCTCGCATCCACGAGGATACGCGTGCGCGCCCCGCGCACCCTCGCCCATCCTCTCATGCAGTTGCGAGCCCTCATTCTGACGCGCGCCCACGAGCAGCACAGGCTTCAACTGCGTGCCTGCGCGCCAGGGGTCTCTCTCCTGCGCGCGCTCGCCCTACGACTGCTTCAGGCACACGCGAACTCTCGCCCACGCGCTTGCACGCTCAACGCCCTGATCCTGCGCGCCCTCGCGCGCGCTAATACTCGCCCGCGCGCCAAAAGTCTCCCGCACGTGCTCCTGTGTGCCCACAGTCTCCCGCACGCGCTCCTGTGCGCTCACAGTCTCCCGCACTCGCTCCTGTGCGCCATCAGTCTCCCACGCTTGATTCCCGGTATTCTCCCTCGCACGAGCACCATTACGCGCCCCTGCTGAACTACGCACGACAAGGTCGCCATCGCCTCATTCCCCTCCCCATAAACGCATAACGGCGCGCATTGTGGCGGAAGGGAAACATCTAGAGGGGTCCAGGATCCCTAAGCCTTTCCAGGCAAACCCACCAATGAGAACTCCTCCCAGGGATCCTTCGATTCCTGTCCCTCCAAAGGGTGTATCTGACAGCGCGTCTGTCAGTCAACAGCCTTGGTTCGGTGCACTAATCAGAGCTGTTACACCGGCGTTCAAGACTGTTTTCTCTGAATTAGGTCACAGATCCTTGGCTGTTTCTACCCCTTTGAAGAGAAAAAGAGGAGTTCCAAACGCGGTAACTTCTCCAAGGGCTAAGTTGACTCCACGCAAGCCTTCGAGGCAGGTTCCTTCTTTCCCCCAGACTATCTCCTTCCCTGTCGGATGAAGATTTCCCGTCCTGAGGGGAATCACGTGAGGTGAGACTTTCCCCCATCGCACCAATGGGGCAAACCTCTCCTCGCGCTGAGATGTCTTCTCAAGTGGGGGCTGGAAGGAACTTACCATCTTCGTCAATGTTAGAGTCCTACATCCTTCCCAGGAAGGAGTCTAAGGACTCTAAGACATTACCAAAGTCCTCTACAAGGACCAGGACGGAGCCAACTAGCCACTCTGAGAACGTCCGCGACTCTCCCCAAGAAGAGCCTTTTGGGACAGGAGACTTCGCTGCAAGTCCTACGTCAGGAGGAGAACAGCAAGAGTCAGAACATGCGTTTTGGCAAGTTCTGACTCTAATGAGGGCTCTCAATGGGTTTTCCGACCCAGAGATCTCTCCTCGAGAGGGCAAGGACACTGTCTTGGACCGTGTATTCGATATTCAGAAACCTTCTAAGACCAGTGCAGCTCTGCCCTGGTCTCAAGGGGTTACGAGTACCAGAGACAAGATCGCTGTACAACTCTCTGAGATGTCCTCCTCCAACCGTTCCGGTGCCACCAACAAGCTCCTCCCACCTCCTTGCGTACAGCAGAGGAGGTACTTCGAGATCCTTGAGGAGCCTTGTTTAGCTCTTCCGGTTCACCACTTGTTGAAAGAGCTTACCAGAGGAGTCCCTCTTGAGAGACTCTCCAACCGGCAGGTCTCATTCTCAGCAACCGAGATCCTTAACCAGGAGAAAGTTGCGAAGTGTGCTGTGCAAGCCACTTCGTGGCCCGACATCTGGTTGGGGACCTTAGGTTTCCTGATACGTTCTGAGGACTTCTCCAAAGAACGTACCAGGAAAGCTATGGTGACTTTTCTACTCTCAGGTACTCGCACGATCGAGTTTCTGGCCCACCAAGTCTCAAACTTGTGGGCAAACACCATCCTGAAACGTCGGGATGGGGTAGCTGAGAGATTCCATCAGAAGGTCCCTAGTACCGAGATAAATAGGCTCAGACATTCCTCTTTGGAGGGATCCATCCTGTTTGAGCCTAATGATGTGGAACAGGCCACTGAGAGGTGGAGGAAGTCCCATCAAGACTCCCTCCTTCATAGGGCTTCAACATCTAAGCCCTATAAGCCTCCAGCACCTTAGTAGTCCCGTCCAGCCAAGACCGCTAAAATGACGAGAGCAGCGAAGACCGTGGTGTCTAAGCCCTTTCCTGTCAAGGATAGGAAAGGTAAAAAGTCCTCCAGGGGAGGCAAGAATCCTAGAGGGAGCAGCCGAGGCCGCAAACGCTAGGATTGGCAGTCCCCCTGCATGTCCACCAGTGGGGGGATGCCTACAAAGTTGCTCAGACAGGTGGAAGCAACTCGGGGCCGATTTCTGGACGATTTCCGTGATCAGTCAGGGATTTTGCGTCCCGTTCACAACATCTCTACATCCCCTGACGACGAATCCAGTGTCATTGAGCTCCCTTGCCATGGGATCGGCAAGGGGGCAAGCCCTTCGGGCAGAAGTCCAGGCCCTGTTGAAGAAGGGCGCTCTCCAAAAGGTCCTCGACGAGTCTCCAGGCTTCTTCAGTCGACTCTTTCTTGTAAAGAAGGCGTCTTGAGGCTGGAGACCGGTCATTGACCTCTCAGCTCTGAACAAGTTTGTCAAACAAACTCCGTTCGGCATGGTGACGGCGCACACGGTCAGACTAGCAGTAAGACCGCAAGACTTCATGTGTACATTGGACCTAAAGGACGCATACTTCCAGATCCCAGTCCATCCGTCTTCGATGAAGTACTTAAGATTCAGCCTAGACAACAAAAAGTACCAGTTCAAGGTGCTGTGCTTTGGTCTCTCCACAGCACCGCAAGTTTTCACCAGTGTTCATCCTAATATCATCGTGGGCACACAGGATTGGCATCCGTCTCCTCCGTTATCTGGACGACTGGTTAATCCTAGCAGACTCGCTGTCATCCCTTCTTCAACACCGAGACAAACTTCTGAGACTTTGCCAAGATCTGGGGATCATGGTAAATCACGAGAAGTCTTCACTGCTTCCCACTCAGAGACTGATATACCTTGGTATGATTATAGACACCAATCTCCACAAAGCCTTCCCATCAGACGACAGGATAGCAAGGCTGAGGAAGGTCGCAAGACCTTTTCTCAGACAAGAAGAACTTCCAGCCCAATCGTGGTTACGTCTCCGCGGTCACCTTTCATCGCTGGCTCGTCTAGTTCCCAACGGTCACCTCAGGATGAGATACCTCCAGTGGCTACTCAAGTCCCGGTGGAATCAAGGTTACGATTCCCCGGACGTCCAAATGCCCATGGGACCGGCGGAACTGACGTACCTCCAGTGGTGGGTGGCAGACAAGAACCTACGAAAAGGAGTGGATCTTCTAGTCCTCCCCCCGGATTTGATGCTGTTTTCGGACGCTTCAAAGAAAGTGTGAGGGGGCCCACGTGCTGCACCACACGACCTCAGGCCTTTGGTCAGAGTCAGAAAAGTATCTCCATATAAATCTCCTAGAGCTGAAGGCTGTTTTCCTGGCCCTTCAACAGTTCCAACTGTACCTGGCAAGTCACTCTGTGGAGGTGATGAGTGTCAACACCACAGTAGTGGCCTACATCAACAAACAAGGAGGTACTTTTTTGCAGCAACTATCCCATCTAGCAGTAGAGATACTGAGATGGACCGAAATCCACTCGATACCACTATCAGATCGCTTCATTCCAGGCAAAATGAATGTGCTCGCCAACAATCTGAGCAGAGCATCTCAGATAGTGAGTACCGAGTGGTCTTTGGATCATCTAGTAGCCAACAAAGTCCTGACTTTGTGGGGTTCTCCGACTGGGGATCTTTTCGCAACGGCCATGAACTTCATGCTCCCGCTGTACTGTTCTTCAGTCCCAGACCCCAAGGCAAGATGCTTTCCAACAACGGTGGGACAACATCGACGTTTATGCCTTTCCCCCATTCTGTCTGATGAATAGGGTACTCAACAAGACCAGAACATTGGTCAATCTTTCAATGACCCTCATGGCTCCGCTATGGCATCACGCGGAATGGTTTCCGGACCTTCTGCAACTCCTAACGGAGCTTCCAAGAGAACTTCCTCCACGACACAATCTTCTCAAACAACCACATGCCAACATCTTCCACAAAGCCGTAGGTTCACTACGACTTCACGCCTGGAGACTATCCAGCATCTCCTTTCTGAGAGAGGATTTTCGCAACAAGTTGCTGTCAGGATGTCTGGACACCTGTGAAAGTCTTCTGCAGCAGTCTACCAGGCAAAGTGGAAAGTCTTCTGTGGTTGGTGTCGTGGAAGGAGTATCTCTCCACTCGATGCCACTATTCCAACAATAGCGGAGTTCCTCGTGTATTTGCGTGAAGTAATGCTCCTTGCAGTCTCGGCAGTGAAAGGCTATCGCTCAGCCTTAAGTTTAGCCTTCAGGCTGAAAGGAATGGACATTTCTTCATCGCTAGAACTTTCTCTACTCATACGTAGTTATGAACTTACCTGCCCTCAGTCGGAAGTGAGACCTCCCCCATGGCATGTGGTTCGAATTCTCAGGTCTCTTAAGAGACCTCCCTATGAACCATTACGCCAGCCATCAGATCGCCACCTAAGCTGGAAGACGGTATTCCTGCTAGCTTTGGCCTCGGCCAAGTGAGTCAGCGAACTTCATGGTCTCTCGTATGACATCGCCCATTCAAGGGGATGGGGGAGGTAACGTTCAGCTTGCTTCGTCCCAGAGTTTATTGCTAAGACTCAGAATCCAGGAGTGGTGGATCCTCGATTCAACTCCTTCCGGATTTCTAGTCTCCGTTCTGTAACATTTGACCCAGACCATCTCTTACTATGCCCAGTAAGGAGTTTGAGGCTATATCTCAAAAGAACAGCTGCAGTCCGTCCTCATGTGCCAGCACTATTCGTCAGCACAGGAAGGACTAAGAGGAGGGTCACCAAGAACACCATCTCTGCATGGATTCGTAGGGTCATTGACCTGGCCTTGAATCCAGATCCTCCTCCGTCACGTCGCCCTAGAGCACATGATGTCAGGGGCATAGCTATGTCCCGGGCCTTCAAAAGAAATTTTTCAGTGACTCAGGTTCTTCAAGTTGGGGTGTGGAAACGCCAAACAACATTCACAGCCCACTACCTGCAAGACGTGACCCACAGGAGGCTCGATACGTTCTCTATCGCCTCTGTGGTGGCTGCACAACAGCTGGTTTAAAACCTCACGCTCCTTATTGGACAAGTAGCAGAAGGTTGAGGGCATTGTTACCCGGTTTTATTCTGCATGAATGAAAAGGTTTGACTGGTCCTTATTCTTTTCTTCATCATCCCCTCTCTTGGGGAAAGCAGCATCCTGGGTTCTCTGCATAGCTGACCTCAAACCACTGCAGGTAAACCATGCTTCCTTGTGTTCCTAGTATTAAGGTTAATACTGTTATGTCCCCATACCCTGACGAGGTGGTATTGGGAAAGTCCTAGTCTACAAGTTTCCATCTAAAAAACTTTAGAACAACTTCCTAGGACGAGTCACACTTCTTCATGCCTTCACACACAGCTTGCGTAGGCCGCAGTCCTTGCGTAGCAATGCTCTAGCGAGGTGCTGGGACTCCTTATTTCTTGGGTGCTTATACACTCAAATAAGGAGTCCCCGGGCAAAGCCAAACAGCCAGAACTGGGTGGGACGTCCACCCTTACTAATGGGTGAGTCACTCCTATCAAATAGTGTGGTTTGTATTCCAGTTACGGAACAAATGACAAATTCGTAGATAATTTGTATTACTCCTAACTATACAAACCTTAGCTATTTAACCAAACTTGGCCGGCAGCCCTATCCCCCTTGAAGTCCCACCTCCAAGCAAAGTGAGCTCAAGCACAGGTGTGTGTGTGATGGGGGGGGTGGGGGGTGGGGGGAGTTTAGCAAGCTACCCTCCCCTACCCCCGCTAACTAGCGGTGTGGGTAGTAAACCCTTGTTAAATTTTAATGGCTTGTCATTTCAGCTACGCCGAAAGTAATACCCCTATTAAATAGCTAAGGTTTGAATAGTTAGGAAAAATACAAATTACAGTATCTACGAATTTGTCATACTTCTGGGAAGTCAGCAATGCTGACTTCTCACACGCGCCAACCAGTTCCATCGTGCCAGCGCCCTCTTAATGAGAGAATGCCTTAATGAAGTCATTGAGCTTCAGCACGGCATTTCATTCCCGTGCTGAATCTTGGTGACGGGCAAGAGGGCTCTCGAACTTGGGGAAATTGCTCTCCCAGTTCGAATCTAAATTTCTCTCCCAGTTCGAATCTAAATTTCTCTCTTTCATCTTTTTCTTGCTCTTTATATGGCTTCAACCTTCTCCTAATATTATAAACTTTCCTTCATGTTGCTGTCCCAACCCTATGAGTAAAATTTCCCATATGTATGTGTATATATTTACATATATATGTGTTTATTATTTTTTTTTCTCTCTCCTTTTATGGCATGGATGTTTCTACATCTGTTATTGCCACTTGGGCGGATGTTTCTACATCTGTTATTGCCACTTGGGCGGATGTTTCTACATCCGGTATTGCTGCCTGCTTTGATGAATGGGAAAGGTGTCACGGTTGGGAGGTGTTTGTGCTCAAAGCTATATGTGAGAGTATTGGATGATCTCAGCCATCCCGAAGATGGTTTGGACCTTTTTGGCGGAACTATTCTCAAGTGTTGGGTCTTCGGAATCCAGGGGGATCCAGCGCTTGGGGTAGGACTCTCGGCTTTTGGCCGGAAGCCCGTTATTACAGATATGGGGAGGATGATTCCATAGTTTCTTGGTCTCAGTCCTAACAGGCGGGTTCAGCTTACACCTGTGGCTCTATATCTGTTTTGATGCTATCCTTCGGGTAGGGTATGGAGTGGACCATCTGGGAAGTATACTCTCACTGTGCCGGTAGTGGAGAGTGTAAATTTCCTTCCCAACATGTGATGCCTTAATGTTCTCAAGCAGGTAAATCAAACTTCAAAAAATCTCTCTTCTCTCTTCTTTTTTATGATGGATTCTTGTGAAAATGACCCCACCTCCCCTGGATATGCTGACTCGCCCCCGGCACTGTTGACGACCTCTGGCAATTCATTTAAAGAAAACTCCGTTGACGACGTAGGAACTAAAAAGGACTATGCTTTAAACACTCGGAAAAAGGGTAATTTGGGCAACACAGGAAAATTGAATGTCCTGCACATTACCCAAATCCCATTAGAAACTAATTATGATATGCTACATAAAATATTTGAGTGTTATGGATTAATAAAAGAAATTAGAATGAAACTTCAAGATGATAATTGGGAATCTTGGTTATCATTTAATTGTCATGAGGAAGCATTTAATGCAAGCCGTAATATTGTTGATATTAAAGTAGGTAATATGAGTGTTAAGGGTGCTCTGTGTGATGGGGCACCTAAAGATCTGGATGTCTACAGACCGGCAGACTGGGCTGATAAAGATATAGAGGCGGATATGCCATCCCAAAGAAAGCCAAAACCACCAATGTGGCTTCTTGCTCAATCTGTAGGAGGTACGGAAAATTATTTCAAGGTCTGCAAATTTCTTCAGAGGAAGGTAGGTACGATCGCACCAGGAGATATATCTCGATTCGGTAAGAAAAGTTACTTGATAAAGGCCAAGTCATACACAGTCTGTTATACTGTCCAATTTGAAGACAGTAAATGATGATATAAAATTGGACATCAAACCCCACCTAAACTTTAGCTATGGAAGGGGAGTGGTTTTTAATAGGGATCTGTATGAATTTACTGAAGAAGAGATATTGACTATGTGTCCTCTATCAGTGTGGAAAGTACATAAAGTACCTGGAACATCAATGATAGTTCTTACTTTCCAGGATGCCGATGTACCTTCCCACATAGACATAGAAAACACGAAAGGATCAGAGTTCAACCTTTCAAGCAAAAGCCACTGCAATGTTATAATTGCTTTAAATTTGGACATCCTTCCAAAGTTTGCAATAGTGAAAGAATTTGTAATACTTGCTCCAATATTTACCATGGGGAATGTACATTTGAGGCAAGGTGCTTAAACTGCAACTCTAATCATAAATCTAATAATAGGAGCTGCCAGTTTTATAAGTTAGAAGAGGCTGCCCTTAATAAATCAATTATTGAACATGTAAGCATGGGGCATGCCAAGAGATTATTAAACAAATCTAATACTTATGCAAAAACATTAAAAACAGGAGAAAAAGTTCCTCGGGAATCATCTCACCCACCTACTACTGTAGGTAGTTCTCGAAAAAGGAATTCACCATCTATTGATAAAGTGCTGCATAAGACAAGAACATCTCCTCCTAAAGATTTATCATTGAGTATCAACCAAAAGACATTGCCCACCACTATCAAACCTTTGTCCCCCATTACAAAGGATAGTACTAACCTCTCCCAGGCCATATCCTTGCCTGATTTAATGGAGATTCCACCTGACACCAAGTTATCAGGTGTACCTGTAGTTGGGAAGGTACAAAAACCTGGTAACTCACAACCTACTAATCGTAAAAGAGAGAGACCTCCATCTCTCTCACCCCCTTCCATAAGAAATACTAGAATTATGACATCAAATAAATATGATGTTTTGTCTGTTGATGTTGCCGATCAACCAGAAGATAATTTAAATAAATCAGAAATTCAAGTTGAGGTCCACCATCCCCCTCAACAAATAGATAAAAAAGATACAAAGAAAAACACCAACGTAAGACCCAACATAACAAGACCACCTCTGAAGAAACCTACAGGTAATAATGTTAGATTAAAAACTGCTAATGGGAAGACCTCATCAAAGATGTCTTCCAGAAATAATCCATAGTTTTCTCCTCCATTTTGCAATGGAACTGTCAGGGTTTGAGGGCGAAATAGGAAGAACTTAAGCTCCTAATTCATGAGCAATCCCCCATAATTGTATGTCTACAGGAAAGTATGCTTGATTCTAACACTCCTAGTCCTTGAGAGTATGTTAGCTATAGGATTCTAACACTCCTAGTCCTTGAGAGTATGTTAGCTATAGAACACCATATAATCAACAAGCAGGGAGCCATGGCGGAAGTCTCATGTACATTCGTCGAGATGTTCCCCAAATACCCATGTCTATACGTACAACCCTGCAGGCAGTAGTTGTACAAATTGATATAGGGAGAAAATATACAATATGTTCTCTGTACTTACCTCCAAATGATAATATTTTATATGATGATTTAGCAGAGGTCATTCAACAACTCCCTCAACCTTTTCTCTTACTGGGAGATATGAATGGTAGACATCCTTTATGGGGTGATATTTTAGCAAACACAAGGGGCAATATTATCTCATCAATTGTGGAGAATGAGGATGTGGGACTCCTTAATACAGGAGAGCCCACAGACTTCCATGTTCAGACAGGTACTTTGTCATGCATTGACCTTTCAATTGCAAGCTCTAACTGCCTTCTTGATTTTGATTGGAGGACATTAGATGATTGGCATACTAGTGATCATACACCAATCATTATAAACACCAACAAGGGTCCGCCTTTGCAAAGATCGCCACGTTGGAATCTAGACAAGGCAGACTGGGTTAAATTTTCCGAGCTAAGTGAAATCGAAGGGAGAGCAGAACAATTTGAAAGTGTTGATGATGCCATAGACCTACTGAATGGAACTCTTCATACAGCAGGAGTCAATTCAATTCCCAAAACAACAGGGTTATTCAAACGACGACCAGTCCTGTGGTGGTCTTCAGAACTAACTGCTCTCCACAGAGCCACAAGAAGATCTCTAACACGATTGCGTAGACGCAGAACTGATGAGAATTTAACTATGTACAAGAAATGTAGAGCACAGTTCCGTCGTGCCATGAAAGAAGCAAGGCACCAGTCATGGATGTCTTTTGTTTCCTCCATTAACAGTAGAACACCACCATCTTCTGTGTGGAGGAAAGTAAAAAAGATAGCTGGCAAATTCACCCCCAACCCACCATCAGTGTTGAAGGTGAATGGCCAGTATGTAACTGAAGCAAATGAAGTTAGCAATGCCCTGGCTAATAATTTTTCAAATGTATCCAGCAAGTGTGAAGGAGCCCCTGGTCACCAGTATAGGAGCACTGAAGAAAAGAAAATTTTAAATTTTGCAACAAGAAGGGAAGAGTCGTATAATTCTCCTTTCACTGAAAGAGAATTTGATTCCACACTTGCTCATTGCAACGATACAGCCCCTGGACCCGATGGAATTCCATATGCAATGATTAAACATGTACATTTTAATACAAAGCTATTTATTTTAAGCATTATTAATAGAATATGGCATGATCATAGTTACCCAAGTGTTTGGGAACTAGCCATTATTTTAGCCTTTTTAAAACCCGGTAAAGACAAGTTTTTAGCAGCAAACTATCGTCCTATTGCATTGACATCTTGTTTATGTAAAATCATGGAGAAGATGGTCAATGCAAGGCTGATATGGTACCTTGAAAAGAAAGGTATTTTATCACCGATTCAATGTGGATTCCGAAAAATGCACTCAACGACTGATGTGTTGGTACGACTTGAGTCTTCTATTTGTGAAGCTTTTGCTTTCAAACAGCACCATGTTACAGTATTTTTTGACCTTGAAAAGGCATATGATACCACATGGAGATATGGTATTCTTAAAACCATTCATGAATTGGGATTGAGAGGAGAGCTGCCACTATTTATTCAGGCATTTCTTTCACGTAGAGTTTTTCAAGTGAGAGTGGGGGAAACTCTATCAGAGAGTAAGTGCCAGGAAGAAGGAGTTCCTCAGGGTAATGTGCTGAGTGTAACCCTTTTTGCACTAGCAATTAATGGGATATCCTCAGCCATTCCCCAGGATGTTCTCTCAACATTATTTGTGGATGATCTCTCAATATCATTTGCTGGCACTAGAATGGCAATGGTTGAGAGAAAAATCCAACTCTCTATCGATAAAATTATCCAGTGGGCTGACATGAATGGATTTAAGTTCTCGACAAGTAAAACTACCATTGTCCATTTTTGTCGTATCCGGGGAGTACATCCAGACCCGGATATATACAATAAAGGTCAACGGATACCATGTGTATCGGAAACCAAATTTTTAGGTTTGATATTTGACTGTAGACTTACATGGGTTTCTCACCTTAAAGAGCTAAAAGCTAAATGTGTTGAAGCTCTGAATATCTTAAAAGTATTGTCCCGTACATCATGGGGGGCAGACCGCAATACTATTTTAAAATTATACAAGGCCTTGATTTTTTCCAAAATTAGTTATGGTTGTGAGGTATATTCTTCAGCCACCCCAAGCCGGTTAAAAGTATTAGATTCGATACATCATGCAGGTATTAGATTGTCTACTGGAGCTTTTAAAACCTCGCCTATCCCAAGTCTCCTTGTTGATGCTGGAGAGTTACCTCTAGACCTTTACCGAATGTCTTCCATTCTTCGGTATTGGTTTAGATTGCAAAGACTCCCTAACTCTCTAGCCTTTCAGACTGCAAGCCTTGTAAGACACGCATCATACTTTGAGTTGCACCCAAAATCTCCTCAACCTTATGGCTATCGGGTGAAACGATTATAAAATAGTCTGGATATAATTAGAAATAAGGTACTTCCATTCAAGGTATCATCAACGCCTCTATGGAAGTTACCAGAGATATCTTTTTGTAAATATTTTATTGGAGATAAGAGGAATATGTCAGACAGAAGCCAGGTCTCTTTTTAATGAACATGTTAAAGAACATAGAGGATCAACTTTTATCTATACTGATGGCTCCAAATCTGATGCTGACGTTGGATTTGGAGTACATAGTAATGGTTTTAATTGTAGAGGTGCACTTCCTCTGACCGCTTCCATATTTACTGCCGAACTGTATGGCATATTAACCGCTATTGAGAAAATAGCGTTGGAGAAGGAGGGTAATTTTACAATTTTTAGTGATGCAAGGAGTGTCCTTCAAGCTATGGAAGTTTTTAATTCTAATAACCCTCTAGTTTTAAAGATTTTAGAATGGCTTTTCCTTATTGGACGGAGAGGTATAACAGTTCAATTTTGTTGGGTTCCAGCACATGTAGGTGTGTCCGGGAATGAGAAGGCAGATTCACTGGCTAAGGAGGCTGCATCCGAGTTGCTGCCAAGAAGGTATCCCATTCCCTGTAATGATTTCTTACCTGACATCAAGAAATTGGTTTGCAATAAATGGCAACAGCAATGGGATAGTCAAGATGGCAATAAAATGAGGGAAGTAACAAATGACATATCTCCTTGGAGGTATAATATGATGCCCCGAAAATGGGAGACGTCTCTTTGTCGTCTCCGTATTGGTCACACTCGGTTGACACATGAGTTTCTGCTGAAGGGCCAACACCAACTGTATTGTGACAACTGTTTAGTACCTCTAACAGTAAGGCATTTGTTGACCGAATGCCCCAATTATAACATCTTGCGGAATAGATATTTGTTTGAGGCTCGAGGTGAGGGTGGCAGGTTCATCCTTGCCAAGATTCTTGGAAATGATGTGTCCTACCATGCAAGTGGCATTTTTAGATTTCTTTCAGAAGCAGGTCTTCTGAAAAATATTTAACTTTTATGACATTCAATTTTTATGATTTTAATTGAATACACTATAATTTTTTATTTTATTTCATTTTTTACTTTTGTATACACAAATTAAATGTTACCGGCGTCAATGACCTTAGATGTCAGGATGCCTGAAAACTTTAAATCATTCCTTCATTCATTCGTGCCAGCGCTCACCTGCGCGCCAGCCTTCTCTCACGCGCATCTGCAAGGAAACGCACGCGCGCCCTGCGCAGTCTTGCCCATCCTCTCCAAAGGATGCGCGCCAACATTCTCCCACGCGCCCCACATGATTCAACTGCACGCCCGTGCACTAGGGATCTTTCTCCTGCGTGCGTGCGCCCTATGGCTGGTATAGATGCGCGTGAACTCAACGTTATAATCCTGCGCGCGAGAATACTCTACCGCGCGTGAGCCCCGATATTCTCCCTCGCGCGAGCCCCGATGTTCTCCCTCGCGCGAGCCCCGATGTTCTCCCTCGCGCGAGCCCCGATGTTCTCCCTCGCGCGAGCCCCGATGTTCTCCCTCGCGCGAGCCCCGATGTTCTCCCTCGCGCGAGCGTCAATGTCCTCCCATGCACGAGACTACTGAACTACGCACGGCAAGGTCACCATCGCCTCCTTCCCCTCCCCGCAAGCGCATACCACCGCGCATTTTGGGAGAAGGGAAACATCCAGAGGGGTCCAGGATCACAAAGCCACTACAGGCGAACCCACCAATGATGGGGACTTCTCCCAGAGATCCTTCAATCCCTGTCCCTTCAAGGGGTATGTCTGACAGTGCAATCTCAGCCAACAGCCCTGGTTCGGTGCACTGATCAGAGCCGTAACGCAGGCTTTCAAGCCTGTCTTCTCTGAATTGGGACACAGAACCATGGCTTCTTCTACCCCTTTGAAGAGAAAAAGAGGAGTTCTAGACGCGATCACTTCCCGAAGGGCGAAACTGACTCCACGCAGACCTTCGAGGCAGGTTCCTTCTTTTCCTCAGACTGCCTCTCCTTCCCTTTCGGACGAAGATTTCCTGTCCCTAAGGAAACCACGCGAAGAGAGACTTTCCCCCATCGCACCAATGGGGGAAACCTCTCCTCGCGCCAAGGGGTTTATTAAGTCGGGGATTAAAAGGAACATGCCACCCTTGTCAATGTTGGAGTCCTACATCCTTCCTAGGAAGGAATCTAAGGACTCCAAAATGTTGCTGAAGTCCTCTACTAAGACTAGGATGGAGCCAGCTAGCCACTCAGGGAATGTCCGCGACTCTCCCCAAGAAGAGCCTTTGGGGATAGAAGGAGACTTCGTTGCAAGTCCTACAGCAGGTGACGAGCAAGAGTCAAAACATGCGTTTTGGCAAGTTCTGACTCTAATGAGGGCTCTCAACGGGTTTTCCGACCCAGAGATACCTCCTCGAGAGGGCAAGGACATGGTCTTGGACCGTGTCTTTGGTACTCAGAAACCCTCCAAGACCAGTGCAACACTACCCTGGTCTCAAGGGGTTAAGAGTACCAGGGACAAGGTCTCACAACAGCTCTCCGAGATGTCCTCCTCCAACCGTTCTGGTGCCACCAACAGGCTTCTCCCACCTCCTCGCGTACAGCAGAGACTCTCCAACCGGCAGGTTTCGTTCTCGGCAGCCGAGATCCTCAACCAGGAGAAAGTTGCGAAGTGTGCTATACAAGCCATTTCGTGGCTCGATATCTGGTTGGGGACGTTAGGTATCCTGATACGTTCTGAGGATTTTTCCTAAGAACGTACCAGGAAAGCTATGGAAACCTTCCTTCTCTCAGGTGCTCGCACGATCGAGTTTCTGGCCCTCCAAGTCTCGAACTTGTGGGCAAATACCATCCTGAAACGTCGGGATGCCGTAGGTGAGAGATTCCATCAGAAGGTCCCTAGCACCGAGATCAATAAGCTCAGACATTCCTCTTTGGAGGGATCCATCTTGTTTGAGCCTAAGGATGTGGAACATGCCGCTGAGAGGTGGAGGAAGTCTCCTCAAGACTCCCTCCTTCATAGGGCTTTAACATCCAAGCCCTATAAGCCTCCAGCACCACAGCAGTCCCGTCTAGTCAACACCACTACGACGACAACAACAGCGAAGACCTTGGTGTCTAAGCCCTTTCCTGTCAAAGAAAGGAAAGGCAAAAAGTCCTCCAGGGGAGACAAGAATCCTAGAGGGAGCAGCCGAGGCTGCAAATGCTAGGATTGGCAGTCCCCCTGCATGTCCACCAGTGGGGGGATGCCTACAAAGTTACTCAAACAGGTGGAAGCAACTCGAGGCCGATTCCTGGACAATCTCCGTGATCAGTCTAGGATATCGCTTCCCATTCATAACATCTCTACCTCCCCTGATGACGAATCCAGTGTCATTGAGCTCCCTTGCTATGGGATTGGCAAGGGCGCAGGCTCTTCGGGCAGAAGTTCAGACCCTGTTGAAGAAGGGCGCTCTCCAAGAGGTCCTCGACGGATCTCCAGGCTTCTTCAGTCGACTCTTCTTGTAAAGAAGGCGTCTTCAGGCTGGAGACCAGTCATCGACCTCTCAGCTCTGAACAAGTTTGTCAAACAAACTCCGTTCAACATGGAGACGGCGGACACGGTCAGACTAGTAGTAAGACCGCGAGACTTCATGTGCACACTGGACTTAAAGGACGCGTACTTCCAGATCCTAGTCCATCCGTCTTCAAGGAAGTACTTAAGATTCAGCCTGGACAACAGAAAGTACCAGTTCAAGGTGCTGTGCTTCGGTCTCTCCACAGCACCACAAGTCTTCACCAGAGTGTTCACCCTAGTATCATCTTGGGCACACAGGATTGGCATCCGTCTCCTCCGTTATCTGGACGACCGGTTAATCTTAGCAGACTCGGTGTCAACCTTTCTTCAACACTGAGACAAACTTCTTAGACTTTGCCAAGATCTGGGGATCATGGTAAATCACGAGAAGTCTTCACTGCTTCCCACTCAAAGACTGGTATACCTAGGTATGATTATAGATACCACTCTCCACAAAGCCTTCCCATCAGATGACAGGATAGCAAGGCTGAGGAAGGTCGCAAGACCTTTTCTCAGACGAGAACTTCCAGCCCAATCGTGGTTACGTCTCCTCGGTCACCTTTCATCGCTGGCCCGTCTAGTTCCCAATGGTCGCCTCAGGAAGAGATCCCTCCAGCGGCGACTCAAGTCCCGGTGGAATCAAGCGTATGACTCCCCGGACATCCAGATCCCCATGGGACCTGCGGAATTGACGGATCTCCAGTGGTGGGTGGCAGACGAGAACCTACGAAAAGGAGTGGATCTTTTCGACCTCCCCCCGGATTTGATGCATTTTCGGACGCTTCAAAAAAAAGGGTGGGAGCCCCACGTGCTGCACCACATGACCTCAGGCCTCTGGTCAGAGTCAGAAAAGTACCTCCACATAAATCTCCTAGAGATGAAGGCCGTCTTTCTAGCCCTTCAACAGTTCCAACAGTACTTGGCAAGTCACTCTGTGGTGGTGATGAGCGACAACACCACAGTATTGGCCTACATCAACAAACAAGGAGGTACAGTATTTTTTCGCAGCAACTATCCCATCTAGCAGTAGAGATACTGAGATGGGCCGAAATCAACTCGATACTGTACCACTATCGGTACGCTTCATTCCTGGCAAAAGGAATATGCTCGCCGACAACCTGAGCAGAGCATCTCAGATAGTGAGTACCGATTGGTCTTTGGATCATCTAGTAGCCAACAAAGTCCTGACTTTATTGGGTTCTCCCACTGTGGACCTCTTTGCAACGGCCCTGAACTTCAGCCTCCCGCTGTACTATTCCCCAGTCCCAGACCCCAAAGCTCTTTGGCAAGATGCTTTCCAACAACGGTGGGACAACATCGACGTTTACGCCTTTTCCCCATTCTGTCTGATGAGGAGGGTACTCAACAAGACCAGAACATTGGTCAATCTTTCAATGACTCTCATAGCTCCGCTATGGCATCACGCAGAATGGTTCCCAGACCTTCTGCAACTCCTAACGGAGCCACCAAAACTCCCTCCACGACACAATCTACTCAACCACATGCCAACATCTTCCACAAAGCCGTAGGTTCACTACGACTTCACGCCTGGAGACTATCCAGCATCTCCTCTCTGAGAGAGGATTTTTGCAACAAGTTGCGATCAGGATGTCTGGATACCTGTGAAAGTCTTCAGCAGTAGTCTACCAGGCAAAGTGGAAAGTCTTCTGTGGTTGGTGTCGTGGAAATGGTATCTCTCCACTTGATGCCACTATTCCAACAATAGCGGAGTTCCTCGTGTATTTGCGTGAAGAAATGCGGATTTCAGTCTCGGCAGTGAAAGGCTATCGCTCAGCCTTAAGTCTTGCCTTCAGGCTGAAAGGAATGGACATTTCCTCATCACTAGAACTTTCTCTATTCATACCTAGTTATGAACTTACCTGCCCTCAGTCGGAAGTGATACCTCCCCCATGGAACGTGGTTCGAGTTCTCAGGTCTCTTAAGAGACCTCCCTATGAACATCAGATCCCCACCTCAGCTGGAAGACGGTATTCCTGCTAGCTTTGGCCTCGGCCAAGTGAGTCAGCGAACTTCATGGTCTCTCGTATGACATCGCCCATTCAAGGGGATGGGAGGAAGTAACGTTCAGCTTCGTCTCTGAGTTTATTGCTAAGACTCAGAATCCAGGAGTGGCGGATTCTCGATTCGACTCCTTCCGGATTTCTAGTCTCCGTTCTGTAACAGATGATCCAGACCATCTCTTACTATGCCCAGTAAGGAGCTTGAGGCTGTACCTCAAAGGAACAGCCACAGCCCGTCCTCGTGTGCCTGCACTATTCGTCAGCTCAGGAAGGAGTAAGAGGAGGGTCACCAAAAACACCATCTCTGCATGGATTCGTAGGGTCATTGACCTGGCCTTGAATCCAGACCCTCCTCCGTCACGTCGCCCCAGAGCACATGATCTCAGGGGCATAGCTACGTCCCTGGCCTTCAAAAGAAATTTTTCAGTTACTCAGGTTCTTCAAGTTGGGGTGTGGAAACGTCAAACAACGTTCACATCCCACTACCTGCAAGACGTGGCCCACAGGAGACTCGATATGTTCTCTTATCGGTCCTGTGGTGGCTGCACAACAGCTGGTTTAAAACCTCAAGCTCCTTATTGGACAAGTAGCAGAAGGTTGAGGGCATTGCTACCTTGTTTTAGTCTGCATGAATGAAAAGGTTTGACTGGCCCTTATTCTTTTCTTCATCATCTACTCTCTTGGGGAAAGCAGAACCTGCATAGCTGACCTCAGACCACTGCAAGATAAACCATGCTCCCTTGTGTTCCTAGTATTAAGATTAATACTGTTACGTCCCCATACCCTGATGAGGTGGTATTGGGAAAGTCCTAGTCTACAAGTTTCCATCTAAAGAACTTCAGAACAACTTTCTAGGAAGAGTCACACTTCTTCATACCTTCACACACAGCTTGTGTAGGCCGCAGACCTTGCGTAGCAAGGTTCTAGTGAGGTGCAGGGACTCCTTATTTCTTGGGTGCTTACACACTCAAATAAGGAGTCCCCGGGCAAAGCCAAAAGCCGGACTGGCTGGGATGTCCACCCTTCCTAATGAGTGAGTCACCCCTATTAAATAGCGTGGTTTGTATTCTAGTTATGGAACAAATGACAAATTCGTAGATAATTTGTATTTTTCCTAACTATACAAACCTTAGCTATTTAACCAAACTTGTCCGCCAACCCTATCCCCCTTGTAGTCCTACCTACAAGCAAAGTTAGCTCAAGCACAGGTGTGTGAGAGGGGGGAGTAGCAAGCTACCCTCCCCTACCCCCGCTAACTAGCGGTGTGGGTAGTAAACCCTCGTTAAAAATTAATGGCTCGTCATTTCAGCTACGCCGAAAGTAATACCCCTATTAAATAGCTAAGGTTTGTATAGTTAGGAAAAATACAAATTATCTACGAATTTGTCATTTCAGGCTTGCATAGGTTTAGCACTTCCCTTCCCAGAGTAAAGAAACATTGGTATGTGACTCATTGTTAGTACAATGTTAATGCATTTGCCTAACATTACCATGGCAGCAGATTGATCCCACATCAGGATGGTGTTTTTCATGTTTCTTCATTTGCATTTAGTTTTCTTGAAAAGCCTTATACATAGAGGGTTTTGAACAAGCTATTTATTATTATTATTATTATTATTATTATTATTATTATTATTATTATTATTATTATTATTAAACTATAATAATAGTTGGAAAAGCAGGATGCTATAAGCCCAGGGGCCCCAACAGGGAAAATAGCATAGTGAGGAAAGAAAACAAGGAAAAATTAAATATTTTAAGAACCGTAATAACATTGAAATAAATATTTCAACTAAATACTTTAACAAAACAAGAGGAAGAGAAATAAGATAGAATAGTGTGCCCGAGTGTACCCTCAAGCAAGAGAACTCTAACCCAAGACAGTGGAAGACCATGGTACAGAGGCTATGGCACTACCCAAGACTAGAGAACAATGGTTTGATTTTGGAGTGTCCTTCTCCTAGAAGAGCTGCTTACCATAGCTAAAGAGTCTCTTCTACCCTTACCAAGAGTTAAGTAGCCACTGAACAATTACAGTACAGTAGTTAACCACTTGAGTGAAGAAGAATTGTTTGGTAATCTCAGTGTTCTCAGGTATATGAGAAACAGAGGAGAATCTGTAAAGAATATACCAGACTATTCGGTGTATGTGTAGGCAAAGGGAAAGAACCGTAACCAGAGAGAAGGATCCAATGTAGTACTATCTGGCCAGTCAAAGGACCCTATACCTCTCTAGCGATAGTATCTCATTAAAGTTATGTGCCTCAGGAAAGTAGTTAGTCAGCTAATGACGATCGAATGAAAGAAAACGGGACCAATTTTTTTTTATACGTAGCCTTGAAGACCATTCGGTAGAAGTTTCAATGGATTTGTTCCTACACAAAATACAAACCCTCATTTTTCAATATTAATCTTACCCGATGATCATGTAGCTGTCAACTCCGTTGCCCGACAGAAATCTACGGTCGGGATACGCCAGCGATCGCTATACAGGTGGGGGTGTACACAACAGCGCCATCTGTGAGTAGGTACTCAAGTACTTCTTGTCAACAAGAACTCAATTTTTCCTCTGTCGTGCCACCGGCAAGACCTACTTGGATACGCTGTTGATTCTGGAGTTATTGTTCACGCTTTGGTGATGTATTCATTCTAGAATTTAGCCTTCGCTATTCAGGAAGCTTTATCATTAGCTTAGCAAGCTTTTGGAATTAATTTGGATTATTTGTTAACGAACTTTGCTAGATTTTGGAATTCCCCCTTGACTACTTCTTCAATTCAAGATGTCTGACCAGTCTCAAGTCCCTAAGTACAGGCAGTGTAGCGTTAGGACTTGTGCTAGGCGTCTTCCGAAGGCCTCTATAGATCCTCACACCGTTTGTTCCAATTGTAGGGGTAAATCCTGTCAATTGGAAGATCGATGTGGGGAATGCGCTGGGCTTTCGGAATTCGATTTTAACGAATTCCTAAAAAATGCATGTAGGTTAGAGAAGGAGAGAATCAGGAGGAGTTCTTCTCGCTCTGTGGATTTTTCCTCTCCCCATGCCCCTCAATCTTTTCCTTCCCCTGTAGTGGTGACTCCCGAACCTGCTACTAGTGCTCAGCCATCCATGGCGGATATGTTGCGTGCCATTCAGGCTCTCGGTGACAAAGTGGAGTCTTTGGCTCAAGACCGTAATCAGCTTTTGGCAGATGTCAAAGAGCTGAAAGCGAAAAGTGCAGTGGGAAGTGTTATCAGTGCTAGTGATGTGAAAAGTGTCAGTGTCAGTGTTGCGCATGAGGGTACATCTGTGCGTGCCAGTCGTTCTCCCAGTCCGGGACCTCTTGCAAGCTCCCAAGCCCAGGGGAGAAGCAATGTCGAAGGACCAAAGGGTTCGGCAGGCCTTGATCGGCGCACTGATGTATCCTCAGTGGTTGCGGACGTATCTGTCAAAGATCGTCCCATCCACAAACAGACGAATGAGCCCTTACATTCCTCGTCTGTGGAAGAAGTTTCCAGGAGGAAACGATGGACCAAGGTCTCACGACCGCTCAAACGTAAGGTCCCTTCCGAGCGAGTCCAACGGCCCAGGTGTAGCCACTGGGTCAGTTCGGACTCGCCGCAGTCTTCCGATGACTGCACACCTCCCAAGAGAGGTAGAGTGGTTCCACAATAGGCTACTGCTCCGTCTGTTGCTGTTCCAACCACAGTAGACCCTAAGTGGTCCATGCTGCAGACTATGCAGTCTCAGCTTGCTGCATTCATGCAGGAGTATCATGCTGAGAGGGTTGACTCTGAGCCTGTTAACCTACAACCCTCCGAGGTTGTGCGCTCAGCAGATACTGCGGCTGCCTGCTCCCACACTCCACCTGTGAGAGCTCCACCACCGATGCGCAGTCCACTCTGCCAGACGCATGTTCGTGCCGCATCATCCATTGACATGCGTGAGCTACCGCATCAGCAGTGGGAAAGTGCTGTAGAGCTGCCGGGTTCTGCCTCTTTGCGGCATGCTCCGCAACCCATGCGGCATGCTCCGCATGCCATGCAGCATGCTCCGCATACCATACAGCATGCTCCGCATACCTTACAGCATGCTCCGCAACCCACCGCAACCTCTCCCACGCACCAGCTCTCTGCGTTTGTTGTTGCCAGCTCGCAGACTGACCAGCAGCGGCATGATGTTGGATCCGCAGCAGCTACGCATGCACCCGTACTGCCGGATTCAGCCGTTCAGCTTTCTGCTCTGCCTTTGCCACTTCCTACTCAGCTTTCGGACGACGGAGCATCAGATGACGAAGCTGCACATTTGGATGAACCGCACTCCGACTTTGAAGGGCCCAAGTCTACGCCTCCCTCCTTAGACTTTCGTAAAGTCCTTGCCTTGTTCAGGGACTTGTATCCTGAGCAGTTTGTGTCTGCAACCCCTCGCTCTCCTCCCTCCGAGTTTGCTCTGGGCATGCAGTCTGCTGCTCCTGCCTTCACCAAGCTTGTTCTCGCACGATCTTCTAAGAGAGCTTTGAGGGTTATGGGAGAGTGGTTGCATTCCAAGAAGCAACTGGGAAAGACTGCCTTCATCTTTCCGCCTTCCAAGCTTGCTTCTAAGTCGAGCGTCTGGTATGCCACGGGAGAGGAACCCGGGTTGGGAGTTCCTGCCTCTGCCCAGGGCGACTTCTCAAGTCTGGTTGACTCTCCCCGCAGGTTGGCTATGAGACGATCGAAGATCTGCTGGTCCTTTTCCGACATGGATCATCTGTTGAAGGGAGTCTTTCGTGCCTTCGAGATCTTCAACTTCCTCGATTGGTGTTTGGGGGCCTTAAGCAGGAAGACTTCCCCTTAGGATAAGGACTGTGCCTTGCTGATCATGTCCTGCATGGACAAAGCCATTCGGGATGGGTCTGGTGAACTTGCGGCTTCTTACGTTTCGGGTGTGCTTAAGAAGAGAGAACATCTTTGCTCCTTCTTATCGGCTGGTATCACTCCTTGCCAGAAGTCAGAGTTGTTGTTTGCTCCTCTCTCCAAGTTTTTGTTTCCGGAGGAGCTGGTCAAAGGGATGGCTGCCTCCCTTATCCAGAAGGATACCCATGATCTTATGGCATCTTCTGCACGTAAGGCTAAAACCTTACCTTCCGTGCCTAGACCCTTCCGCCCTGCAGCAGTAGACACACCTGCTACTAGGTTCATCCCGCCCTTTCGTGGCAGAACCTCCAGCAGAGGAGGTACTCGTGCCGACAGTCACCGTGGCAAATCCAAGAAGGGTTCCAAGTCCGCAAAAGGCAAGTTCTGACTTCCTTCCTCTCCAGACAGCAGTGGGAGCCAGGCTCAAGACATTCTGGCAAGCTTGGGAGAGCAGAGGTGCAGACGCTCAGTCTGTGAAGTGGCTAAGGGAGGGATACAGAATTCCGTCAGAATTCCGTTCTGCCGTAGTCCCCCTCTTGCTACATCTCCCATTAACCTCTCTCCCAACTACAGTACAAGGAGAAGGACAAGAGGCTAGCGTTGCATCAAGAGGTGTCGCTCTTGCTACAAAAGGAGGCGGTGGTCTTAGTCCGGGATCATCAATCCCCGGGCTTCTACAACCGTCTCTTCCTGGTAGCGAAGAAGACAGGAGGTTGGAGACCGGTGCTGGACGTCAGTGCGCTCAACGCTTTTGTCACCAAGCAGACGTTCACGATGGAGACGACGAAGTCGGTCCTAGCAGCGGTCAGGAAGGAGGACTGGATGGTCTCGTTAGACCTGAAAGACGCGTACTTTCACGTCCCCATCCATCCAGACTCCCAACCTTTCCTAAGGTTCGTCTTTGGAAAGGTTGTGTACCAGTTCCAAGCCCTGTGCTTTGGCCTAAGCACGGCACCTCTTGTGTTTACCAGACTGATGAGGAATATTGCCAAATTCCTTCACTTGGCAGACATCAGAGCCTCCCTCTATTTAGACGACTGGCTTTTAAGAGCTCCTACAAGTCGTCGCTGTCTGGAGAATCTCAGATGGACTATGGATCTGACCAAGGAATTGGGCCTCCTGGTCAATACAGAGAAGTCCCAGCTCGTCCCATCCCAGACCATTGTCTATCTAGGTATAGAGATTCAGAGTCGAGCTTTTCGGGCTTTTCCGTCGGCCCCAAGGATCAAACAAGCCCTAGAATTCATCCAGAGCATGCTGAGAAGGAACCGATGTTCGGTCAGGCAGTGGATGAGTCTAACAGGGACATTATCATCGCTGGCCCAGTTCATCGAGTTAGGGAGACTCCACCTCTGCCCCCTTCAGTATCATCTAGCTGCTCACTGGAGAAAGGACATGACGCTAGAGGCGGTCTCAGTGCCTGTTTCCGAAGAGATGAGGTCTATGCTAACGTGGTGGAAGAGCAACATTCTTCTCAAGGAAGGTCTGCCATTAGCTGTTCAGACCCCCGACCACCGTCTCTTCTCGGACGCATCGGACACGGGCTGGGGTGCGACACTGGACGGACAGGAATGCTCGGGCACATGGAATCAGGAGCAAAGGACACTTCACTTCAATTGCAAGGAGTTGTTGGCAGTTCATCTGGCCTTGATAAACTTCAAGTCCCTCCTGCTAAACAAGGTGGTGGAGGTGAACTCCGACAACACCACAGCCTTGGCCTACATCTCCAAGCAAGGAGGGACTCATTCGAGGAAGTTGTTCGAGATCGCAAGGGACCTCCTCATTTGGTCAAAAGATCGAAGGCTTTCTCTGGTAACGAGGTTCATTCAGGGTGATATGAATGTCATGGCAGATCGCCTCAGCCGGAAGGGTCAGGTCATACCCACAGAGTGGACCCTTCACAAGAATGTTTGCAGCAGACTATGGTCCCTGTGGGGTCAGCCCACCATAGATCTATTCGCTACCTCGATGACCAAGAGGCTCCCGATGTATTGTTCTCCGATTCCAGACCCAGCATCAGTTCAAGTGGATGCCTTTCTGCTGGATTGGTCCCATCTCGACCTTTATGCGTTCCCGCCGTTCAAGATTATCAACAGGGTACTTCAGAAGTTCGCCTCGCACGAAGGGACACGGTTGACGTTGGTTGCTCCCCTCTGGCCCGCGAGAGAATGGTTCACCGAGGTATTGCAATGGCTAGTGGACGTTCCCAGGACTCTTCCTCTAAGAGTGGACCTTCTGCGTCAACCTCACGTCAAGAAGGTACATCCAAACCTCCACGCTCTTCGTCTGACTGCCTTCAGACTATCGAAAGACTCTCAAGAGCTAGAGGCTTTTCGAAGGAGGCAGCCAGAGCGATTGCCAGAGCAAGGAGGACATCCACTCTCAGAGTCTATCAGTCTAAATGGGAAGTCTTCCGAAGCTGGTGCAAGGCGAATGCAGTTTCCTCAACCAGTACCACTGTAACCCAGATTGCTGACTTCCTGTTACATCTAAGGAACGTAAGATCCCTTTCAGCTCCTACGATCAAGGGTTACAGGAGTATGTTGGCAGCGGTGTTCCGCCACAGAGGCTTGGATCTTTCCACCAACAAAGATCTACAGGACCTCCTTAGGTCTTTTGAGACCTCAAAGGAACGTCGGTTGTCCACACCAGGCTGGAACCTAGACGTGGTTTTAAGGTTCCTAATGTCATCCAGATTTGAACCGCTCCAATCAGCCTCTTTTAAGGACCTCACTTTAAAGACACTTTTCCTCGTTTGCCTAGCAACAGCTAAAAGAGTCAGTGAGATCCACGCCTTCAGCAGGAACATAGGTTTTACATCTGAGACGGCTACATGTTCCTTGCAGCTCGGTTTTTTGGCTAAAAACGAGCTTCCTTCCCGTCCTTGTCCTAAGTCGTTCGAGATCCCAAGCCTGTCCAACTTGGTGGGGAACAAACTAGAGAGAGTACTTTGCCCAGTAAGAGCCCTCAAATACTATTTAAGATGGTCAAAGCCATTACGAGGACAGTCAGAAGCCTTATGGTGTTCTATCAAGAAGCCTTCTCTACCGATGTCTAAGAACGCAGTTTCTTACTACATCAGGCTTCTGATTAGAGATGCTCATTCTCATCTGAAGGAAGAAGATCTTGCTTTGCTGAAGGTAAGGACACATGAAGTCAGAGCTGTTGCTACTTCAGTGGCCTTCAAACAGAACCGTTCTCTGCAGAGTGTTATGGATGCAACCTATTGGAGAAGCAAGTCAGTGTTCGCATCATTCTATCTCAAAGATGTCCAGTCTCTTTACGAGAACTGCTACACCCTGGGACCATTCGTAGCAGCGAGTGCAGTAGTAGGAGAGGGCTCAGCCACTACTTTCCCATAATCCCATAACCTTTTTAATCTTTCTCTTGAATACTTTTTTTGTTGTTTTATTGGGTTGTACGGAAGGCTAAGAAGCCTTCCGCATCCTGGTTGATTTGGCGGGTGGTCAATTTCTTTCTTGAGAAGCGCCTGGGTTAGAGGTTGTGATGAGGTCCTTTAGTATGGGTTGCAGCCCTTTATACTTCAGCACCTAGGAGTCGTTCAGCATCCTAAGAGGACCGCTAGGCTCAGTAAGGAAGACTACTTAAAAAAGGCAGAGTAATAGTTCAAGTCGACTTCCTTACCAGGTACTTATTTATTTTATGTTTGTTATTTTGAATAACTGCTAAAATGAAATACGGGATACTTAGCTTCTTTGTTAACATGTATGCTGGTCTCCACCCACCACCCTGGGTGTGAATCAGCTACATGATCATCGGGTAAGATTAATATTGAAAAATGTTATTTTCATTAGTAAAATAAATTTTTGAATATACTTACCCGATGATCATGAATTTAAGGACCCTCCCTTCCTCCCCATAGAGAACCTGTGGACCAAGGAGAAAATTGAGTTCTTGTTGACAAGAAGTACTTGAGTACCTACTCACAGATGGCGCTGTTGTGTACACCCCCACCTGTATAGCGATCGCTGGCGTATCCCAACCGTAGATTTCTGTCGGGCAACGGAGTTGACAGCTACATGATCATCGGGTAAGTATATTCAAAAATTTATTTTACTAATGAAAATAAAATTTTTTACTATAGGAGATATTCTAGCGCGAGCTGGAAAATACGGCAGAAAAACCTTAATAAGGTCGTTAACGACCGGACAGGTACTTACCCTCCTGTTGGTGGTGGGGGACCGCCGGTCGGTAGCTGCTGTTTACCTTCAATCGAATTCTAGCCGTCGCAGTGGTAACACCTCTGCTCCTGCTTTTTTGCTGGCAGACTAGCCTTTCTCTTTTTTATTTTGAGCTTTGATTAATACTTTTTCTTTTTTGTAGATGATGTCATCTCTTTAAGGAAGTGTTCCGGGATTTCCCTGAAATATTGTAGCATTTTTATGTCACCACCAGAGATGGATTCTCATTCCCTATGCCCTTCATGCAGAGGTTATGGTGTGCTGTAGGCTCCCTCTGCCAAGTATGTAGGAATGATCGCCTACGCAGTGAGTTACCTCCCCCGGTAGGATTTTTTCTTCCGTCATCGGAAATAATTCTATTACCGCTTCTCTTCCAGATAATATACGAACGGTGTGGCCTGCCCTTGGACTTCCTGGTTCTCCTCCGGTGGAGGTGTGGAACCAGTTCCTCGCAGGCACAGTTTTACCTCAGGTCCTTTCTGTTTTGGAACCCTCGGAAGTTCCGGACCTCGCCGATATCCCATCAGCTCGTTCGGCGGCCGCTGTTGTGTCAGCGGAGGTAATAACGTCAACTCCTGCAGAGCCTGCTTCGCTCCTCGCTTGCGTGAATACGAAACAACGTCGCAAGCGTAATCATCACGATTCCTCCTCCTTCTCCTCCTCCTCCTCCTCGTCACCTTCGTCTTTAGAGGATAGGAGAGTGAGAGAGAGAGCGAAGAGGAAAAGAGAGCTCGCTCTCCTTCGCCAAGACGTTCTCGTCGGCAAGCGTGATCATCACGATACCTCCTCCTTCTCCTCCTCCTCCTCCTCGTCCTCGTCACCTTCGTCCTTAGAGGATAGGAGAGAGAGAGAGATGAGGAAAAAGAAAGCTCTCTTCCCTTCGCCAAGACGTTCTCGTCGGAGAGAGAGGCGACATAGGAAGAGGCGTTATCGTGTGTTCTTCCTCGCCTTCTTTCTCGTCACGAAATGTCTCGCCGAGAAGTGATAAGCGCTCTCGTCACAAACATAAGAGGAATATTTCCTCGCGGTATCGCTCTCCCTCGCGATCGTCTTCCTCTCGCGGGGAATTACCTAAGCGCTTTAAGAAGAAGAGCTCTACAAGACGTTCGCGCTCTTCTTCACGGGAGAGTTCTCTCAAGCGCCATAGCGCTCCTGTCGGGGCGAGGTTAAATCTGATCGCTCCCAGAACACGACCAAGCAAAGCGAACACTCTGAGCGCGATTCCTCGCCTTCATATTTATTCACGAGGAGCTCAGCTCGTGCTACGCAAGCGAGAGTGTACACTTCTTCTCGCCGTCGCTTAGTATCAACGGAGAGAGAGCACTCCCGTGCGTCAAACTTCCGAGCGCGCAAGTCTCTTGACATATCCGCGCGAGGTTATTCGCCGCGTCCTCGCATTTTAGCACCCATTCCCATACTTTCTAATGAATTACGAAATATGAGCTTCGCGAGAACTTCAGAAGAAGACCCAGGGGTTCAGCTCTTCTCCTCTTTGGCTGAGAACAGAGGGGAAAGGCAAGGCCGCCGATCATCACACTCTCTTATTGAGACGGTACCGTTAGTTCGGTCACCGAAGAGATAGGCGAAATAGGAAGAGACATTATCATTATCACTCTTTCTCGCCTTCTGTCTCCTACCGAGACTTCCTGCCTCTCATCATTCTGCCTCGCGGTTGTCGTTATGCGAGGGTTCATCTAAGAAAACAGGAGAAAGACCAAGGGCAAAGCATGTCCTAACCTCGAACCCTCTTCTTCGCATATTAGTTTGAGGGTCTCCGTCCGCTCTAGAAAAAGTCAGATAGAGCTCTTCTCCTTGCTTTTCTTTCTATCTCCAGAGAGATCGCTCTTTCCTTTGAATTAGCGATCTCTGACCCTTTGGGGGTCTCGTGACAAGGAAACCTCGGTTTCCCGATGCGCTATCCCTTCGTTTGTTCACACCTAGTCGCTGAAACCTGGGGTTTTCGTGCATTTAGTCTCGCTGACACTTCGGTGTCCCGTGACAAGGGAGACTTCTGTTTTCCCGTTATTCTAGCCCTTCGGGTTCGCGCAACACAAACTCTAGGGTTCGTACGTTCATGCTGAACCTTCGGGTTCTCGCAACATAGCCTCTAGGGTCACGCACGATCACGCTGAACCTTCGGGTTCTCGTGACACAGGTCAAGAGCGTTACTCTTAGGTCAGAGTGTCTGCGGACTCTTGTCACGCGGAGTGTTCGCGTACGCCCATCCAACACTAAGCCCATAACGATCAGGAGTTTTACTCTTATGGCAGAGTCTTTGGACCCCTTTCCTGTAATTACACACAAGGAATTGGCGCAGCCTGAGGATTCCTCGTGAGTGCTGCCGTCGAGGGACTTAGAATTCCCCTATTTAAGGACCAGAAGGTCACTGTCCCTCGCCTCTGCCTTTCTTGAGCGACCTTTAATCCTGGTCTGTTCCCAGAGTTCAGAGATGTCATCCTTCTCCTCTGTTCTTAGATCCCTTCACGGCGAGGCTCACACCAACCTAATCCTCGAAGAGACACTCAACTCTTCCAGGCTCTTCTCAGTCACAGAAGCCTCGGCAAGGGAAGCGACTTCAATGTCCCTTCTGGCTTACTCGTGGTCTGATACAGTCGGCTACCTTGCGAGCCACGAGGACTTGTAAAACCAAACTCTAGGCAGTTCCTACAAGAAGTCCTATCTGCTGGGGCTAAGACAATGGTCTTCTTAACCGCTACAACAGCGACTATGTGAAGCCATTGGATCATCTAAGGGAAGGATCAGTAGTTCCCTAACTTCCTTTTGTTCCTCAGTGGGGAAAGCTTCTCTCTGTCGCGGCGATTAAAAGTTTTTGCGCAGCCTTGACCCTCATCTGTAGACGGAGAAAGGGTTGACCTCTCCGCCTCAGAAGACATCACCTTGGTTGTTTCGGTGTTGGAGTGATCATGCCCCCACTTGAGATTAGACCATCTCCTTGTGACGTGTCTTACGTTCGTTGAAAAGTCTGCCCTATGTGCCCTTTAGGGCCTCTTGCTCGTGGCAAAATTTGGAACAATTCCCTGAAGTGAGTACCTTTGCAAAGTTTACATTCAACTGATGATGCAAACATCCATGGAATGTTTCCACCTGTGCTTGTTATTGCTGATCTATATAGCTATTTCTTGCTGTTTTAGTAGCTCCCTTCTTTAGTTCACTGTCTCAGTAGAGCTATACTAGATGTACTATTAGGGGTTTGCACGTTCTTAAGAGAGCGGAATGACATAGTAAACGTTCACAAATCCTAGCCCTTTGCACGACTGGTTGTTTGTAACTGATAGCTCTCCTGTTTGCTATCGAACACGTGCCTATCAACTACTCTTAATCATTCATCTACCTTGATCTTTCTGCCCTTGGGAGTAAAACTTTTGATGCCCTTTTCTTCTGGCAAGTACAGCCCCAAGTAAATATGTGGATTAGTTATTGGGTGAAAGGTAAATGAGTCCTACACAATACAGATTTGAGCAGGTGCTTAGGTTTAGACTGTATTATTATAGGAGACATATTTACTTCCCTCGGGCTATAACAGGCAGGGCATCTATATAGTAGTTGCACTTAGGCACATTCTCAGAGCGGTCACTTTGGGTGCCTTCCTAGCCTTTGGCATGTCGTCCTTTGCCGGCCGACATGGAGGCCTCGACCTTGTCTCCTTTCGTTGCTTCCCTTGTCAGCTCAGTCTAAGGATGGAGACTGTCTCTGTACCAAAGGGAGTTAGGATAATACCTTTGACACCAGTAGATCTTCTTCCATCCGAGGATCTGCAGGGTAGTGCTCACAAGAACGCTCCCACAGCACACTCACGCAATGTAAGGATAGACACCCTTATCTTCACCACTCTGGGCTTGCTAACCCTTCATATACTGTTGACAACCACTCTTGCAAGCAGGCTGCTCATAAGAGCCAGTGCAACTTGTTGAAGACTTCATAAGTCTCCAGCTCGCTCAGTTACCTATACTGACTCGCTAAGAAAAGTGCCTCACTATGAAGTTTCCGGTTCCTTGCTCGCTGGTATCAGACCCATAGATAGCCCTCCTGGCTGCCTTCCAACTTCCGTGGAACAACCGCAATGTCTATGTGTTTCCCTCGTTTTGCTTATTGAGGAAACTCCTCAACAGGGGAAGATCCGCAACCAACCTATCCATGTCGTGGCTAACCACGTTAAAGCAACACGCAGAAGGGTACTCTTCTGCTACTGACAGAGGTTCCGAAGGAGCTCCCTCCTCCCCACATCTTGCTGCACCAACCACATGCTTAGATTAACCATCAGACAATGGGGTCCTTGCAACTTCACGCCTGGAGGGTATCCAGCATCTCCTCACTGAGAGAGGGTTTTTGCAACCAGTAGCGAAACAAATGTCTGGTTACATCAGGTGAGCCTTGACCTCAATCTACAAGGCAAAGTAGGTGATGTTTTATGGCTAGTATCATAGAAGGAATGTCTCTCCTCTTGTAAAACTATACAACTAATTGTGTAATTCTTACTTTTTCTCCAAGAGGGAATCTGCTCAGTCTTTGTGGTAAAGACTATCACTCAGCCTTATGCCAAATCTTTAGACTAAAAGGGATTGCTATTTCCTCTCCGATAGAGGTTTCCATGCTCATACAGAGTTTGAACAGGCTTGCCCTCTGTCAGAAATGAGACCACCTTCGTAAAACGTCCATTCCCAGAAAAGAGCACTTACGAGTCGTTATGTTGGGCTTTGAAGTGTGATCTTGTTATAACCTCCACTAGAGGGTTAGTTAGTTGCATGGTTTTGCCTATGGCATTGCTCATTCTCTGGGATGGGGTAAAGTTACTTTCTGCTTCATTTCCGAGTTTGTTGCCAAGACTCAACTTCTGAACTGATGATCCTGATCAGCTGCTTTTGTGTCCTGTAAGGACAGTAATGCACTATTTAAACAAACTCAAGGACTTTGTCCACGAATCAAGCACATGCTTGTCAGAGTCAAGAAGAGGGTGGTGAGGTACAGTATACCTTCTTGTGGATCAGACATATCATCAACCGTGCTATTAATCTTTCCTTTCTTCGACAGTAAGGGGTATGACATGACATCAGGGGCATAACTACGTCCATGGCATTCAAGAAGAACTTTTCTTTGATGAAGGTACTAAAAGTGTGTGTATGGAAGAGAAATTTACGTTCACTACCCACTACCTGCAAGACTTAACACAGAGGTCCTTAAATTCGATAGGCCCTGTGGTGGCTGCACAGAAAATGGTATAGCTACCTTAGCTTCTCAGAGGACTATAAGCAGTTGTTCGAGGACAAAGATTATGATGTTAGTCTCGGATGAATAAAAAGGGAATGAAAAGCCTTTCCTTTTCCTCATTTTCTCCTCTCTTGGGGCACAGCATCCAAAAACCCTGCTTTTAACTAGAATATACAGTCAGCCCTCCATATTTGTAGGGCTAGGTAACAGAGAGACAGACACTAAAAGCAAGAATCTTTGAATACTCGAGGCCCTAGGGTAGGTTAATTCCCAATCTATCAACTCACTGCCCATTACCTATGCGTGGTTGACTAACACACTAAGTAACCCAGTGTACGCCCCAATATTGTTTTAACTTGGTTTCTATAACATTATAAATATATACTGTGTTAATGAATGAACACATTTCAGTAAGTGTACAGTATGTGTGCACATGTGTACTACATACACAGTAAAACTACGGTACATACTGTATTATACGAGTCATCGCCACACTTATAAGTACATGTAACATATACAATAACAACAAAACACTGTCATCAGCACCCAAATTTTCACAAAGGATCTTCGAGCTTGTATCTTCGTGGGCCCATGTCAACAGATTTCAGCTGCTCTGCTATCTAGATAATTGACTGATCCTAGCGGAATCATAGGACAACCTTCTCCTCCTAGACAGAGGTCTCTCGTTGTCAAGACATAGGGGTCCTGAGGAATCAAAAAAATTCTGTTGCAATCTCCACTTAAAGACTAGCGTATCTGGGGAAGGCTATAGATACATTACAAAGAAAGTATGCCCATCCCAGGAAAGGATTTCTTGTATGCGAGAGGCAGCTCTCCCCTTCCTGAGGCAATCCCTTCTTCCAGCATGCCAGTGGCAGAAGCTTCTGAGGCTCTTAAAATTTTATTCCAGCTATGACCATGTTTTAGAATGATCTTCCTAATCGGGTAGTTGAATCAGTAGAACATCAAAGGTTCAAACTTGCAGCAAATGTTTTTATGTTGAACAGGCTGACATAAGTCTCTTTAATATTTATACTGTCTCTGAAAGACTGTTTTTATGTTGTTACTGTTTTTAAAATATTTTATTTTAATTGTTCATTACCTCTCATTTAGTTTATCTATTTCCTTATTTCCTTTCCTCACTGGGTTATTTTTCCCTGTTGTAGCCCTTGGGCTTATAGCATCCTGCTTTTCCAACTAGGGTTGTAGCTTAGCTAGTAGTAATAATAATAATGATAATGGTTAGTCCCCAGATGCAGATCGCGTTGTTGATCTTTGCAATGTGGATTAAAGGTTCCTATTCACAGTATCTGGACATTCCGCTCTATCCAGTATGAATAGGAGAGGAATCCAGAAAGGACCTTGTATAGTGACTGGAAGAGACAAACCTCCTGAAAGGGGTCCAGTCTCGATGCCTACACTAGAATTCCTCCTCTTTATAGACGTATTCAAAGAAGGGTGTGGGAGCTTTCCTCGGTCAGCACATGGCCTCAGGCTCCTGGATGGTTCAAGATTGCCAGGAGCGCTCCAACATTCTAGAAATGAGAGCTGCTGCTTTAGCCCTTTAGAAGTTTTGTCCTCTTCAGGCAAGGCATTCAGTGTTGTTGACGAGTTACATCACCACCCGTACTATGTCTCTGTAACTGTGCCAGCTAGCAGTAAGAACACTCAGGTGGACAAAGCTCAACTCAGGTACCATGTTGGCTTATTTCATCCCGGACAAAAGGAACGTAGTGTTGTAGCTGTCAAATTGAGCAAGAAGGCGCAGATAGTTGGGTCAAGATGATCTTTATACCCGCAAATAGCTTTGGAGATCCTGACTGAGGGGTTTTCAGACAGTGGAGCCGTTCACAAACTCCTGGAACCATAAACTCCGGATTTATTGCTCTCCAGTTCCAAACCTGAAAGCAATGTTCAAAGACGCGTTCTAGCATCCAGGGGACGACCTCGACAAATATACCTTTGCGCCATTTTGCCTGTTAAAGAATCCTAAATCGAGTTTGAGCAACACCAAACCTACTGATAACTCGTAACACTGAAGTAGCCGCAGAGATAGTGGTACCTGAACCTGCTGCTACTCCTAACAAAATTCAGAGATGATTGCCTGCTTTCCCCAACCTATTATGCCAGCCACAGGCTTGCTTACAGTCACTGATTGCCACACACTCGTGTAAGTGCATGCACTCTCCAGCTTATGAGTGCGCATTAAATTTTGAACATCTTCAGCCAGGGAGTTTGCTCTTCTGTTCTTGCACACAAGAACTCATCTCTTGATTCACACTCTCCTGTGTTCACAAGTACTATTGGTCGTTATCGACCTGTTCAAGCAAGAGCTCCCAGTAACATGTCCATACACTCTTGTGCACGTACAAACTGTTAAGCTAGTGTTTTATTTGAAACTTGACCTCACATCTTTTTTCTCACATGCCTTTGAATGCACACTCATGTTCTTTGGTTTACGTTCACTCTCCTGGCCATGCACACTCGACACTTAGCAGTCAAACTTCAGGCCAAGTATATTTTCTTTTGTCCAGGGTCTCCTCTGCATGCAATTTTTTCAGTGCACACGTACTAACCAAGGGAAGGACAATCCCCTGTGATTGCATGCGCCTCTTTTTAAGCTTGCACTGATATGAGAATTCTCATGTTCACACGCATTCTCCTTTACAAATGCAATCTAATTCTTGAGCATAGTCTAGGAGTGGAACGTGGATGCTGTACCTTTAGCTCACTTACCTATTTAAGTACTCTCGCAATCCCCAGACAATGTACGCTTTATAGATCATGCTGGCTCTTCTGCACAATCACTCTCATTCTTCTACAATCACACGGTCACCACTTGGCAGAAATTCACCTAACACTAAGTGTTCCTGGCTTTTATATGCACTCAACTGTTTGCGCATGCTCTACTGTCCGCATGCACTCCCCAGATAGGTCACTCGCACTCTTCTAGAACACAGCCCTCCATTCACGTGTGTACTTCTCTGCACAAGCACCCCCTTGTTAAGATGCAATTGCTTCTTAGGTCACTCTTAGCTATGCATGAACACTGCCTACCTGTTTGCATGTGCTCAGGTGGCAAAAGGCATTCACCCTCTTAGGACTCAACCATTGCATATGACAGCTCTACTATTTGATCTCACTACAGTGCACACTTACCCTTTAGGTCAAGCACAGCCTTCAGATTTTCAAATGCACTCACTACCACGGGTAAGATCACCTTATACTGTAGTGTACGATTCTCAGGGGAGGATCCAACGACTTTAGGTCAACCAGGTAGACAAAGTGTGAAGTTTCTTTCACATGATCGATCCCCTTCAAGCACTCGCTCTCATCCTCATAGGAAATATCATTTACACAATCCTGCGTAGAAGGAAAACTTTTGCCTCAAGGAAGGATAAAATTAGCCTAAAATCTCCGCAATCTTGTCATAGAGATTCCCCATTGGGTATAGCAAGACTGTACAAGGATGACTCAATCCACAGGCATTTCCAATGAGACAGCATAAGCCCTTCTGAGGTACAGACACTCACACTGTCACCCAAGGGAAGCACAGAAACAGAGGGATCCAGGCAATGTTCTTGGCCTTAGGCATTAGGAATTGTTAGACACATTCAACCTTTTGGCACCAAACTCAGATCCTGCTCCAGCATAAACTGAAAATCAAGTGACGAAGTCTATTTTCCTGAAGGTACTTGTTCTGGTGAGGCAAATTTACTGCTTGGGAGAGGCTACAAGAGAGCCAGTCAAAGGGTGGGAAAGACGTCATTATAATGACCACATCTTTGGAGCCCTACAAGGAATGATGCACTCCTTGGAACTTCCATGGTCAGAGCTGGCCAGAGAAGCATTAGACAGCACTAATGGCAAAGTCTTCGGCAAGAGTAATAGACTCAGGGCCAGCAGATCAAATAGGATCTTACTGTTTGACCTTTCTAAACAAAGATTTTTAAATATTAAACTTAGCCGGTGAATACTGTATATAATAGCTGACGTCTCGGACGGCTCGACAGAAACACAAAAACTCGCGAGCGATCGCCATGAAGGTTGCGGGTGTGCCCACCAGCGCCGACTATCGGCCAGATACCGCATATACTTGTAAACAGCTCCAGTTCTTCTCTGTCGGTCTTATCGACAAGTTGATTCCGCTCGCTGTTGACCTGGAGTTTTCGTCATTTTTGGTGAAGTACTTCTTTTTGGTTGTTTTGAACTTTCGCTGTGACGGGTGTTTTTCTCTTCAATTAAAACTCTTGAACCCTTTTTTGGCTAGTGTTTATTGTTGATGACTTTGGATTTGTTTTGGATTTTCTTTGACTGTTCAATATGGCTGACCCTTCTCCTATCCCTGGACCTAAATTTCGCAAATGTAATGCTAGGGATTGTAACAAACGTCTTCCCAAGGCCTCTCTCGACCCACATACCGTGTGTTCTAATTGCCGGGGTAAAACCTGCCAATTAGGAGATCGGTGTGATGAGTGCGTGGTCTTGTCGGAATTCGACTGGCTTGAATTTGATAAATATTCTCGTAAGCTGGAGAGAGATAGGGTGAGGAGAAGCTCCTCTAGGTCGTTGGAATTTTCCTCCTCCCATGCCCCTGAACCTAATCCTTCCCCTGTAGTAGTTGTTCCTGAACCCTCTACTAGCACTCATGAACCGTCCATGCGGGATATGTTGCTTGCCATTCAAGCTTTAGGCGAGAAAGTTGAGTCCTTAGCATCGGACCGTAACCAACTCATGTCAGATGTGAATTTATTGAAGTGTCAGAGTGCCAAATCAGAAAATCGTGGTGATAAAGTGATAAGTGCGCAAAGTGTTTTTAGTGTTGCGACCGAGGGTTCGTCTGTTCGTGCTTGTCGTTCCCCTAGTCCGAGACCTCTCTTTCAGGCTCCCCTGCACCAGGGAAAAGTAATGTCGGGCGTTTCTCGTCAAGATCGCCCCTACCATAAGACGAGCGAGGCTGTTTTCTCCTCGTCATCCGAAGGCTTCTCGCAAAAGAAACCTTGGCGCAAGGTTTCTAGACCCTTGAAACGGAAGTCAGTCCCTTCAGGACAGGTCCAGCGTCCTGGCTGTAGCCATTGGGACAGCTCTGACCCTTTGCAGTTGTCGGAAGACTGTTCGCCTATTAAACGTAAGCGTAACACGGGCTCCGAGAGTCTGTAAAGGCAATGTTTTGCCGACACAGACGTTACCATCGTCTCGGCCCGTCCCGACTCCCGTTGATCCTAAATGGGTTGTCCTGCAGGATATGCAGACTAAGCTTGCCTCCCTTATGGAGGAGTATACCGTTGAGCAGGTTCACGATGATCCTCGCCGTTACGCTGATCAAGACTCTGGCCGTCAGCCGCCCAAACGAGCTTTTACTCGTCCTTTTGACGTTATGAAACGTGATGTCGGTAGTTTGTCACGTCAGTCATGTGACTTGGATCTTCACTCGCTGCAGTCCCGTGTTGACTTTCAGCCGCTGCCGCAGCCTCGTGTTGACGTTCAGCCGCTGCCACAGTCTCGTGTTGACGTTCAGGACGTTCGCCAACCAGCTCAGTTGCCTCGGCTTGACGTTGAGCGTCAAGCACCGCAGTCAAGGGTTGTTTTGACTGCTCAGTCTAGGCAGTCAAGGCAGTTCCGACGTGACGTCGAGCGTCCATCAACTCCTGTTGTTGTTGTTGGTCAGTCCTTTCAGCAGCGGCATGACGTCGCTTCCTCGACTGCTACTGCTGCTCCTTTGCTTGTGGACTTTGCCTGTCAAGCATTGCCGCCGCGGCAGGTCTCTCCTTTTCATGAGACTCGACAATTGTCGGACGAGGTTCCTTCAGATGAGGATGTTGCTGATCCTCCGCCTACTGATATTCCTTTGGGCGTTTTATCAGATGGAGAAGAGCCTAAAGCGGCTCAACCCTCTATGGACTTTAAGAAAATCATGATGATTTTTAAGGATCTTTTCCCAGACCATTTTGTAACTTCTGCTCCTCGTTCGCCTCCGTCAGAGTTTGCGCTAGGCCTAGCTGCTTCGAAGCCTTCTTTTACTAAGCTAGTGCTCTCTCGCTCTTCTAAGAGGGCTTTACGTTTGCTAGGCGACTGGTTGATTACCAGGAGGAGTTTGGGGAAGACGGCCTTTGCTTTCCCTCCTTTTAAACTAGCTTCTAGAGCGAGCGTCTGGTATGACACGGGAGAAGTTCTCGGCTTGGGAGTCCCTGCCTCTGCCCAGGGAGACTTCTCAAGCCTCGTAGACTCTCCCCGTCGCCTGGCCATGAGACGCTCTAAAGTTTGTTGGTCCTCCTTGGACCTTGACCATCTCCTTAAAGGGGTTTACAGGGCCTTCGAAGTTTTTATCTTCTTAGATTGGTCTCTAGGAGCATTAAGCAGGAAGATCTCGTCGGCCGACCAGGATGTTTCCGTGCTTATTATGTCCTGCATGGACAAAGCCATCCGTGATGGCTCCAATGAGCTCGCCGCTACCTTTACGGCTGGAGTCCTGAAGAAGAGGGAGACTCTTTGCTCGTTTCTTTTGGCAGGAGTGACTCCCTGTCAAAGGTCGGAGCTTCTCTTTGCCCCCTTGTCATCTGCCTTGTTTCCTCAACAGTTGATCAAGGATATTGCGGCTTCGCTGGTGCAGAAGGATACACACGACCTGATGGCTACTTCTGCTCGCAAGGGTGCTCCTTCATCGTCTTATGTCGTAAGACCCAAGATCGATACCCCAGCGACTAGGTTTATCCCGCCCTTTCGTGGCAGAGCCCCCAGCAGGGGAGGCACTCGTGCCGACGGTAAAAGAGGCAAGAGGAGAGGATCCAAGTCCTCCCGTGGCAGAGTCTGACTGTTCACGTCCTCAGACAGCGGTAGGGGCCAGACAACAGCTTCTGGCAGGCCTGGGAGAAGAGGGGTGCAGACCAAGAGTCTGTGTTGTTGCTCAAGGAGGGGTACAAAATACTGTACCTTTTGTACGCAGACCTCCTCTAGTAACAGTTCCTTTAGACCTCTCTCCCAGGTATCGAGAGGAGTCAAGGAGACAAGCTCTACATCAGCAGGTTTCTCTGTTGCTAGAGAAGGGAGCGGTGGTGAAAGTCTCGGACCTTCAATCACCGGGATTTTACAACCGTCTCTTCCTAGTCCCAAAGCATACAGGAGGTTGGAGGCCAGTGCTGGACGTCAGTGCGCTCAACGTTTTTGTTGTAAAAACAAAATTTACGATGGAGACCACGAAGTCCGTCCTAGCAGCGGTCAGAGAGGGAGACTGGATGGTCTCTCTCTCGACCTGCAGGATGCGTACTTCCACATTCCTATACAACCAGATTCTCAACCGTATCTGAGGTTTGTTTACAGGAATGTGGTGTACCAGTTCCGAGCACTGTGCTTCGGCCTCAGCCCTGCTCCTCTCGTGTTTACGAGGCTCATGAGGAATGTGGCAAAATTCCTTCATTTATCGGGAATTCGAGCCTCCCTGTACCTGGACGACTGGCTTCTCAGAGCATTGTCCCGTCATCGCTGTCTGCAGGACCTTCAATGGACGTTGGGTCTGGCAAAGGAGTTGGGACTGTTGGTGAACTTAGAAAAGTCTCAACTGAATCCCTCCCAGACGATTCTCTATTTGGGGATGGAGATTCGCAGTCTAGTTTTTCGGGCTTTTCCGTCTGCCACCAGGATAGAGCAAGCCCTGCTCAAAGTCCGCCTCATGCTGAAAAAAGACCGTTGCTCAGTGAGAAGTTGGATGAGCCTCTTAGGGACTCTGTCATCCCTGGAGCAATTTATCTCACTAGGGAGACTTCACCTTCGCCCTCTCCAGTTCCATCTAGACTTCCATTGGAACAAGAGCAAGACTTTGGAAGCTGTGTCAATCCCGATCTCCGAGCCAGTAAAAACGTGCCTGAACTGGTGGGACAGCAACATAAGTCTGCGAAAGGGTCTGTCCCTGGCGGTCAAGAACCCAAACCACGTGTTGTTCTCAGATGCGTCGGATTTGGGTTGGGGAGCGACTCTGGACGGTCTGGAATGTTCGGGTCTTTGGACGTCGGATCAGAGGAGCATGCACATCAACTGCAAGGAGCTGTTGGCGGTTCACTTGGCCTTGACGAGTTTCGAGAGCCTTCTACGAAACAAAGTGGTAGAAGTCAATTCGGACAACACCACAGCCTTGGCGTACATCTCCAAGCAAGGAGGCACTCACTCCCACACACTGTTCGTCATCGCAAGGGACCGCCTCATCTGGTCAAAAAATCGAGGCATCTCCCTGTTGACAAGATTCATCCAGGGGGACTTGAACGTCTTGGCGGACTGTCTCAGTCGGAGAGGTCAGGTGATCCCCACAGAATGGACCCTCCACAAGGACGTGTGCAAGAGTCTTTGGGTGACTTTGGGGCCAACCCACCATAGACCTCTTTGCCACCTCGTTGACCAAAAGGCTCCCGACCTATTGCTCTCCAGTCCCAGATCCAGAGGCGGCCCTCATAGATGCTGTTCTACTGGACTGGTCTCACCTGGACGTGTACGCATTCCCGCCGTTCAAGATCATCAACAAGGTACTGCAGAAGTTTGCCTCTCACGAAGGGACAAGGTTGACGTTGGTTGCTCCCCTCTGGCCCGCGAGAGAGTGGTTCACAGAGGTACTTCAATGGCTGGTAGACGTTCCAAAGAGTCTTCCTTTAAGGATGGATCTCTTACGGCAGCCCCACGTAAGGAGTCTTCATCAAAGCCTCCCCGCGCTTCGTCTGACTGCCTTCAGACTATCGAAAGACTCTCAAGAGCTCGAGGTTTTTCGAAGGAGGCAGCCAGAGCGATTGCGAGAGCTAGGAGAGCTTCTGCCATCAAGGTCTACCAGTCGAAGTGGGAAGTCTTTAGAGACTGGTGCAAGTCATCATCCATTTCCTCTTCCAGTACCTCTGTAGCCCAAATTGCAGACTTTCTCCTGCATCTGAGAAATGTTCGCTCCCTCTCTGCTCCCACTATTAAGGGCTACAGGAGCATGTTGGCTTCTGTGTTCAGACATAGAGGCTTAGATCTGTCCAATAATAAAGATCTCCAAGATCTCCTTAAGTCCTTCGAGACCTCTAAGGAGCGTCGTATGGCAACTCCTGGATGGAACTTAGACGTGGTCCTAAGGTTCCTAATGTCCGACAGGTTTGAACCATTACATTCAGCCTCCCTGAAGGATCTCACCCTCAAGACGCTTTTCTTAGTGTGCTTGGCTTCGGCTAAAAGGGTCAGTGAGATCCATGCCTTTAGTAAAAACATCGGCTTTTCTACAGATAAAGCCACATGTTCGCTTCAGCTTGGTTTCTTGGCCAAAAATGAACTGCCTTCTCGTCCTTGGCCTAAATCTTTTGATTTACCTCCAAGATCTCCTTAAGTCCTTCGAGACCTCTAAGGAGCGTCGTATGGCAACTCCTGGATGGAACTTAGACGTGGTCCTAAGGTTCCTAATGTCCGACAGGTTTGAACCATTACATTCAGCCTCCCTGAAGGATCTCACCCTCAAGACGCTTTTCTTAGTGTGCTTGGCTTCGGCTAAAAGGGTCAGTGAGATCCATGCCTTTAGTAAAAACATCGGCTTTTCTACAGATAAAGCCACATGTTCGCTTCAGCTTGGTTTCTTGGCCAAAAATTAACTGCCTTCTCGTCCTTGGCCTAAATCTTTTGATTTACCTTGCCTATCAGAGATCGTAGGCAACGAGCTTGAAAGAGTACTGTGCCCAGTTAGAGCTCTTAAGTTTTATTTAGCTCGTACCAGATCCTTACGAGGTGGATCTGAGGCCTTATGGTGCTCAGTTAAGAAGCCCTCATTACCTATGTCTAAAAATGCTTTATCGTATTTTATTAGATTTTTAATCAGAGAGGCTCATTCTCACTTAAGTGAAAAAGATCGTTGTTTACTTAAGGTCAAGACGCACGAAGTAAGAGCGATAGCAACTTCCGTGGCCTTTAAGCAAAACAGATCTCTGCGAAGTATTATGGACGCGACCTTTTGGAGGAGCAAGTCGGTGTTCGCTTCATTTTACTTAAAAGACGTCCAGACTCTTTATGAGGACTGCTACACACTGGGTCCATTCGTTGCAGCGAGTGCAGTAGTGGGTGAGGGTTCTACCACTACATTCCCTTAATTCCAATATCCTTTTAATCTTCTCTTGAAATGTTTTTAATCTTGTTTTGGGTTGTACGGAAGGCTGAGAAGCCTTTCGCATCCTTTTTGATTTGGCGGGTGGTCAAATGTCGTTTCTTGAGAGCGCCCAGATTAAGGGTTTTAATGAGGTCCTGTTGTGTGGGTGGTCGCCCTGGATATAACAGCTCCTGGGAGTCTTTCAGCATCCTGAGAGGATGGCTGGGCTTCGTGAGGAAAGCGGACTAATAAGGCAGAGTAATCGTCAGAGTCAGCTTCCTTACCAGGTACCTATATTTATTTGGGTTTTGTTATGATATAACTGTCAAAAACTCTAAGCATATACGCCTTTATTGTATTAATACTGGTCTCTACCCACCACCATGGGTGTGAATCAGCTATTATATATTCACCGGCTAAGTTTAATATTTAAAAATGATATTTTGATTATAAAATAAATTTTTTAATATACTTACCCGGTGAATATATAAATTAAAGGCCCTCCCTTCCTCCCCGATAGAGACCCAGCGGAATGAGAAGAACTGGAGCTGTTTACAAGTATATGCGGTATCTGGCCGATAGTCGGCGCTGGTGGGCACACCCGCAACCTTCATGGCGATCGCTCGCGAGTTTTTGTGTTTCTGTCGAGCCGTCCGAGACGTCAGCTATTATATATTCACCGGGTAAGTATATTAAAAAATTTATTTTATAATCAAAATATCATTTTGTATCCCAGAAGAGGCTAGTCCATCTCTCCTAGTAGACTCAGTGGTCACAACATTGACCCCAGGTACTTCTGTTGAAACATTAGAAGCAATGTCGATAATCTTTTCTCCTACGGAATCAGTGAACATGGAAGCTACAGCAATAGCTACCCTTCAAGCAACCTCCTGGTTGGACTACTGGTCAGGGATGGTGACATACTTATCTTCCTCACTGGTTCTCTTGAATCCTAAGAACAAGACCAACTGGATGCTTAAAAGAGGGGATGCAGTAGCTTCCAAATTTGCCAGGTAGATAGGGCAAAGAGAGGCCTTTAAAGATCCTTAGAAACTCCTTGATATACACGACTTTCTCCTGTTCATCCTGATTTGCCAAGAAATCAGTTGCGTGGGGATCCACCAAGGGTCTTGAGGATGGCCCTAGTTTCTTGCCTGACGAGTCTTGCATTGGAAAATGGCTTGCTGAAATTAAGGAAAACTGTCCTTTTCTCTTTTTACTTGTCACCATGCTTTTTCTTGAAGCTTATAGGAAATGAATATTAGGAAAGTATTGAAATTATTACTACTTCTTTTATAGCACTGAAATGCAGAAATTTTTCTTAACTTTTTGGCTTATTTTTCATAAGTTCTTTCATTCATTCAACATTTGCATTATTGCAATGAAATTTTAGACTCAAACTCAAGTTTCAGAGTTCATATTTAATTTAGTAAAGTAAATTCTGTCAGATTATATAAACTTTGTAATAACTTCACAACTATTTCTCGAGCATAATGAGAATTGCAATACATCTTGTGCCACATTTGTCTTGACAGATTGCTAAGAATCTAAACATAGGTAATATATCAAGCAGTGTTGTATGTTTTATGTTTATGTCATTGGAATGGCTTTCATCATTTGAATGTCTAATGTATCTTTATCGTTATAGAGTGTTTGGAACTGACATGGCTTTATTTCAAGCTATTTATTGTTATAATTTGAGAGTTTGGAACTGATATGGATTTATTTCAAGCTATTTAATATAATTATTGAGAATTTGGAACCGATATGGATTTATTTCAAGCTAATTAATGTTATAATTATTGAGAGTATGGAAGCGATATGGATTTATTCCAAGCTAATTAATGTTATAACTATTGAGAATTTGGAACAGACATGGCTTTATTTAAAGCCATTTAATGGTAAAGTTATATTTAGCCTGTAAATCAACCTAATTTTCATATACTGCCAAGGTATATTTGTTTTATCTTTTAAATTTTAGGGCTAGATATTTTTTATGAAAAATATGCTTATACGGTATTTTTTTTTCCTCAGAGCTTCGATGATTCCCAGGACCAGTGATGTGATCAAAGGACACAGTGAAGTTGTGGACTGCTGAACTGGTAATTCTAATTACTGTATCATATTTGTTATTCTATATGTATTTTCAGTCTTCTCTTGAGAGGGTACCAAAAGAGGGTTAATTTTGCTTTGTTTTCCATTAAACATTAATCTGAAATTTTAGGGACATTATTTGTAGGTCTAGTTTTGAAGATTGAGAGTCATGTCTGCCCACACTAAAGTCTAAAAAGCAACAGGATATTTCAAACAGATTTATGACACTGCAAAAATAAAAAGTTAAGAGTATTTGAGGGGATAAACTTGTCACTAAAGTAAGAACCTAGTTTTAAATGTAGGCCATTGTAAATGTTAGACTTTTGTTGCCATAGTGAAGAAGAGGTTAGACATTAAGTTCAGATGGGGAAAGATAACCAGTGGGTATTTATATTGTGGTTTTAACCCCACAGTCCAAAATAATCTCTAACAACGATCCCATTTCAAAATCTTGTCCAAGGAAGATTATAATGATAAGGCAAAAAAATATTTCAGTACTTTATTGACCATTAGGGTATTATTTACAACAAAATAAATATATCTCAATGGTTCTACAACAGGTAGGAAAACTAGCACACACATCTCAGTACCTAACTACTATTTCATATAATGTTTTGAAACATTGGTACCTTAAATTGTTCTAAATGCTATTGAAATTTCACCTGTATTGCATTAATATATAATAAACTTGTCACTAAAGTCATTCATAAATCAACCAAAAGACTATATTTTTAGTCATTCATCGCATATTCTCTCCAGAGAAAACAACAAATAAATTACATATACACAAATCTCGTCTTATAGAAATAATAAATAAAGTCAACTAGTACCACAGTTTTAATTTATCTGTCAAAGTATTTTTTGTTGACATTTGAGGGCTACACATAAAGAAATATTTTCAACACTAAGTACAATATTCATAATGCTCTATAATACAACAAATAGCATGAACTAGTGAACTATATTAACACCTTAGTGGTTTTGCTGGCATCCACCGTCTTGATAACTGGAAAATTTCAATTCCTAATACATTTAACTTGCAAATCTTTCATGTAATGATAAGGAATAGGAATGGTATAGAGTCAAATTTTACATACAATACTTTATCTTTCATAATTTACTCCAAATGAGTTAGAAGCCCTTCTATGAGCTTAGAGAGCAATGGGTACTTAAAAGTCTGGTTTACTTTTATTATAAACATAAATGGAATTGTAGGTCAAAGATTTCTAACAATATTGAATATGCTGGAAGTGTAATGCAGTCAAATTACTTTCAACTGAAATATCAGTTAATTCAAGCTTGCTTCTATCAATTTGTTAATGTAAGAGTAAAAATGTTTCAGGCTTCCATAAGTGTCGCATAAAATCTTAAAGTAACCTTATGGATTTACTGTGATGATTAAACTTTAATTTCTTTGTGTCTAGCTTACTATGAATATATAAGATCTTTCTGAAAAACTTCTGGATGTTAAATGTGGGAAAAACTTTCTAAATTAGCAATTTGAAATTGCAAGCTGTATTGTTTATGATCATTTGTCTTCATCTGATGAATAAATCTCAATTCTCTCGCTAGGTTATAAATTTCATGCTTAAATTATTGAAGAAACCTACTATAATTCAAGTTATACAATTGCCTCATTACAATAATTATTTTGTATATTTATTCTTTCTAAGACTTATCAACACAATCATTGCAATTTTTTTTTGTGGATGGTAAAATTATTAGATTGTAAGAAAAATGTTTAGAGCATAGCTGATACTGTAATAAGGAAGCTATATTTTATATCGGGAACAAATCTTGAAAAGAATTTTGGATTAAAACTCACATTTTTTGCATTACTGTACTACAGTAAGTTGTTCATCTTTTTTTCAACCAGACGGTTACGTTAAATTAACTTCAGACTGAGTTGGGGAAAAAAAATCCAATTCGTGCAAAGCTAATTTGTAAATTCTCAATAGTTAAACAGATGGAAAAATGTTTGTCTTCAATAAATTTGACTTTGTTATTACATATAAAATGTATTTGCAATAGAAATTAACCCTTCAATATTATCATTTCAAGTAGATAAGCCAGACCACACAATAATTATTTATAGACTCGTAAGGCAGGCCTTTAACCGTTCAGTAAATAGCGAAAAGGCCAAGAGAAGAAAGCCATTGGTACCAACATTACAATTGTATACTCAATTTTTTTCAACTCTTTTGAGTTTATATTACATTTTTTTTTTTTTAGTATGGTTACAACTCTAACAATTTTTACATACGAGCTCTTCGAAGGTGTAAATATGTTTAAAAGGTCAACAGAAATTGGGTAAACTGTTAATTGAGTAACAAATATACTATACTGCAGTAACCACTTTGCCTTCCTAAATGTATACATTTGATTGACAAACTAGGACACCTTCCTCTAATCAACACCCATAATGTATTGTAAATTAGGAAGCTGGCAGAATTCAATTTATCCTCAACATTCAAAAGAAGGTACAATACATATTTACATTTTGAAGTGGAAAAGTAAGCAATGCAGCACAGCTACACAGTAAGAAAGGTGCTTGTTAAGTCTATCATATAAAGTTTCAAGTTTGTAAATTGGATAGGTTCTGTTTTTTTTGGCAACAAGAGGTTTCTGCAAGGTTAGGGAATAAAATTTACAACATTCAACATATTTAGTACTACCTACTTCCACTATAACCTATCCTATCAACACTTAATATTAATTGATAAATGCTAAAGAAAACTTGAAACATTTCACTGTTTTTATTCATCTTTTCACTCTTACTATTCCTGTTCTAGTTAACTACCTGTAGTTAGAATTTGTAAAGCAGATATTTGGCTTATGGCTATGTTGTACAATATTTTAAATGCATAATGCAAATAAAGTATTATCAGGGTAATTAAAAAGAGAGCCTTTAAATTACCAAAATTAAAAAGAACCAAGTTTGTTACAGAGAGAATTTTTAATATCTAAAACATCATACGATGTCCGCAACCCTGTTTTCCTTAGCATTTTTTCCCGTACATTTATAGCGATGAAAACAACGGGCAGGTGTGTTTCTACAGTTAAAGAAATTGCACATCTTTAGCTTTATGAAACATAAAGCTTTTATTTTGCACTTTGAAAAAAAAATAAGCATTACCAATTACCGTAATGACAACTTGACAAATGTGTAATATTTCAAGAATTCAGACAAGGGAAACACTAAAATATATTGAAATATTACAAGAGAAAAACTACAGGTTCTGTGACATCAAAAGGAGAAGCGGATTACCGTATGTATGGTTACTCGGGTGTCATTTATGAGGCCCTGTACAAGATTTGTGGGGAAAATCTTATTAGAAAATACCAGCTATGGGTTACAATACCATAGAACTACAATATGTACTTATGTCCTTCATATTTCAGAGAACCTAAGATCAAATTTTGGGAAAAACCTAAGCATATATATTAACTCCTATTCGTTAAAGGTATAATTGAGGAATTAATAATTCATTATATTTTAAGATTAATTTTCTTTGATGCTATTCAAGTAATGTAATCTACACGATGGTCAATTCACTCAACAAATTTTACTCCGCAAATTCTTAAATGACCTGTGATTTTGGTATTGCTTCTCCCTCAAGTTAGACTCCCAAGAGTTGTCACACTAAATAAGCAAAAAATAACAATTAGAGATGGTCACAGACCATACATTTGGACTCTTGCCTTAGCTGGCCATCCTAACCAAGCAAGTTGCTAAAACTAATAGTTCTATCAGACTAATTCAGGCTTGTCAATGCCTATGATTTCACTTCTGGCAAAGAACAGGTATTGCAATTCTAAAAGTCAAATATCTAATAGCTTGGTCATAGCATTACGGCTGTACAGCTGCAGCAAGATACGATTATAGTTGTATCGTGATAAAGTAGTTAATTTCTTCAAAAATAGATATGATGGTAACTGTTCTTTTAGTTATTATCGAAATGGAAGATTTCAACGGTTTACATTTTTATGCGAAAAGGTAAAATATATTTTCTGGTAAAAATTTGATGTGCTATTTATAGAAACTAATGTACTAGTTGGTGATAACTAACTTTTAGCTTCTAATTATCCTAAATTTAGTAGCAAGACGTGACACCAACATAATTCTAATGTCATCCATCATATTTTTGTTATTTAGCAATATTTTTTAATGTAATTTTGTTGCACTTTACATGTATATTAAGACTGTAGTTCACAATTAAAGCTACAAAAGACACTATCACTCGAATACACTTAATGAGGACAAACAAGTCAATAAAAAAGCTTGACTTTGGTAGATCCATTACCAAATAAAATATATTAGGGTAAACTAAAGTTTTTTTTTTAATTGGGTATTCCCAACAGCATATTTAATTCAGACAAGGCAGAGTTGAAAATGAAGCCACATCATAAGAGAAAACATGTCTGAAATCATAAATATTCCTGGAATGTATCAACTGAATTCTGCCACCCTAAAATCCCAACTGACACGAGAAGTACTGTATTGTAAGCACAATCAATGCAAGAGCTTGTTAAATTAAAAATAATTTCTTAGACACACAAATACTCTTCATAGCTCCCCCTGTAATACAGTGGTTACAAGCACCTGAAATCATTTCAATATTTCTTACACTCGTATTCCAAGCACAAGATATAAAATTGCTGAAAATTTATTTCACCACCAACAGACTTTTTACTAGAGCAACATTCAAAAATAAATTCGAAAACACATAGTCATTAAATATTGTATATAGATGTAAAAATGAACAAAATTCCTAACACTATTAGAGATATAAACATGCCACACGCTACTATTTGGTCACAGGCAAATGTGAACGTTTTATAAGTGCATGATTAAGGTGATGGTATATTCGTTTTACTACATGCGGTTAAAAATGGCAAGCCATTATTGGATTTAAACTAATGGGAAAATCAAAGTGAGGGTAATGAAAATGTGCAAAATGGGCAGTCAGAATTTTAAGACCTCTAGAAGCAAGGTATTAATAATTTAACTGGATTCCAGGGCTATCAAAGTAAGATGAAAGAATAAAAAAGAGAAAAAATATGTAGTTACTGGTTACTATTTGCTTCCAAGGAAACACAAATTACAGTATTGAGAAAAAATGACTGAAAACATTGATTTCAGTCACAAAAGGATCTTGTCTTTAATACATAAATTGAATAAGTTGGTGACGGAGAATACTTGAAATATTTTCAGTCAAAATGTTTGTTGATATCGTGACAGACTGAAAACAGATGTGCTTAAGGGATATAAACACTTGTGGTGTTAAAAACATAATAGAAAAAAAAATTGGAAAAGTTCCCATTTTGAATTGTAAATACACAATACACAATCTTGTCACCAAAATTTTAAAAAATTGGACTGGATTTATAAGAATTTTCAAACGATTTCCTGACTCAGTCTAATGAAATCCTGTCTTTACATAGTCCTGCCAATTCAAATGAAAGACTAATTTCTGGATTTCAACATGCTATTTTCTCAAATGTCCTTGCAAAAGGACTAATTCACATAAAAAATTATTGAATGCCTAAAAGACACTGTTGTTAAAGATAACTAATAATTAAACAAATTACAAAAAGTCACATTAGAAGAAATTAAATTCAAAATTAAATTCAAAATAAAGTAACAGTAAATTAACTGGTTATAATTGAGCACATTATTAACCTTTAGATTTGATCTTGTTAATTGGTGCAATATACAGTAGTTGAAAAACATGACGAAAAAATTAAAAATTTTCCAATGCAATTGCAGATGTTAAGTGTATAATGCTACAGTTGTTACTAGATCTACAATAATACACGAAATGAAGCACCTACATAGCAAGCAGTCAGATTTGGAAGGGAGGCGAGAGATATGAAAGTATGTTAACTCACGGAACAAAAGATTTGCATGTGATAAATAATACAATAGTGTTAGAATAAGAAACTACAGTACTGTAATTTTTACAAATTTTTAAATAGCAAAAGCTACTATTCAGATGTATAGGTATGTATTGAAAATGCTTAGTGGAGGCGACACTTTTTTTCATATTGCTATACATAATGTCATCATTCTCAAAAAGGGAATGTTGAAGGCAGTTACATTGTTTTTTTACTTTGTACACATGCAATGGAAAATATCTACAGAAATCTATCTCTTTCATACAAATAGGTTTGAAAAGGGGCTGCAGAAAACTGCAAAATGCACATAGTGGAAGAGGGTAAGGAAAACTGCAAAATGTATACAGAGGAACAGTCCTGCTATCTTAAGATACCATTTATCAAAACCCTGGTTAATAAAACCTATGGAATTCATGGAAGAACAGAAATATAAAAGATGTTTGATAAACATATATTGCCTTTGATACCAGAAAATGTTATGATGTACTATTTGCTTATAAATGCTCAATGAACTTTAATGTTACTCCACAAAACTTTTTTTTAAACATCCAGTAGAACTTATCGATGAATTCTAAAGCAATGTATTAAAGAGATGTGGTTGGTTTGATTTCAACAAAATATGAGAGCCGACACAAAATATGAGAGCTAACACAAAATCTAACGCTGGAAGTGCAGATTCTTGCGCATTTTCTATAATAGGATGAAAATATGAAAACCATTTAGAAATGAGAGCCCAATTCTTGCAAAGATATTTTCTAGGAAACATAGATGTTATAAAATTGAACAATGGGGTAAGTATGGAATGATCATATGGATAACATAAGCAAGATTTAGTTAACATTATTCTCAGTTCACTGCTTATCATACCCAACACAAATTAGACATCCTGTAGAATCAGACATTTTTAAGAAAGCAAACATGAAGTTTTAAGAATACAGTACAAGATTTAAAGAAGAATAGTTTGACAAAACAAAACATCACGGATAATAACAAAGAATGAAAAGTGTCAAATAGTTGGGGGATGGGAAGAATGCAAGATATTTGTTTATTATTGTAAGATAATAATCAAATATCTTTTGCTTATCATAAGAAAGGAATTTTAAGATAACCTATTAGAGCAACTATAACATGCGAGAAATGACAATGTAACCAACCATGATGTACAAAATAAGGTTAAAGTATGATACAATTTTAGAATATAAAACTAATTAGTACGACAATATCTTTACAACAGATAAGCACCATCTATGTGAGTTTCTCAAATCTGTATACATAATATAAGTGAGTAATCTGTCATGTACTTTAAATAAATTCAAAATAAAGGTAAATCTAAAAATATAGTTTTAATATTTTAAATTATTGGTATCAATGAAGTGACATGCAACGAAAATCATCCATTTTAGGTTTGTATACTTCAAACAACTTTTCTATTCTCAAGCCTCCATTTGAAAAACAAAAAATTAAATGTACCGTACCAGTTACAATTTAGAAACTTTAGTACCATATAATTAGAAATTAACTATATCATATTGTATTTCTGTCTAATCAATGTTAAAAAATGGTTTCAACCTTGTCGACACCCTCCAGGTAGCCACAACAATGCCAGTTAATAATGTAAAATTGCAAGAAAAGTGCATATGGGGAAGGAATGCAAACAGCATTTATCAGAAGTTCACGCTTTTTAAAAATAGTTTTCAAACATTTCACAAGTAATTAGGCATGCTATTTCAGAGGAAGAATAAATTAAGAAATGGACCTAAACAGTATTACAACTGTTATGAGTAAAAATGATGCTAAAATTGACTTTTGCAACTCCAAATTTAAAAAGAGAGAAACACATGCTTATTATCACCAGGCAATTCAAAGATTTTGAATGGCTATAAAGAAGTTCTAAAAACCCATTGAAGTAATAAGGAAGGATCACTGCTAATCCATTACATTCCCTGCCATTTCCTCGTTGGAATGTAGCGTGTGAGTAACCATGAATGTGTTTACATTTATTGGATCAAATCTTTATGGCATGTATTAAAAAAATTATATTAAATGTTGTGTGATTAAGAAAAAGACACCTTCACAAGCAGTACATGAGTGAGTTAAAATGCAGTGTTAAATCATATAAATATAAATAAAATAAAAAACCATTCAACACTGCTTCACCATTCCTCCGTGAATAATGGATAACTACTTGCCAAGCATTAAAAAAGAATTGGAAAACTTAACATACAAATTTGATGGCTGGTCAAGAAAAATAGCCCTGCACCATTTAAGTTGAGGAATCTACATAACTTGATCCCAAAACCTCTCCACCTTCGGCTATACACTTCAAATGGTCACTTCTAGCTAGCCCGACTCTGTAATAATATTACTGTAGAGTTGTATTCACCCTCACATTTTTATTATTAGATTATTACTACCAATACTATAACAGGAATTATTATGGCAAATTACCTACTAAATTCATGTAACAGCTTATCCAAATTACCAACATATGTGTAAACACTATTGATAAACAACTGGAAACTACAACAAGATAAGACATAATTGAGAAATACATCAAGTACATATCAAATCAGAATCTAGCTAATCTGAAAACTCCTCTAGTTGCTATGGCTCATTCTAGTAATCTTCTATTATAAATTTTCCGCCAAATATAACTGCAAACTGCCGGGCTTTAGTCTCTTACAAATCTATGTAACTGGGACTTACGAGAATTTTGTGTACTACTGTATGGTATATGCTAATATAGCATGTGAACTTATTACACATCAGATTTGTATATCATGTGTATTCTGCAAGGTTTATTTAGCTTGATTAAGCTAGGCTTATCAAATAGCCTGTCAATTTATTTGGTCAGCTTGCTTCTACCCTTCCTCAAGAACATGTAGGGCACAGCTATTTAACTGAAGAAAACACTTTGAACAGGTCTTGCAGAGAATAAACATTAGGAGTTTAAATTTATTTGTTATGGATTTTGTTGGTAACAAGATGACCCTTTAAATCATCTAACAGATTCTATAGCCAAGGACTGTTAATCCCTTGAGCCCCATATGACATATTTTACATCCAGTAATTTGTTTTAACTATCCACATGAATAAGCCTTCAGAATACAGTGCGTAAAAATATATATCAATGAAAAGGAAATTTATTCAGCCATCTGATGAAATATACTTTAAATTCTTGGCACTTATAATTTTTGTGATAATATGAGTCGAGTAAGATGTGCCCAAAATGGGCTTGGGGTTTGAGTGACAACTTTTATTCGTGCAGGGTGAGATTGAAGAGTTAATGAAAATTCTCTTTTTTTACCTCCAGCCTTTTTCACCAACTGATCTCATTAATGTTATTGAGAATATGAACATCTATTTGTACAGAGAAAAATAATCTGATATAAAAATTGAAAATACAGTACCTGTACTGTATACGACCATCTACTGATTTTAGTGTATACTACTTGATAATATTTCCTATTTTTAGTAGGAAACTCCCTGTGAATGTCTGTACTTTGTATGTTTGTGGTAACATAAATACTACTACACTTGCTTTTTACTCTTAGTTACAGAATACTGTACTACTGTAGCCTAGTTACCATCACTTGTTTATGTACGTTTATAGCCTACTTTAATTTTCTGTAAAGTATAAGGTTATATTTCGTATTGCAGTAATTGGTAGTATGAATCATAGCTTACTTTTTGCGCTCTTAAATACAAAAAAAGCACAAAAATCTTTTTCCAAGACATGCCCTAATGAAACGGAAGTACGCTTAATATGCTACTGGGTCTTCCATGCCATCAAATGTACTATGTTAAGAAAGTTAAAATATATAAAATGTATAGTACTAAATATAAAACTGATGTTGAACTTTGAAAGCCTGACAAAAGTATGCTATGGCAATAAGTAAATAAAATTTATAATTATAGAAAACATAAAACCAACTCAACTTCATATTTTGACTAAAAGTAATGTAAAATATATTTGTGAATTCTCCAAGGGATAGAGAATGGAGCTGCTGTTGAATAGTTTGACAACAGAGCTGGGGTTTAATATCAAAGGGACAAACATTTGGTGTTTGTCCATACAGCTGTGTATAAACAAAATAAATATATATATATATAAATTATTGCAATCTTGCCATAATATCATGTAATATAAATCTACCCTGAAAAGAAAATATCAGCTTAATGTCACTCTTTCACTTCTGTAAAGAGGAGACACACAAGAAAATAAAGACAACCAATTATTATAAGGATAATTGCCCTGTAGAGAGTATGGAAATACTAAGAGAACATGAAACTATAACTACATAATCGGTGCTTACACTGTGTAACAAAAACCAATTAATTTGATGTCGGATAGCAGTGATTAATAATTTCCCAATGTGTTTTGAGAGGGAAAAAAAAAAAACAACATACCAGCGAGGCAATAAATGTTTCAAAAATATGACAAAGTACAACACCGAAGGCTTGGTGGAGCTTTGCGAAATAAACTGGGCAATTTTTTTACCACTGATTATAGTAAAACAATTTTTGTTATTTCTAATATATGATAGGAAATAACAATTTAGGATTCATTTTTTGAAGACTTTGGAAAATTATTTTAGTTTACTGTAGTAGTTTTCCTCTTCCAAGGATATGAATTTTTATTCAACGTATAGTTGGTAATAAAACCTATTCCATAGAGTTGGCAAATTGGTAATGATTAAATAATTCCATAGTATCATCTGTGGCGTGGAGTATAAAAAAATTAAATTTGTTTCTTAATGAAAATAGACTTTTGGGCCTTTTATGAGTTTTAACCCAATTTTTACAATACTCGCTTAAAAAAATATGGAATTTTTTTCTATTTTTAAAGATTTATGGCAGGCAGTGCTATTTTTGAATTATTTTGGGCCAAGTATATATTACTCAAGATGTCCGTGAAATAAAAAATAAACGTCATCGGTATAAAAATATCAAATAGCTGGTAAAATACGTGTCTTTCAACATAATACTATCAATTAAGAATGAGGATCACATTATAATTAGGAGTTCAAAAATAAAAATGATCAGTTTCAGATTTCCCCAATGAGTGGGACATAGCAACCATCACCATCAAGATGTTGCAGGTACGCATATGTTTTCGATAGCATTCCTAATGATTTTGGCAACTAAATACAGGTTACATGAAAGGTAACTGCAATACAGTGTAAGCATTTGTAAATATTAACCTATACACAAACACACACATTCTTCACTATCAAATATAGCTTCATAAATGAAACAAAATGATTTCATTCTTCCTACAGAAAAAGAACATACAAAAAAAAAATATTGTATGTGGTGTTTAAACAAATTCCCTCGTTTGTACCTCAACAAAATTTAAATTTGGAATTTAAGCACAATTTAGCAACTATTTCATTTTAATGTAATGAAGAGAAAATAAAGGATATCTTAAATCTAAACAAGAAACTTGCTCTGCTTTTAAGATTGTTCTATGAAATCTCGTACATTCTATACTGTACTGTACCTTCTCGAATCTAACAGATTCTTCCTTCAAAAGACCTCCGCAGCTGGTCCACACTTTCTACCACACAATAAAAAGCTATACTAGGTATGGTTCACACTGAGAATGATTTATGGTTGCAAGATACCACGAGCAATAAGGGAGTCCTGGAGCATATTGTACAACTGAAGCTGCTGCTCGGGTTTCAACATGTACACCTGGAATGTAGAGTACTGCATCATCAAACTAAAATTATAAGTTCCATTCAATACAAAACAATTTCATAAATATTTATACACTTATCAAATGTTCAACATGAAATAAAATCAGTACACCGATTATTTTAGAATAGATTGGACTGCAATTAGTAACAATATCCACAAACTCCTCTGAAGAGAGCTACTTTTTCCATCATCTGATTATAAATGCAAGTTCCAAGGTACTGTCATTGTTGAAAAATTAAAAAAAAAAAAAATTTCTAGTTATACAAACATTGGTCCATTGATATAGGAAATGTCTTAGCAGAGTTGGAATGGCCTTTGAATTTGTTAACGACAGGTGGTACAAGCGGGAGTAGCCAGCCCACTTTTCAATGAGACCCCTTCATATTTGAATTTGGCTCAGGAATGAGGAGGGTAGTTGAGGCGAGACATTCAACTTTAAAGGATTCAGGTTTGTATAGCTACAAAAAATACAAATGATGGTACATTTAAAATTTATTTGTTCCTAATACAAACCTTTTGGCCTTTAAAAGAGGGAGACGAAGACGTCCTCTTAGAATCAAGCTGGTTGGTTCTTTTTCTTTTTCAAAATATGCCAGTCTCCCTGGTCCCTTATATGACTAGGGGAGATGACTATCAACATCACATTAGCCATACATAAGGATGAGTATCCTGATATGGCCTGGCAAGTAGTTATGTATTAGGTTACTCAATCAATGAAGGAATTTTTTTCCTTGAAGGGGAAATGCATTCTGGAATTAAATATCCAACATATGATGAGACCAAATGGTTGGTATTCATTTTGAAAGGGAGGATTTAGGAGAACTAGTGCTCAGAAATTTTGATGACGAGCATCAACGTCAGACCCAGCGTGTATGACCGCGTCATCGCTAAGTGAAGAGAAGTAAAGAATCAGAAGAGCCAGTCATTCAACCTTTCATCCAGAACACGTTAGCATACACAAGATGCTTTTTATCCCATTTGTGAGCTGGGCTGTGTGAGTTGCTACCACACAGCCAAGAACAAAAGTGTTGAAGGATTTGTGGGTGTATTCCATTAAATAGAAGGCAGTAAAGATTGATTGGTCCTTTCAAACTTCTGCCTTCATAACCTCGCCAACTGCAAAACTCTTTCAAAAGGGTAATCTGGAACTACTTACAGTGAACCCTCGTTTATCGCGGTAGATAGGTTCCAGACGCGGCCGCGATAGGTGAAATTCCGCGAAGTAGTGACATCATATTTACCTATTTATTTAACATGTATATACGGACTTTTAAAACCTTCCCTTGTACGTAGTACTGTTAACAAACCACCCTTTAATGTACAGAACACTTAATGCATATACTACAGCACCCTAAACTAAAACAGGCACAAATATTAAAGGCGATTTTATATCATGTGTTTCCTAAACACGCCAAAAAGCACGATAAAATATGGCAACCAATGTTTTGTTTACGTTTATCTCTGATTATAATGAAGAAACAAACGCATTTACACATCTGTGTATAGGTAGTTTTTGCATTGATTATATTAATTATTCAGTACAGTATGTTGATTTGGTTATTACTAATGTTTTACCTTAATTTTTCTTAGGACTTCCAAATGAAATGTTTTTCTTTATGACGCCGCCTGAAACGACGGCGTCATAAAGTACGCTCAGTAAACAAACTAAGGAATTTAACGTGCATGATGAAAGTGATAAATAATGATATTACAGTAAAAGCTTTTATAAAATATGTTATTACAAATATTATTTACCGTATCTATATAAAAATCATACATACGTAGCAAAGCAGGAAAAACAATCTACGAGAGAGAGAGAGAGAGAGAGAGAGAGAGAGAGAGAGAGAGAGAGAGAGAGAGAGAGAGAGAGAGAGTTG